>NW_026969146.1:600000-944980 GCF_028390025.1 Pseudophryne corroboree
TGGTTCCCAACCTGCCAGTTCAAGTATTTGATTCACACTGAACTTGATGCTGCTGCGCAGGCGCCCTGCCGCCAGCCCCCTCCTCGCTTGCTGGCACTTGGCTCCCTTGTTCCTCTGTCTGGCTTCGCCATACAAGCTGGCCAGCCTGTGGCCCCTTATGCCGCCAGCCCGCCTGTTGACGGCCACCATCATGCCGCCTTCTCCCGGCCAGCTTCTTGGCCAGATAAACTGCTTTGGCCCCTGCTGGACACTCCCTGATTCCTGCATCTCTGCCAGCTGTGCTTCAAATGTCACCAAACTGCCAAACCTGACCAGGTGCCCTGGCTGTTTCTGAATGTGCCTTGCACTGTTCCTGACTAAGAAACCGCAGTGATAAATTTCATGCTGTCGCAGCTTATCTCCCTGCCCCCGCCCGGGCCTAACTCACGAGAAATAGCTAGAAGAGGCAAACGGTTCTATCCTCCTAACATCTGATGCTAACATCAATGGTTGCCCCCCATTGGATCCTGCTGCATTTCCATTGACTTCTGCTAACAAAACCAGTAGCACGCTAAATGCGAACCTCAATGGTTACGAACCCTCGGGAACCAGCTGCCTCTATGCATCTCCGCTGCCGGCAGACCGTGGCCCAACGCTTCAAAGCAGTTAGTTAGGAAAAACCTTCCTAGCCTCCTATTGTATGCCAACATCGATGCTTTGAACCCTTGGATGCTAAAACTGTCTTGGGCCCTCAGTTTTTCTGGTGCGATAGGCACGCTGAATACCTCCAGCATGACCTGTAGTTCGCGCAGCAATTGGCTGCGCTGCAGCTTGTGGCCCTGCCCCCAGGAAATCCTCTAGGTGGTGTGCTATGGCTCTTGACCCTGTGCGCACCTGCCGGCACCACTGCAGGGATGAGTTAAATGCTCCGCAGACAGCACCCGAAATGGCACAGCCCATTGGCAATACATTTTCCCCGGAAAAATTTCACCACCGCAGCTTTGTCCCATGAGACTGAAGCTCTCCTGATGCAGGGGAAGCAGCATAAAGGCTGACTCTGCCCTTAGGGCTCCCAATGCCAGGATCCATAACGTGATCGGATCCTGAAATATGATATTGTGTATATACTGTCTGACATGTAGTATCATGTTATTCCCTATAATGTAAATTACATTTCTTAAACTGCCTGCCAGGCTGTAATTAACATAGAGGACAGTTGTAATTCCCCTTTGCTGGATTGTAAAAGAACAGGATGTTTATTTTTCACCACAGGGGGGGAGCTGTAATGTGGGACAGCTCAAAAAGCCTGATACATGGCTTCCAGACTCTGCCTCTTCCCAGGGGTTATCATCACACCTCACAATAGGAGTATCTGATAAGGCTGCTTCCTGAATGACAGCCATAAAATTGCTGTAGGACCGACAAGATACCCAATCTCTGAGCTTCAAACACAAATACTTTTGAGTGTGTATAACCGGACAAGCAGGCTCCACACACAGTGTCTTCAATTTCATCCTCCAGTAAGGGGGGGGGGGGGGTTCCTTTTGAGTGGCTAACAGGGCATAAGACTGACCTGCTCACCCTGCCTTGTGCTCGGACCATCCTAATAGCCACCTCAACTTGCTGGTACTGCCCTGGGCATAGTTCCTTGCCTAACGCGTCGGTCACCAAAGCCCCTTTGCGGTAGGACAGGTGCTGGTGGTGCGATTTTCTCACGTACAAACCCCAGCTGTCTCCTTACGGGCCTTATGTCCCTGGAGCTACCGTTGGGCGTGCCTCTCTGGTTATAGGTCCCTAAAACCATCCTTGAAGCCCCCCCGCAGAGAATTGACCTCATCATATTTTCACCACACCTTTCCCCTGTGTTCCTTGTACACAGGATACATGAAATTGTTGTATTTTTACATGCTCATGGCTGCCTCTGGGTAAAAACAGTGTCCCTCAGAGGAAAACCAGCCAAACACTGGTAGAACATACAAACTCCACACAGATATAGCTCTGGTCAGGGATTGAACTCACAACTCCCGTGCTGAAAGGAAGCAATGGTACTCTTTATGCCGCTCAGCCAATGCTCATTTGTTTATAGTTGTACTGACTGTGTTCCACCCTTTTGTTTGGCCTTCTCCTTTCCCTCAAACCAGCCTCTATTAATGAACCTATATCTTTGAAAACCCTTTTCCTATCCCTTTTCTGGTTAGTATAGGCAAATGGCCTGCTACTGACCCGGAAGCGCCTCCCACAGGGTGCACGCTTGCACAAAGCCTGCGCCTCGTCCTCATTTGACTCCGCAGGGCCCTGCTCTAGTTCTAAGCCCAGCTGCACCTTCTAGCTATTACAATGCCCCCCCGCAAATTTAACCACAATATTGCTAACATTCTGTACATTCTGCACATTTCCTGGCTTAACAATTACATTATGCAAATTTACTATCATTGTTGATGTTCTCACCATTCCTGCGCGTCATCTCCTCCTCGATTTAGCCGCCCTTATCCTAAATGGATAGGTTCCCTGCGCCATTTATTAGCCACACATGATTTCGCAATCATGACCCCAACCACAAACTTCACCAGACAAACATTGATAAACATTGACATAATTTACATTGCTGTTATTAATAGCTTTCTCACCACTCCTGCGTGAAGAGTCGTCCTGCCCGTGCCGAAACTGCCGCGCTGGGACCTCGCAGGACTTTGCGAGGTCGTGGTGTACTGCCAGCCGTGGTCTGATAAAGCTTGTATGCTGTCGATGGGGCTATGCCGGTCAGAGCGCAGCCCGTGCTGTAATGTGCTTGGGCTTCCCGGCCGCTGGATTCCGCGGGGAGCCAGATCCCGGCCCACCCGCCAGTCTTCTCCTCGCAATGCTGTCCGCTGTGGTGTCCCTGTATCGCTGTGCGGTTCCATGGTCGCCTCTTCCTTGCGATGATGTATAGGTATCACTGTGCGGTTCTGCGTTCCTTCTTCTCTTGGCGGTGGCGTCCCTGCTGCGCTGTAATGCTCGTCACCTGTGCCCACATGTGCCCCCCAGGCCTGCCTCTGCCTCTGGTGCTGGCCTGCTGCAGAGATGGAAGTGGATAGGTGGATGCTGACGTCCCGGCTCTGGGGTGCCTAGGGAATCTTGGCCTAGCTGCTGAGTGGGATATCCGTCGCTGTCCCCGTTCCCGTTCGATCAGCCTGCTGCAGTCTTGACCGATGCCGTCTGTACTGAGAGAAGGGCCTGCATGGTTACGCTGCTCCCGACACACCTGGCTCCTCTATCCCGGCTTCTGGACCATCTGATTCTGTGGCCGCGGGCATACCTTCATATATGGCCGCTAAATCGACCACACCGTGCTGACTTCCTCCCCCACCTCCTCCTGGACACTCTGTGGGATAATTTGCTTGCTGCTGGATCTCCCTGGCTCTTTGCTCCCATGAGACTGGGCTACTGTCGCTGGGAGGGAATGCTGCATCTTTCTGCTGGCTCTCCATGCTTGCATGCTCCTGCTGCGGTTATTTTCAGCACTGCACTCTCCAGGACAAAGGCTGCCTACCCCCCTGCTCTTTCCTTTTATGCTCCCCGCCCAGCTGCTCCGCCCCCGCTGCCTTTACTGGCTGGTCTGCTGGTTGTTGTGTGTAGGGAGGGATGGGAATACCTCCCCCCCCCCCCCCTTTCGCCATGCTGCCGGCCAACGGGCCGCCTGGCGACCCTCCCCCTTAAGGCGCTCCGGCGCCATCTTTGCGGCACCTATGCTCTTCTAACCTCAGCCTGCACGAGACCCCTTCCCTCACTCACTCTCGCTCTCCTGGCGGCCACTGCGCAGCCGCAACAAATTGAAAAGCCCTATCTCTATAATGGGGCATATTTCTCTTAATTAAAAAAACCCTATAACTTTCTGAAAAATCACAACCCCAAAAGGCACTACACTGGGGCATACTCTATCTAGTAAAACAAACCCCAAGTCTTAATTCGTCCTCTATCCGGAGTTATGCCTTCCCAAAAAATATCTAATTCACTCTATAGGAAAACGGTGTCAAAAAGCCACAAAGGAAGTCACAGAAAAAAACTGACAGTTGGAACTTTAGGTTACTCCCAATTCCTCATTTTTTATTATTTTGCCCTGAAATTTGGCATGCAGCACCGGGTGACGATTCTACACGCCCATGCCAAATTTCAGCTCAGTACGTCCAATCAGTTTTGAGGTGTAGCCCCTCAAACACCATGCCCCCATCTCAGATGTTCCCTATGGGAGAATTCCGTTTGTTCGATTCAGCCTTAATATAAGGGCACGACCGTGCCCTTATAATATGTATCTATCTATCTATCTATCTATCGTATGTGTGTGTATATATACATCTATACATACATGCGCTAACACCTGGACATACACTGATGTACCCACACCTAATATCCATACATACACGCCCTGACACCTGGACATACACCAACATTCCCACACCTGCATCTATACATACACATGCTGACACCTGGACATACACCAACGTACAAGCACCTGCATCTATATATACACGCGCTGACAAATGGACATACACCGACGTACCCACACTTGCATCTATACATACATGCACTGACATCTGGACATACAAGCACCTGCATCTATACATACACGCGCTGACACCTGAACCTACACTGACCTTCCCACACCTGCATCTATACATACACATTCTGACACCTGGACATACACAGACGTACCCACACCTGCATCTATACATACACGCGTTGACACCTGGACGTACACTGACGTACACACACCTACATCTATATATGCATGGATGCAAATGTGGGTACGTCTGTATACGTCCAGGTGTTAGCATGTGTATGTATAGATGTTAGGTGTGGGTACATCAGTGTATGTCCAGGTGTCAGCAAATGTATGTATAGATTCACATGTGGGTAAGCCGGTGTACGTCCACGTGTCAGCATGTGTAGGTATAGATGCAGGTGTGGGTACGTTGGTGTACGTTTAGGGGTCAGCGTGTTAATGTATAGATGTTGGTGTGTGTATGTCAGTGTACGTACAGATATAGGTGTGTGTGTGTATGTATGTATGTATGTATGTATGTATATGTATAGAGGAAGGTGTGATACATACATATAACACATACATGATAGATACATACATATATCACACACACGATAGATAGATAGATAGATAGATAGATAGATAGATAGAACCCATACATACAAGATAGATACATACATACATACATACATACATGATAGATACATATATATACACACACATACGATAGATAGATAGATAGATAGATAGATAGATAGATAGATAGATAGATAGATAGATAGATAGATAGATAGATATCACAAACATATATGATTCATACATATATCACACACACATACATGATACATACATGAGAAAGATGAGGCCAGGGCCCCCTGCTGATGTTGCGTTGAGGAAGGCAGTGTTCCAGGGCGGATGCCAGTCGGGGAGAGCGCCGCGCAGCCCGGGAAAAATACTGCTGAGGAGCTACATCTGGAAGAGCCCCTGGGAGGGAGAGTGCCACATGCCCCATCCTGCGCGGCAGACTCTGCAGGCCTGCACATGGGAAGGGAGGTCTCTGGCCACACATACTCACCCTTCTGCTGAAGCCCTCTCCAGCGGGGAGCGGGGCCAGCATGAACCTCAACCTGTGAGAACTATCTTCATGATCAAGAGATCTCATATGCAAGATAAGCATGTGTTGGGATAGGGCTGGGGAGGGTGGCTGCTCGGGCACACCCCCGTCAAGTTAAGGAGATTTAACTGAGGAAGCACAAGGGAACTCTCGTCTGGGGACAACAACTGCAGGGAGACCACATCTTTTCAGATGAACATGGGAGGGCGGAAGGCTGCCTAATACTGAAGCACCCTCAGACATTAAACCATATGCAACAACTATTGCAAGCATTCCTGGGGGAAGGTCTGCAGCAGACGGATTTGCATACGGTGATGTCATCCAAGCAGTGGGCCAAAGTTGGCTGGAACCCTCATCTGTATATGAAAAGAGAAAAGGGGCATGCAGGGCATGGCGGCCTTTTGCGGCGCTTGGATAACCCCAAGTTTGCATTAAACACCCCCACCCTCCTTCGGTGTGGGGCTCATGTTGGCCATGCCCAAGCCCCTGAAGCATTCAAGCTGATTTCTTGCAGCAGCTGGGCACTGTAACAGCTTCAGAGCTGCTCTACAAGACAAGTAAAAGGGTGTGGGCCCTGCAGCACCACCTGTAGTTTGCATACACACATATATAGGACAGCATCTCTTATATGCCCCAGGGTCAATAAAATAGTATCCTTGTCTAGGCTATCCATCCCCTCAGATAAGGTATTTGTCCATGCCGCTACAGCACTACACACCCAGGCCGACGCAATTGCCGGTCTGAGTAAGGTACCTGAATGTGTATAAATGGACTTCAGGGTAATCTCCTGTTTGCGGTCAGCACACTCTTTGAGGGTAGCCGTATCCTGGGACGGGAGGGCTACCTTCTTGGATAAGCGTGTTAATGCTTTGTCCACCCTAGGGGAGGATTCCCATCGTAACCTATCCGTTGATGGGAAAGGATACGCCATAAGAATCCTTTTGGAAATCTGCAGTCTTTTATCTGGAGATTCCCAAGCTTTTTCACATAACTCGTTCAGCTCGTGTGAGGGGGGAAAGGTTACCTCAGGCTTCTTTCCCTTGTACATATGTACCCTCTTGTCAGCGACAGGGGGTTCCTCTGTGATGTGCAAAACATCTTTTATTGCCATAATCATAAATCGAATGGATTTTGCCAATTTTGGCTGTAACTTTGCATCATCGTAATCGACACTGGAGTCAGAATCCGTGTCGGTATCTGTGTCAACAATCTGGGATAGTGGGCGCTTATGAGACCCTGACAGTCCCTGCAACATAGGATCAGGCATGGGTTGAAACCCTGACTGTCCCAAAGCTTCTGCCTTGTCTAATCTTTTGTGCAATGAGTTTACACTAGCATTTAAAACATTCCACATATCCATCCAATCAGCTGTCGGCGGAGACACCACATTCATTTGCTCCCGCTCCTCTCTAATATAGCCTTCTTCCTCAGACATGTCGACACACGTGTACCGACACACTTCACACACAGGGAATGCTTTTTCTGAAGACAGTTTCCCCACAAGGCCCTTTGGAGAGACAGAGAGAGAGTATGCCAGCACACCCCCCAGCGCTATATAACCCAGGAATAAAACAGTAACTTAATGTTTGCCCAGTAGTGCTGCTGTATGTAATTTGCGAATTATGTGCCCCCCCCCCTCTTTTCAACCCTCTTGTCTAACGTGGTATAAGCAGGGTAGAGTCCGGGGAGCTTCCTCTCAGCGGTGCTGTGGAGAAAAAATGGCGCTGGTGAGTGCTGAGGGAGAAGCCCCGCCCCCTCGGAGGCGGGCTTCTGTCCCGCTTAAACTGTAAAATTGGTGGGGGCTTATACATATATAAAGTGCCCAGCTGTATATATGTTATATTTTTGCGAAAGAGGTTTATATTGCTGCCCAGGGCGCCCCCCCTGCGCCCTGCACCCTTACAGTGACCGGAGTATGTGAGGTGTATGGGAGCAAAGGCGCACAGCTGCAGTGCTGTGCGTTACCTCAGTGAAGATCATGAAGTCTTCTGCCGCCTCTGAAGTCTTCTTTTCTTCTCATACTCACCCGGCTTCTATCTTCCGGCTCTGCGAGGGGGGCGGCGGCGCGGCTCTGGGACGGACGGCGAGGGTGAGATCCTGCGTACCAATCCCACTGGAGCTAATGGTGTCCAGTAGCCTAAGAAGCAGGACCTTGCAACTCAGAGAGTAGGGCTGCTTCTCTCCCCTCAGTCCCTCGATGAGGGAGTCTGTTGCCAGCAGTGCTCCCTGAAAATTAAAAACCTAACAAAATACTTTCTGTCAGAAAGCTCAGGAGAGCTCCTGAAAAGCACCCAGTCTCCACTTGGTACAGTATCAAACTGAGGTCTGGAGGAGGGGCATAGAGGGAGGAGCCAGTGCACACCCAGAACTAAAGTCTTTCTTAAAGTGCCCATGTCTCCTGCGGAGCCCGTCTATCCCCATGGTCCTTACGGAGTCCCCAGCATCCTCTAGGACGTTAGAGAAAATAGGATTTTAATACCTACCGGTAAATCCTTTTCTCTTAGTCCGTAGAGGATGCTGGGCACCCGTCCCAGTGCGTACTGTGTCTGCAGTTATTAAATGGCCCTTAACTCCAGAACATTTATGTGGAGATGAAAACATCCAAGGAAGACTTGACCATCTTCCTTGGATGTTTTCCCCCTGTGTGACTGCTCTCCAGCCTCAGAGGGTTGCATCCGTGGTCCCTAGGATCCCGTCCTGGATCCCGAACCATCGCCCCTCTAGGTGGTGAGAACTGTGCAGCCACCAATGGAGTGAGATTCTGGTCTTGGAAGACAGGATTATCCTCCGGTGCATGTGTAGGTGGGATCCGGACCACTTGTCCAACAGGTCCCACTGGAACACTCTGGCATGGAACCTGCCAAATTGAATGGCCTCGTAGGCCGCAACCATCTTCCCCAGCAACTGAATGCATTGATGGATTAACACTCTTGCTGGTTTCAGAATTTGTTTGACCAGACTCTGGATCTCCAGAGCCTTTCCACTAGAAGAAAACCTCTTCTGTGTCCAGTATCACTCCCAAAAACAACAACCGCGTCATTGGGACCAACTGCGATTTTGGCAAGTTTAGGAGCCAACCATGTTGTTGAAGAACTGTCAGGGAGAGTAGATGTTTTGCACCAACTGGTCCCTGGATCTCGCCTTTATCAGGAGATCATCCAAGTACGGGATAATTGTGACTCCTTGCTTGCGAAGGAGAACCATCATTTCCGCCATCACCCTGGTGAAAATCCTCGGAGCCGTGGACAGACCAAACGGCAACGTCTGAAATTGGTAATGACAATCCTGAATTGCAAACCTCAGGTAGCTTGATGCAGTGGCTAAATGGGAACATATAAGTAGGCATCCTTTATGTCTACCAAAACCATGAAATCTCCTTTATCCCCCGGACTGGAGATCACTACCCTGAGAGATTCCATCTTGAAATTGAATTTCTTTAGGTAGAAATTAAGGGATTTCAGATTTAAGATTGGTCTGACTGAGCCGTCCGGCTTCGGGACCACGAAGAGGCTTGAATAAAAACCTTCTCCCTGCTGACTAAGGCTGATTTGAACAATCGGTGAGGGGGAACGTCTTGAAACCCCAGTTTGTACCCTTGGGACACTATTTGTAAAGCCCACGAGTCCAGGTCCCAATGAATCCAGAACTGACTGAAGAGTTTTAGACGTGCCCCCCACTGGTGCGGGCTCCTGCAAGAGAGCCCCAGCGTCATGCAGTGGATTTGGCAAAAGCAGAGGACGATCTCTGCTCCTGCGATCTTGAAGAGGCTACAGACCTCTTCCCTCTTTTCCTTCCTCTACCTGCAAAGAAAGGGGAATCTTAACTTCTTGCATATCTATTGGGACGAAATGACTGCGTCAGATAATGATGCGTCTTCATCCGTTGAGAGGGAACATAGGGCAAGAAGGATGACTTACTTGCGGGAGCTGCCGAGATCAAATTAACTAGGCCGTCGCCAAACAAGGCTTCACCTTCATAGGGAAGAGACTCCCTTTCTTCTTGGAGTCAGCATCAGCATTCCCTTGGTGAATCCACAATGCCCTCCTATCCGAGACTGCCATGAAATTGGCCCGTGAGCACTTGTGCCCGGTGTAGGATTTTTAAATATGTGTAGTTTACTGTATGCAAAGGTTTAAAACCTTTTAGGAACTGAGATCTAAGGTGTATTACATGTAGTTTAAAAAAAACAAAAAAGGTTTATTTTATGGCAGTAGTATGATGCTCACACCTGTTAAACTGGATACTCACAGAATGCCCTACACAGGGGGTGAAATGAGCGCCCCCCCCCCCACCCCCCGTACGCTCAGCACACATCACGCTGTGCTGAGCGGGGGCAGAGATGTGTGCTGAGCAGTTCGCTCAGCACACATCTCTCCCCAAAATCGGGCCGTGAATACGGACCTTTAAACTGGATCCACACTTAGATTATCTGTCCAATTTTTTTTTTCTAGTTGAAACAAAATTATGCTAATATGTGGCAGCAAATGACAATTGACCATTTGCTCACAAACACTGGAAAACATCCAAAAATGGTCATTTAGATAAATTGGTTAAATCCATTTCATTTAGCTAATTTATCCAAACTACCTTTATTGTATCTTTGTGGGTGAATGATGTGTGGGTCAGTGTTGAGGGTGGTGGAGGAGATGGGTAATAGGCACAGCAGGGTGTGGACAGTCAAATAGTGTGCTTAGAGGTTCAGAGTCATTGTATGAGACTCTGGCAACAGTGACTTGATGAGTCTGGTGTCCATAGGGTGGGACGCATTAACCTTTTTATGCTATTGAAATAGTTCTCCTCCTGACCGACGCAGTTCCTTGCTCCGAGGTTGGTGTATTGTCCTGTTGCAGCGCCTCTCCACTGTGGTCACAGTGAGCTGTGTGGTGTTGCTGGCGCATGCCAATCTCCCCCCAACCTCCCTCTTGCATTTCAGACCTACGTACGCATGATGGGATCTTGTATGATATGCGCGTGTGCTGTAGAGATGAAAATGGGGGTGAGGAGGCAGATCGTGAGATGGGGAAACTTTGTGGACTGTTAGCGAAGGGGAGCACTGGGCAATCTGAGTTGCAAAGAGGGCAGCAGAAGAGGTTATTGCATGTGCACTGGTGACAGGTCCATCCTTGGTGGCCAGCCTCAGTGGTAAAGGGGTACATGAGCTAGTGTCCCTTGGCCAGCCATGTACCATGGCCACCTCCCTACCTCCTATATATTCTCCCTGATCTGTCACTTTGGTACGGTCTGCTGCTGGCACTGGTGTATCGTCCTGCAGATGCCGTCTCCGCCCATTGCTGTGACTTCCCCCAGAGTTAGCCACACAGAGTGACAGATCTGGGAAAATATATAGGAGATCATTACTTTCACTTGCAGCCTACCTTATTTTTTGCAGCCTAGCATGCTCCTGACCCCTTCTCTCACTAATACTTATACAACATTCATGAACTCATCTTAAGGTTTCTTTATTATTCAGTCACACTGTCTTGGATCCAAACCATTTCCTGTGGCATTGCAGTCAAACAATTGAGCTATTTACCCTTGCATAGAAAGGTATAATCTAAGCTAGAGAATTCTATTTGGAGCTCACCTTGTACTTTGTGAAGAAATAATCAGCTTTGTGGCTGAGCAGATATATGGAGTGTGTGGCTGCACACTGCATTGATCTGCTGAGTTGCAATGCTAATAATTTTTTTTTTGCAAAGTACCAATAGCTTCATTGTGAAGGTGGAAAGAAGGGTGTTACGGCATGGAATGTACAAACTGCGAGACCCTGCTGGTAGCGCCTTTGTCTATTTAGTAGGAAGGGCACGTAACAGCCGGGGGGCAATGGAGGAAGCCCCTTTAGGGCTGGAGCCAGGCGGCAACTGACTCCGTTGTCTCTGGCAGTTCCGCCCCTGGACTAGAGGAATGGTCAAGAACATGGCAACATTTAATGCCAAAAAATGCAAAATCATACACGTCTCAAAAATGCAAAGGCTAACTATAATATTAAGGGCATTATAATGGCAAGAGGAAAGCTATCTAAGTATTACTATTTCAGGTGAGCAATGTAACAAAGCAATAGGAAAGGCAAGTCAGATGCTTGTTTGCATAGGTTAAAGAACCAGTAGCAGAAAAAAGTAATACAGGTTGAGTATCCCATATCCAAATATTCCGAAATACGGAATATTCCGAAATACGGACTTTTTTGAGTGAGACTGAGATAGTGAAACCTTTGTGTTTTGATGGCTCAGTGTACACAAACTTTGTTTAATACTCAAAGTTATTAAAAATATTGTATTAAATGAACTTCAGACTGTGTGTATAAGGTGTATATGAAACATAAATGAATTCTGTGAATGTACACACACTTTGTTTAATGCACAAAGTTATAAAAAATATTGGCTAAAATGACCTTCAGGCTGTGTGTATAAGGTGTATATGAAACATAAATGCCTTCTGTGCTTAGATTTAGGTCCCATCACCATAATATCTCGTTATGGTATGCAATTATTCCAAAATACAGAAAAATCCGATATCCAAAATTCCTCTGGTCCCAAGCATTTTGGATAAGGGATACTCAAACTGTAATGCCACTGTATAGGTCCTTGGTACAGCCACATTTAGAATCCTGTGTTCAGTTCCAGAAGCCATATCTCCAGAAGGCTGTAAATACATTAGGGCAACTAAAATTGTGCATGGCCTACATCACAAAACTTACCTGGAAATACTAAAAATTTTTGATGTGTATAGTTTGGAGAAGGGAAGAGGGAACATACAGTAATAGAAACATTTAAATATATAGGGAGGAATGTAATAGGGTGTGAGAATCAGAAAGTGAGAGATTTTGTGTTTTTTCCTGTTGTTTTTTTTTTTTTTTTTTTTTTGATTGTTTGTTTTTAAAGTGGCAATCCTTTACATGGCAAAACCAGGTTGATATTTGCCATGTAAAGGATTGCCACCGTGGGCATGTGTAGAAGGGGCACTGCTACTGTTGGCATTATGTGTGTAAGCTGCACTGATATGGTGGTTATGTGTATAAAGGGCACTGCGACTGTGGGTATTATTATTATTATTATTACATGCGGTGTAATGACAATAAGATAGTGCTACTGTGTGGCGTATTTTGATTTGGGGTGCTATTGTGTGGCCATGCCCCTTCCTTGTGATACCACACCTTCTTTTTTTAAGGAGCGCACTGTCCCTTTATTAAATATTGGAGAGAGGGCCCAAATTAATAGTTTGCAGGGAGGCGCCAAACACCCTAGCACTGGCCCTTTGGTAGGGGACAGGATTTGCTTCTGCTTGTGCACATATGTTATGATTGCCAGCCAACAGCACTGGTTTTGCCTATAACACTAACTATAAATATTTTGAATTGGTCCTGGACCACCAATCCAAGGCACCCCTGCAAGTGTCCTGAGGCACCCCAGGGTGCAGTTTGAGAACCACTGGTCTAGTGAGTACCCAGGATAATTATTGTAGCTGGTCTGCGGGTAACAGCTCTCAGATCCACTTCTAGAAAAAATGCAGCAATGTAATTTGAGTGACAAACTGCAGAGATGAACCCTTTCTGTGACTGCTGCACAGGGATCACACAAACTCTATTCATAGGGCTGACTTCACTTAGGGGAGATGTTCTCACCTGCAAAGAAGTGCGAGTATATACCGCACTTACGGTACCATTGGATTTACAGATATTTTCTTGCAATACACTATGGGGGTCATTCTGAGTTGATTGCTCGCTAGCAGTTTTTAGCAGCCATGCAAACGCATTGTCGCTGCCCACTGGAAAGTGTATATTCACTTTGGAGAAGTGCGAATACTTGAGTAGCAGAGCGCCTGCAAAATTGTTTCAAAATAAGACCAGCACTGTAGTTACACTTCGTGTGCGTTGATTCTAACAACCGAGGGACGGCTTTTGATGTCACACACCCATCCAGCGAATGCCCAGCCACGTCTGCATTTCTTCTGCCACGCCTGCATTTTTCCAAGCACTCCCTGAAAACGGTCAGTTGACACCCAGAAACGCCCTCTTTCTGTCAATCTCCTTGTGGCCTGTTCTGTGATTGGAATAATCGCTAGAACTAGTGCAAAACCACAATGGACTTTGTACCCGTACGATGCGCATGCACATTACGGAGCATGTGCATGCACAGATTAGCCATTTTTTTTCAACTGATTGCTATGCAGCGAACAACGGCAGCAAGCGATCAACTCGGAATGACCCCCTATATACATAGAAACATGGATTTTTTTTACTGCAGGAATTATGGTTAGTTTAGGGGTATCGGTTAGGGTCAACAGAGGTGTAGCTAGGGGTCCAAGCGCCCCTGGCAAAGTAAGGGACTGGCGCCCCCCCTTTCGATAAAGCATTGCAGTCCATTGGCGGTTACCATGTTGGAGCCACAGCAACTGACCCCCTCCCCCACACGCTGCCCTACATCATCGGCTGGGATTCACTGTTGGTGTGAAGCCACTGGGAACATCCTGGTAGCATTAGCAGCAGTCTGTGTCATAGATAGGGAAGGCAGAAGGTTAACTAGCTAATAGCAGTCTGTTGGCAGCAGAGGCTGGGCGGGGGGCTGAGAATGAGCCAACGCTGATCAGTGTCCAGTCTGCTCAGACAAAAATATTTTGTGATCAGGGCTGGTTCTAGACCAAAGGAGCCAATGGCAAAAATTTCCTTTGGCACCCCCCCCCCCCACACACACACATACACACACACACACACACACACACACACACACACACACACACACCAAAAAAGAACATATCCCAGTTTAACATAACGCTATGTGGTGCAAGGTGTGGAGCTGGTCACTTGTATCAGACCTCTGACATTTGCCTTTTCACCCATATTGCATACTTTTTCTTGCAGGTTGTGTCTTAATTCAAGAAGTGTTCTAAGTACTTCAGCTTAGTATCTTTACTGACCCCTCTTTACCCCACACTACATAACTGACCCCTCTATACCCTACACTACATCACTGACCTTTCTATTAGAGATGAGCGGGTTCGGTTTCTCTGAATCCGAACCCGCCAGAACTTCATGTTTTTTTTCACGGGTCCGAGCGACTCGGATCTTCCCGCCTTGCTCGGTTAACCCGAGCGCGCCCGAACGTCATCATGACGCTGTCGGATTCTCGCGAGGCTCGGATTCTATCGCGAGACTCGGATTCTATATAAGGAGCCGCGCGTCGCCGCCATTTTCACACGTGCATTGAGATTGATAGGGAGAGGACGTGGCTGGCGTCCTCTCCATTTAGATTATAAGAGACTGAGAGAGATTTACTGGAGCTGACTAGGAGGAGTACTGTTACTGTAGAAGTGTAGAGACTGAGTGGAGAGAGTTTACTAGTGAGGACAGTGCAGTTTACTTTATAATCCGTTCTCTGCCTGAAAAAAGCGATACACAGCACACAGTGACTCAGTCACATACCATATCTGTGTGCACTGCTCAGGCTCAGGCCAGTGTGCTGCATCATCTATTATCTATATATAATATTATATATATCTGTCTGACTGCTCAGCTCACACAGCTTATAATTGTGGGGGAGACTGGGGAGCACTACTGCAGTGCCAGTTATAGGTTATAGCAGGAGCCAGGAGTACATAATATATTATATAGTGAGTGACCACCAGACACACAGTGCAGTTTATTTAATATATCCGTTCTCTGCCTGAAAAAAGCGATACACACAGTGACTCAGTCAGTCACATACCATATCTGTGTGCACTGCTCAGGCTCAGGCCAGTGTGCTGCATCATCTATATATTAGAGATGAGCGCCTGAAATTTTTCGGGTTTTGTGTTTTGGTTTTGGGTTCGGTTCCGCGGCCGTGTTTTGGGTTCGAACGCGTTTTGGCAAAACCTCACCGAATTTTTTTTGTCGGATTCGGGTGTGTTTTGGATTCGGGTGTTTTTTTCCAAAAACACTAAAAAACAGCTTAAATCATAGAATTTGGGGGTCATTTTGATCCCAAAGTATTATTAACCTCAAAAACCATAATTTACACTCATTTTCAGTCTATTCTGAATACCTCACACCTCACAATATTATTTTTAGTCCTAAAATTTGCACCGAGGTCGCTGTGTGAGTAAGATAAGCGACCCTAGTGGCCGACACAAACACCGGGCCCATCTAGGAGTGGCACTGCAGTGTCACGCAGGATGTCCCTTCCAAAAAACCCTCCCCAAACAGCACATGACGCAAAGAAAAAAAGAGGCGCAATGAGGTAGCTGTGTGAGTAAGATTAGCGACCCTAGTGGCCGACACAAACACCGGGCCCATCTAGGAGTGGCACTGCAGTGTCACGCAGGATGGCCCTTCCAAAAAACCCTCCCCAAACAGCACATGACGCAAAGAAAAAAAGAGGCGCAATGAGGTAGCTGTGTGAGTAAGATTAGCGACCCTAGTGGCCGACACAAACACCGGGCCCATCTAGGAGTGGCACTGCAGTGTCACGCAGGATGTCCCTTCCAAAAAACCCTCCCCAAACAGCACATGACGCAAAGAAAAAAAGAGGCGCAATGAGGTAGCTGTGTGAGTAAGATTAGCGACCCTAGTGGCCGACACAAACACCGGGCCCATCTAGGAGTGGCACTGCAGTGTCACGCAGGATGTCCCTTCCAAAAAACCCTCCCCAAACAGCACATGACGCAAAGAAAAAAAGAGGCGCAATGAGGTAGCTGACTGTGTGAGTAAGATTAGCGACCCTAGTGGCCGACACAAACACCGGGCCCATCTAGGAGTGGCACTGCAGTGTCACGCAGGATGTCCCTTCCAAAAAACCCTCCCCAATCAGCACATGATGCAAAGAAAAAGAAAAGAAAAAAGAGGTGCAAGATGGAATTGTCCTTGGGCCCTCCCACCCACCCTTATGTTGTATAAACAAAACAGGACATGCACACTTTAACCAACCCATCATTTCAGTGACAGGGTCTGCCACACGACTGTGACTGATATGACGGGTTGGTTTGGACCCCCCCCAAAAAAGAAGCAATTAATCTCTCCTTGCACAAACTGGCTCTACAGAGGCAAGATGTCCACCTCATCTTCACCCTCCGATATATCACCGTGTACATCCCCCTCCTCACAGATTATCAATTCGTCCCCACTGGAATCCACCATCTCAGCTCCCTGTGTACTTTGTGGAGGCAATTGCTGCTGGTCAATGTCTCCGCGGAGGAATTGATTATAATTCATTTTAATGAACATCATCTTCTCCACATTTTCTGGATGTAACCTCGTACGCCGATTGCTGACAAGGTGAGCGGCGGCACTAAACACTCTTTCGGAGTACACACTTGTGGGAGGGCAACTTAGGTAGAATAAAGCCAGTTTGTGCAAGGGCCTCCAAATTGCCTCTTTTTCCTGCCAGTATAAGTACGGACTGTGTGACGTGCCTACTTGGATGCGGTCACTCATATAATCCTCCACCATTCTATCAATGTTGAGAGAATCATATGCAGTGACAGTAGACGACATGTCCGTAATCGTTGTCAGGTCCTTCAGTCCGGACCAGATGTCAGCATCAGCAGTCGCTCCAGACTGCCCTGCATCACCGCCAGCGGGTGGGCTCGGAATTCTGAGCCTTTTCCTCGCACCCCCAGTTGCGGGAGAATGTGAAGGAGGAGATGTTGACAGGTCGCGTTCCGCTTGACTTGACAATTTTGTCACCAGCAGGTCTTTCAACCCCAGCAGACCTGTGTCTGCCGGAAAGAGAGATCCAAGGTAGGCTTTAAATCTAGGATCGAGCACGGTGGCCAAAATGTAGTGCTCTGATTTCAACAGATTGACCACCCGTGAATCCTTGTTAAGCGAATTAAGGGCTGCATCCACAAGTCCAACATGCCTAGCGGAATCGCTCCCTTTTAGCTCCTTCTTCAATGCCTCCAGCTTCTTCTGCAAAAGCCTGATGAGGGGAATGACCTGACTCAGGCTGGCAGTGTCTGAACTGACTTCACGTGTGGCAAGTTCAAAGGGCATCAGAACCTTGCACAACGTTGAAATCATTCTCCACTGCACTTGAGACAGGTGCATTCCACCTACTATATCGTGCTCAATTGTATAGGCTTGAATGGCCTTTTGCTGCTCCTCCAACCTCTGAAGCATATAGAGGGTTGAATTCCACCTCGTTACCACTTCTTGCTTCAGATGATGGCAGGGCAGGTTCAGTAGTTTTTGGTGGTGCTCCAGTCTTCTGTACGTGGTGCCTGTACGCCGAAAGTGTCCCGCAATTTTTCTGGCCACCGACAGCATCTCTTGCACGCCCCTGTCGTTTTTTAAAAAATTCTGCACCACCAAATTCAAGGTATGTGCAAAACATGGGACGTGCTGGAATTTGCCCATATTTAATGCACACACAATATTGCTGGCGTTGTCCGATGCCACAAATCCACAGGAGAGTCCAATTGGGGTAAGCCATTCCGCGATGATCTTCCTCAGTTGCCGTAAGAGGTTTTCAGCTGTGTGCGTATTCTGGAAAGCGGTGATACAAAGCGTAGCCTGCCTAGGAAAGAGTTGGCGTTTGCGAGATGCTGCTACTGGTGCCGCCGCTGCTGTTCTTGCGGCAGGAGTCCATACATCTACCCAGTGGGCTGTCACAGTCATATAGTCCTGACCCTGCCCTGCTCCACTTGTCCACATGTCCGTGGTTAAGTGGACATTGGGTACAACTGCATTTTTTAGGACACTGGTGAGTCTTTTTCTGACGTCCGTGTACATTCTCGGTATCGCCTGCCTAGAGAAGTGGAACCTAGATGGTATTTGGTAACGGGGGCACACTGCCTCAATAAATTGTCTAGTTCCCTGTGAACTAACGGCGGATACCGGACGCACGTCTAACACCAACATTGTTGTCAAGGACTCAGTTATCCGCTTTGCAGTAGGATGACTGCTGTGATATTTCATCTTCCTCGCAAAGGACTGTTGAACAGTCAATTGCTTACTGGAAGTAGTACAAGTGGGCTTACGACTTCCCCTCTGGGATGACCATCGACTCCCAGCGGCAACAACAGCAGCGCCAGCAGCAGTAGGCGTTACACGCAAGGATGCATCGGAGGAATCCCAGGCAGGAGAGGACTCGTCAGAATTGCCAGTGACATGGCCTGCAGGACTATTGGCATTCCTGGGGAAGGAGGAAATTGACACTGAGGGAGTTGGTGGGGTGGTTTGCGTGAGCTTGGTTACAAGAGGAAGGGATTTACTGGTCAGTGGACTGCTTCCGCTGTCACCCAAAGTTTTTGAACTTGTCACTGACTTATTATGAATGCGCTGCAGGTGACGTATAAGGGAGGATGTTCCGAGGTGGTTAACGTCCTTACCCCTACTTATTACAGCTTGACAAAGGGAACACACGGCTTGACACCTGTTGTCCGCATTTCTGGTGAAATACCTCCACACCGAAGAGCTGATTTTTTTGGTATTTTCACCTGGCATGTCAACGGCCATATTCCTCCCACGGACAACAGGTGTCTCCCCGGGTGCCTGACTTAAACAAACCACCTCACCATCAGAATCCTCCTGGTCAATTTCCTCCCCAGCGCCAGCAACACCCATATCCTCCTCATCCTGGTGTACTTCAACACTGACATCTTCAATCTGACTATCAGGAACTGGACTGCGGGTGCTCCTTCCAGCACTTGCAGGGGGCGTGCAAATGGTGGAAGGCGCATGCTCTTCACGTCCAGTGTTGGGAAGGTCAGGCATCGCAACCGACACAATTGGACTCTCCTTGTGGATTTGGGATTTCGAAGAATGCACAGTTCTTTGCTGTGCTGCTTTTGCCAGCTTGAGTCTTTTCATTTTTCTAGCGAGAGGCTGAGTGCTTCCATCCTCATGTGAAGCTGAACCACTAGCCATGAACATAGGCCAGGGCCTCAGCCGTTCCTTGCCACTCCGTGTGGTAAATGGCATATTGGCAAGTTTACGCTTCTCCTCCGACAATTTTATTTTAGGTTTTGGAGTCCTTTTTTTACTGATATTTGGTGTTTTGGATTTGACATGCTCTGTACTATGACATTGGGCATCGGCCTTGGCAGACGACGTTGCTGGCATTTCATCGTCTCGGCCATGACTAGTGGCAGCAGCTTCAGCACGAGGTGGAAGTGGATCTTGATCTTTCCCTAATTTTGGAACCTCAACATTTTTGTTCTCCATATTTTAATAGGCACAACTAAAAGGCACCTCAGGTAAACAATGGAGATGGATGGATTGGATACTAGTATACAATTATGGACGGGCTGCCGAGTGCCGACACAGAGGTAGCCACAGCCGTGAACTACCGCACTGTACTGTGTCTGCTGCTAATATATAGACTGGTTGATAAAGAGATAGTATACTCGTAACTAGTATTTATGTATAAAGAAAGAAAAAAAAACCACGGTTAGGTGGTATATACAATTATGGACGGGCTGCCGAGTGCCGACACAGAGGTAGCCACAGCCGTGAACTACCGCACTGTACTGTGTCTGCTGCTAATATATAGACTGGTTGATAAAGAGATAGTATACTCGTAACTAGTATGTATGTATAAAGAAAGAAAAAAAAACCACGGTTAGGTGGTATATACAATTATGGACGGGCTGCCGAGTGCCGACACAGAGGTAGCCACAGCCGTGAACTACCGCACTGTACTGTGTCTGCTGCTAATATATAGACTGGTTGATAAAGAGATAGTATACTCGTAACTAGTATGTATGTATAAAGAAAGAAAAAAAAACCACGGTTAGGTGGTATATACAATTATGGACGGGCTGCCGAGTGCCGACACAGAGGTAGCCACAGCCGTGAACTACCGCACTGTACTGTGTCTGCTGCTAATATAGACTGGTTGATAAAGAGATAGTATACTCGTAACTAGTATGTATGTATAAAGAAAGAAAAAAAAACCACGGTTAGGTGGTATATACAATTATGGACGGGCTGCCGAGTGCCGACACAGAGGTAGCCACAGCCGTGAACTACCGCACTGTACTGTGTCTGCTGCTAATATATAGACTGGTTGATAAAGAGATAGTATACTCGTAACTAGTATGTATGTATAAAGAAAGAAAAAAAAACCACGGTTAGGTGGTATATACAATTATGGACGGGCTGCCGAGTGCCGACACAGAGGTAGCCACAGCCGTGAACTACCGCACTGTACTGTGTCTGCTGCTAATATATAGACTGGTTGATAAAGAGATAGTATACTCGTAACTAGTATGTATGTATAAAGAAAGAAAAAAAAACCACGGTTAGGTGGTATATACAATTATGGACGGGCTGCCGAGTGCCGACACAGAGGTAGCCACAGCCGTGAACTACCGCACTGTACTGTGTCTGCTGCTAATATATAGACTGGTTGATAAAGAGATAGTATACTCGTAACTAGTATGTATGTATAAAGAAAGAAAAAAAAACCACGGTTAGGTGGTATATACAATTATGGACGGGCTGCCGAGTGCCGACACAGAGGTAGCCACAGCCGTGAACTACCGCACTGTACTGTGTCTGCTGCTAATATAGACTGGTTGATAAAGAGATAGTATACTCGTAACTAGTATGTATGTATAAAGAAAGAAAAAAAAACCACGGTTAGGTGGTATATACAATTATGGATGGGCTGCCGAGTGCCGACACAGAGGTAGCCACAGCCGTGAACTACCGCACTGTACTGTGTCTGCTGCTAATATATAGACTGGTTGATAAAGAGATAGTATACTCGTAACTAGTATGTATGTATAAAGAAAGAAAAAAAAACCACGGTTAGGTGGTATATACAATTATGGACGGGCTGCCGAGTGCCGACACAGAGGTAGCCACAGCCGTGAACTACCGCACTGTACTGTGTCTGCTGCTAATATATAGACTGGTTGATAAAGAGATAGTATACTCGTAACTAGTATGTATGTATAAAGAAAGAAAAAAAAACCACGGTTAGGTGGTATATACAATTATGGACGGGCTGCCGAGTGCCGACACAGAGGTAGCCACAGCCGTGAACTACCGCACTGTACTGTGTCTGCTGCTAATATATAGACTGGTTGATAAAGAGATAGTATACTCGTAACTAGTATGTATGTATAAAGAAAGAAAAAAAAACCACGGTTAGGTGGTATATACAATTATGGACGGGCTGCCGAGTGCCGACACAGAGGTAGCCACAGCCGTGAACTACCGCACTGTACTGTGTCTGCTGCTAATATAGACTGGTTGATAAAGAGATAGTATACTACTAATATTATATATACTGGTGGTCAGGTCACTGGTCACTAGTCACACTGGCAGTGGCACTCCTGCAGCAAAAGTGTGCACTGTTTAATTTTAATATAATATTATGTACTCCTGGCTCCTGCTATAACCTATAACTGGCACTGCAGTAGTGCTCCCCAGTCTCCCCCACAATTATAAGCTGTGTGAGCTGAGCAGTCAGACAGATATATAATATATATAGATGATGCAGCACACTGGCCTGAGCCTGAGCAGTGCACACAGATATGGTATGTGACTGACTGAGTCACTGTGTGTATCGCTTTTTTCAGGCAGAGAACGGATATATTAAATAAACTGCACTGTGTGTCTGGTGGTCACTCACTATATAATATATTATGTACTCCTGGCTCCTGCTATAACCTATAACTGGCACTGCAGTAGTGCTCCCCAGTCTCCCCCACAATTATAAGCTGTGTGAGCTGAGCAGTCAGACAGATATATATAATATTATTTATATATAGATAATAGATGATGCAGCACACTGGCCTGAGCCTGAGCAGTGCACACAGATATGGTATGTGACTGAGTCACTGTGTGCTGTGTATCGCTTTTTTCAGGCAGAGAACGGATTATAAATAAAACTGGTGGTCACTGGTCACTATCAGCAAAACTCTGCACTGTACTGAGTACTCCTAATGCTCCCCAAAATTAGTAAATCAAGTGTCTCTCTAATCTATTCTAAACGGAGAGGACGCCAGCCACGTCCTCTCCCTATCAATCTCAATGCACGTGTGAAAATGGCGGCGACGCGCGGCTCCTTATATAGAATTCGAGTCTCGCGATAGAATCCGAGCCTCGCGAGAATCCGACAGCGTCATGATGACGTTCGGGCGCGCTCGGGTTAACCGAGCAAGGCGGGAAGATCCGAGTCGCTCGGACCCGTGAAAAAAAACATGAAGTTCTGGCGGGTTCGGATTCAGAGAAACCGAACCCGCTCATCTCTACTATATATATTATATATCTGTCTGACTGCTCAGCTCACACAGCTTATAATTGTGGGGGAGACTGGGGAGCACTACTGCAGTGCCAGTTATAGGTTATAGCAGGAGCCAGGAGTACATAATATTATATTAAAATTAAACAGTGCACACTTTTGCTGCAGGAGTGCCACTGCCAGTGTGACTAGTGACCAGTGACCTGACCACCAGTATATATAATATTAGTAGTATACTATCTCTTTATCAACCAGTCTATATTAGCAGCAGACACAGTACAGTGCGGTAGTTCACGGCTGTGGCTACCTCTGTGTCGGCACTCGGCAGCCCGTCCATAATTGTATATACCACCTAACCGTGGTTTTTTTTTCTTTTTTTATACATACATACTAGTTACGAGTATACTATCTCTTTATCAACCAGTCTATATTAGCAGCAGACACAGTACAGTGCGGTAGTTCACGGCTGTGGCTACCTCTGTGTCGGCACTCGGCAGCCCGTCCATAATTGTATATACCACCTAACCGTGGTTTTTTTTTCTTTCTTTATACATACATACTAGTTACGAGTATACTATCTCTTTATCAACCAGTCTATATATTAGCAGCAGACACAGTACAGTGCGGTAGTTCACGGCTGTGGCTACCTCTGTGTCGGCACTCGGCAGCCCGTCCATAATTGTATATACCACCTAACCGTGGTTTTTTTTTCTTTCTTTATACATACATACTAGTTACGAGTATACTATCTCTTTATCAACCAGTCTATATTAGCAGCAGACACAGTACAGTGCGGTAGTTCACGGCTGTGGCTACCTCTGTGTCGGCACTCGGCAGCCCGTCCATAATTGTATATACCACCTAACCGTGGTTTTTTTTTCTTTCTTTATACATACATACTAGTTACGAGTATACTATCTCTTTATCAACCAGTCTATATATTAGCAGCAGACACAGTACAGTGCGGTAGTTCACGGCTGTGGCTACCTCTGTGTCGGCACTCGGCAGCCCGTCCATAATTGTATATACCACCTAACCGTGGTTTTTTTTTCTTTCTTTTGACAATGCTAAATTCCTTTGTCGTATAAACAACCCTTTATGAAGTCTAAGAACACTGTACGCTGTTTGCTTAAGAAGTACCGTAATGGTACGCTAGTTGCGTAACGATCGCTCAGCCGTAGGCGAGACGCTCAAGCGTCACGTTCGCTCACGGCCCAGTGATCACAGGACACGTTATTGGCTATGACTAGAGTAATGATTCGCTATGGCGTGGCTTACGCTCAAGACCACGAGGTCACCAGCGGCGCAGACGCTCACAATGCTATACCTTTATGTCTAAACCTTATACCAATGAAATACACAGAATACCTTAATGTGAATACAGGGTGTACGTGCAACCTTGTGTAATCTGACTAACTACAAGGCTGCTTGAGCGTCACCGACGCTCAAGTGAACACTTAATACTATAGAAAATACACAGATACTGGTTTAGGGTCCGAAGCCTATTAACTGTATTATATCTAATATACTTGTAAAAAGGGGATAACAGTACAAATGATACACTCCAATATAACAAAGACTTCCTAACCACAGAACTAAACAATAAATACATAAAGACAATACTACACTGACCTAAATGCAATACAATACAATACTATCTAATACAATACAATACTAGCCTAGTCTAGGGGAGATATGAGAGAACAGAACAGGGAGAGAGAGAGAGAGAGAGAGATGAGAGAAATTAGCTCACAGAAAGACAATGATTACGGAGAGAAAACTTACGCACAAGGGGAAACGATCGCATGCGCCTGGACATCCAGCACCCGATTTTCAGCAATGAGAACCGTTGTAGAGTGAGAGCTGGATGTGGTCGGCCTGCCTATTTATGCCCCACACACAATGCAATCTCCTGGTCCTACAATCCCATTGTCCATTGGCCGAAGGAATTCGGCCCTGCATCATAACAAAAGGTCATAGGGTGATTCATATAGGTGGGCTGTGACGATTTCCAACAGCTCAGGTGGGTGGGAAACTGGGTTTCCCGCCGCATACCTGAGTATGTGTAAATAATAGAAATGGACATAAACTTCTTATGTCCATAACTATTCGCACGAGCGATTAATACGCTCCAAACCAACACCGGAATATTGCTAATTAAATACTCTTCCGATGGGTACCAAACACTGCTGTATGATTCCTGTCAGACCCTTCGTACAATACAAAGAGGGATTCCTTTAAACAGGGACCTTCTATTTTAACCAAACTTTCAGATTCTATCAAGTGGACCATGATCTACAAACTACATTAATTGTGAACATTTGTAACGAATGAGTCGCACGCTACGACTACATAAACTCTACCGTAAATACGCATACCGCGCCTGCGAGTGCACGCTATCGCGGGTATGCGCCTTCACGGGAGAGCGTACGCCTGCGCAGCGCGGACCAGTGTGCGGTGCAAATATGGCAACGTGCATAGAGACATTTTTCTGACTTTGACAGTCCACCCTTTGGCAGTCAATAATAACTGCCACCTTCTAAAATATTTAAGGAGAAAAATGTAAATCAGGGGTTAATTGATTTCCATGGTGGGGTAAGGAAGAAGAGAGGAGTAGGTGTGAAAAGGGTATGACCTAGTGAGAAAGTAGAAGCATGTGTGTATGAGTCCATGTTTGGAGGGTCATGTATCATCGTGCCGTACGTGTGGTAAATCAAGCTTCGAGGTATTGCGAAGTATACATTTGAATTCCTTCTTATCCTGTGGTACAGGTCTGTGGATGGGCTGTCAAACTCTACCGAGCTCATTTCGGCTGTGGTTGTAACAAAATGGGGATGCACATTTTAGTTGATGATACATGAATGGGGGAGGTATGTGGTTGCTGCTATCTGTGCCTGTATTCCCTATCGTCTATGTGTGTCGTTACCTGGGGGTTGTAGAGATGAAGATAAAGAACACTTACGAAAAATGCAATGATATTCTATGTCAGGGAAATGTACATCTGTTGTTGAAGTTGTGTTCGGTATCTGTTGAGAGTCGTCTTCTTTGCGCTGTATTGCTCCTTGGGCATGAGCAAATAGCTTTGTCTGAGCCATCAGATTTACAAAAAATGTTGGGCTAGCGTGAGTTTAAAAGTACTAGGGAAACTGGGGATCCATGGCAAAGTTCATCAAGTGTCCATATTTAAAGTTGTCAAATCTTCTTCTTTGGTCAATCCGTTGTCTGTATACATCTCGTCTCGTCAGCTTCCTCGTCCAAGGGGGTCTTTGTATCTGGGAGAAAAGCAGAAAAACAGGTGAAAGAAACGGACCGTATAATCGCATTTTCATCACATTCTGGTTTCTATCATTGGGTCATAAATCAAATCCAGGTTAATTACGGTTTCCTCACTCCTCAAGCTCATCACTTTTGTACTTTGTTTGCACCTCATTAAAGCCTGCCCGCATCTAAATATCAATCCAATCGATATAACGACACCCAAGATACATAGTAGAAACTTTCCAACATCCATTATGACTCCTTGAGCCCAGTCTCCCAAACCGGAGAACCAATTTCGCGGGTTCAACCATGACACCCAACCAGTCAGCTCATTACCTACAGCAGCAAGGGTGAGATTGTGTTTTCGACGAAATTCCCACTTCAATTGGAGAATATCGTCCATCTTTTGGTCTATGACCTCTACCGGATCCTCGGTGCTATTTGTGATATACGTGCAACACTTTATGCCGTACTGTGTTGCCAATGTAACACAATATCCGCCTGTTACTGCTGTAAGATAATTAAGAACCATCCTATGCTGAACTAGTTCTGTTTTGTAAGCTTGAAGTTCTCTTCCAGTGTATCTAAACGTGTCATCATACATTTCAGTGATATTATCTAACAAATTGGCGAGTGCGGAAATGTATCTATAATTCATCACTCCTCGAGCGGTACGAGTGAAATCTAACGCTACCAGAACCTGAATCCCGGTGGATTCATGGATAAGATCAGAGGCCGGATGCTCTAACCTTTCTGACAGCTGTCTTTTAACTCGGTGCTCGTAATGAGTGTGAGTATAAGGAGCTTGGGCACCACGGTGTATGTCCTTCATTTTGTCATGTGTAACAGTCATCACTTCAGGCAATACTTTTCCAATATAACACAATCCTTCAGAGTTTGGGGCAAGCCACTTGTACGCCTTTCTCCCGCATATGAAATATGCGT
Source organism: Pseudophryne corroboree (assembly GCF_028390025.1). Taxonomy (NCBI): domain Eukaryota; kingdom Metazoa; phylum Chordata; class Amphibia; order Anura; family Myobatrachidae; genus Pseudophryne; species Pseudophryne corroboree. The sequence continues at coordinate 626,987 of NW_026969146.1, forward strand.
CATCGGGGAGAACATAAGGGACGGAGAAGGACATGACCATGTTACAAACCTTCCAGGTGAAATCTCCTGACCCTAATTCTTCCAACTGCTTAATGCACGTATCAGTTTGTACGATATGTGCACAGTATCCTGGTGATACCTCTCCAACTCTAGTAATCCTATTTCCTAAGGTATATCGATACCGGAAAGATTTTCCTCTACTGGCTATGTGGCGTACGAGCTCTGTATCTGTAGGCATTCTATCTGCTCTGTGTGAAAAGGTCATGGTAAGGTTGCTCCACGACACTTCCCAATTTCCCGGTTTTCTGGGATTGGAGATGTTGAAACATAAGAGGGACCTATCCACATGGTATTGGTGGAGCTTCAAACTAGGAGGGCTGGAGATGTTAAACCTCCGATCCACCGGTCTCCCACCACTTAGCTCAAGTACCTCCCCTAACGTTAAAGGAAATGGTACTAGCCCTGATTTGCTGTGACCCTGAGGTACTTGAGAGCATACCCAACAATCTGTTTGGTTTAACACGTTACCCACTAAGGAGTGATAGTCACTCAATGGATGCCGGTCCATATGGATATTAAAACTAGATTGGCATTTCTTTATGCATCCATCTTCAACCAGATTATCACAGAGCCTACAGATACAATTTTCTTCAGCTAACAATCCATCACAATTTCTTCTATCGGATCGTTTTCTGATACTCGCCTTTGCTTGTTGGTTTGGTTGATCTTGGAAAACTACGCCTCCATCATCATAATCGGAACCCATTCCAGAACCTCTTTCGACCTCTATGGTACTCTCGCCGGAACAGACTGCTCTGGTCAACATCATGGTTAACATCAAAATCCGGATCACAGTCTCTTGGGGCAAGTCCATCTTTGAGGAGGAAATAGAGAAGAATGAGAAGGGGGAAAAAGAAATTTTAAGGGAGAGGGGCTGGGAAGTGGAGAAAAACAATAAAAGGGAGAAGGGAGTCGACAACTGCTTTCGGTCTTCAAGGCTCAGGTGCCGCCTCAGTCCTCCTGGAACAGACACTCCAGTGATACAACCTCTACCGTCTGTTCCTTATCACGGGACTTCTCTGGATCAGCAACCTTTTTGCAGTGGGACGAATGGACCCAAGTCTCTCTCTCAGCAACCTTCAATGCTGTGGTGCTAGTCAATAAGACCTGGTATGGTCCTTCCCATCTATCAATAAGACAACCTGAGCGTAGAAAATTTCGTATCATTACATAATCCCCAGGTTCAATGTCATGACAATTACTATCTGGTAAATCAGGAATCACCAACTTCAGATTATCATTTTGACTCCTCAACTGCTTACTCATGTTAATCAAGTACTTTACAGTTACTTCATTGTTACATTTCAAATCATCCTGAGGGTTAATCATGACGTGCGGTTGTCGACCAAACAAGATTTCAAAAGGGGACAGATTAAGAGGGGACCTGGGAGTGGTTCTGATGCTATACAAAACAATGGGTAAAGCTTCTGGCCACGTTAATCCTGTCTCTGCCATTACTTTACTCAATTTATTTTTAATAGTGCTGTTCACTCTTTCGACCTTCGCACTCGCCTGTGGACGGTACGGAGTGTGCAGCTTACTATCAATTCCCATCAACTTACACATTCCTTGAAAGACATCACCTGTAAAATGGGTACCCCTATCACTTTCAATGATTCTAGGGATACCATATCTACATACAAATTCCTGCACAATTTTCTTAGCTGTAAACATAGCGGTATTTCTAGCTGCTGGAAAAGCTTCGACCCAATTCGAGAAAACATCTATACAAACAAGTACATATTTCAAATTTCGACATGGGGGTAATTGAATGAAGTCAATTTGTATTACCTGGAAAGGGCCGCCGGCAGGTGGGATATGGGATGGTTCTGTAGGTATTGCTTTTCCAATATTCTTTCTCAGACAGGTAAGGCATGACATTGCTCTTTTACTCGCATGAGAGGAGAATCCTGGGGCGCACCAGTATGCTCTTACCAATTTGCACATCCCCTCCCTGCCTAGATGAGTCAGCCCGTGAGCTGCTTCAGCCAGACATGGAAGGTATGCCCTGGGGGCCACTGGTTTACCATGTCCATCCGTCCAGAGCCCTGAGGACTCCTGGCCATATCCCTTTGCCTTCCAGACTGCTCTTTCCTGTGTGGAACACAAATTCTGCATCTCACACAACTTCTGTGTGTTGATGGTATTAAATACCATCAGTTGTGTGGTGTCTGTCCGTATGGGGGTAGCAGCTGCAAGCTTTGCGGCATCGTCTGCTCGGCTGTTACCAAGGGATACTGGGTCTTGGCTATATGTATGTGCTTTACATTTGATAACAGCCACTCTGTCGGGTTCCTGTATCGCTGTTAGAAGCCTTTTTATATAAGCTGCATGCGCTATCGGTGTACCAGCCGCCGTCATGAAATTTCTGAGCCGCCATAAGGCTCCGAAATCATGTACTACCCCGAAGGCGTATCTAGAATCGGTGTAGATATTGGCTGACTTACACTTAGCCAATTCACATGCTCTGGTTAGGGCGACCAGTTCAGCAACCTGGGCTGAGTGAGGTGGGCCTAGCGGTTCCGCTTCTATGGTGCCTTGGTCATCTACGACTGCGTATCCAGTACACAAGTCTCCCGAGTCTGACTGTCTATGACAACTACCGTCCGTGTAGAACGTGAGTTCTGCATCTTCCAGTGGGTTGTCACTGATGTCAGGCCTTTCGGTAAAATTTTGGGTCAAATATTCCATACAATCATGTTTATCTTCCTTTGCATTAAATCCTCCTTCCCCATCACTCTCACCTTCCACCCTTTGTGCCTGACCAGGCACACCTGGGAGAAATGTTGCAGGGTTTAATGCGCTGCATCTCCTTATGGTGATGTTTACTGGGGCCATTAATGCCAATTCCCATCTCGTAAACCTTGCTGATGAGACGTGTCTGGTTTGGGCAGAATTCAATAAGGCAGATACCGCATGCGGTGTATGGATTGTGAGGTTGTGGCCTAGCACGACATCTTCGCTTTTTGTCACTAGCAATGCTATCGCCGCAACGCTACGCAAGCATGTGGGGAGGGATCGCGCTACCGTGTCTAGCTGGGCGCTGTAGTATGCAATTGGCCTGCTGGCGTCACCGTGTTTTTGTGTTAGTACACCTGCTGCGCACCCAGCACTTTCTGTTCCGTATAGTTCAAAGGGTTTCCCATAGTCTGGCATGCCTAGTGCTGGTGCCTGCGTTAGACACTGTTTGAGTCTCTCAAATGCTGTTTCGGATTCGTCTGTATGCGAAATCCGATCAGGTTTGTTTGAGGAGACCATTTCCTGCAAAGGTAGCGCCAATATGGAAAACCCTGGGATCCAATTACGGCAATACCCACACATTCCTAGAAACGTCCTGATCTGTTGTTGGGTTTGTGGCAGTGTCATGTCTCTAATGGCTTGGATTCTATCAGCGGTCAGGTGTCTCAGTCCTTGTGTTAGACAGTGTCCCAAATATTTTACCTTAGTTTGGCATAATTGTAACTTGTCTTTGGAAACCTTGTGACCTGTGTCTGAAAGATGAAACAGGAGCTGTTTCGTATCCTTCAGGGATGCCTCCAATGAATCAGAACACAGTAGTAGATCATCCACGTACTGTATCAACACTGATCCACTCTCCGGTTGGAAAGACTGTAAACAATCATGCAAAGCTTGAGAAAATATACTTGGACTATCTATGAAACCTTGGGGTAACCGAGTCCACGTGTATTGGACTCCTCTGTATGTGAATGCAAACAAATATTGGCTGTCAGGGTGCAGAGGTACCGAAAAGAATGCGGAGCAGAGGTCAATAACAGTGAAAAATTTGGCAGTGGGAGGAATTTGCATTAGGATGACAGCTGGATTAGGCACTACGGGGAACTGACTCTCAACTATTTTGTTAATCCCCCTTAGATCCTGCACTAGCCTGTAACCCCTCCCCCCACTCTTTTTAACAGGGAAGATGGGACTATTTGCTGTGCTGGACGTTCTTACTAGAATGCCCTGTTGTAGCAAGCGCTCTATTACGGGAAAAACTCCTAACTCTACCTCTGGCTTCAGAGGATACTGTGGGATTTTTGGAGCTATCCTACCATCTTTTACTTGTATAACTACTGGAGCTACATTTGCCATTAATCCAGTGTCCTGTCCATCTTTTGTCCAAAGTGACTCTGGTATCTGAGATGTCATCTCTTCTACTTGGGATGGGTTCCTATTTGTCATAATGGAATGTGACATTAATTTTGATGGGGAGTCTAACATGTCTCGTACCTCCTGAGCGTGATTCTCAGGTATGTCCAAGAATACACCTTCAGGAGTACAATAAATGACGCAACCCATTTTACATAGTAAGTCTCTTCCCAGGAGATTAGTTGGTGCCGATGCAGCCAGCAAAAAGGAATGCTTGGTATGCAAAGGCCCTATTGTAATCTCGGCTGGTTTGCTAACAGGGTAGTGCTGGACTACTCCTGTTACTCCCATGGCTGGAATTGTCCTACCAGTGGTTCTCATGCCCACTGTCGAATTTATCACTGACTTGGCCGCCCCTGTGTCTACAAGAAAGTTTAAAGTTTTACCAGCTACATTGATTGCAATTTCTGGTTCGCTTCCAAGACTAGCAATCAACTTAACTGGGTGCAGATTACAGGTATGGCCACACCCCTATTGGGTATGCTGACCTCCCTGAATCCCGTTGGCAGCAACTACTTGTGAGGGGGTTAGCTGGGAACTACCAGAGGCATGCCAACCTCTGTTTGGGGGGTATCTTTTTGTTTCCCCTGTATGTGGCTCAAAACTCCGCCTCTGTGGACCCTGCTCCCATTGTCGTGTGTTGTGTTGTTGTCTAGGGGGTTGAAAAGATCTTTGTACATTCTTTGTTCTACATTCTCGTGCAAAGTGTCCCGGTCTGTTACAAGAAAAACATGTTATTACACTTGCCTTACCCACAGGATTCGGTGGTACATACGCAGGCTGCCTTGTGGTCAGCGCCTGTATACTTACGGACATCAACTTTTCACTTTGCGACTCCTTGTGTCTAGTGATGTTTTTGTCGTGATCAATAGCAGCCTCTCTCAATGTGGACACTGACAGACCTCGCCAACATGGTTGTGTGGTCTGTACCCTAGCTTTTAATGTTTCTTTCAAACCATCCATCAGTACAGATACTGCTACTTCTCGATGGTTTGGGTTGGTCTTAATGTCTTCTATACCAGTGTATTTTGCTATTTCTGATAGTGCCCGGTGGAAATATTCTGCTGCCGTTTCGGACTCCTTTTGTTTAATGGAGAATATTTTATTCCATTTAACAACGGCTGGGAAATACTCCTTTAGCTGTAAATTTATCCTTTTTACATTATCCTTGTTGTACACGTCTGTAAGCGGTACATCTTTATCCAATGCACAGTCAGCTAAAAATTGAGTTGCGTCAACATTGGAAGGTAAACAAGCTCTTAGCAGTATCTGCCAATCCTTGTTGTTGGGTTCTACAGTGTTACCTAGATCCCTGATGTATTTTTGGCTAGCAACTAAGTCCTTTCTGGGGTCAGGAAATTCGGACACTATTGTTCTTAATTCCATTCTGGAAAATGGAGTGTACATGGCAATGTTCCTTATGGGAGTGGCTCCAGACACATCTGTTTTTCCATTGGGAACTGCTATTACCCTTACAGGAGCAATTCTAACAGCCTCTTCCTGTGTAGATTCTACTGCTTGTTGTGGTACAATTGTTTCAGTGTAGTGCATGGTGCCGTACTTACCCGTTGACACGACCTCACCTATCCCTCCGCTAGGGGCTTTCACTAATCTCGTGGGTGTCGCGGTGCCTACTGTGGTTTCTGATATGGTGGCCGCTAGAGAGAGAGCTGAAATTGTTGCCGAATCTTCTTCTTGATCACACTCCTGAGGAAGGTTCAAAACAGGGTACATCTTGCACGGGTTAATACTTGCATGAGTTATTTGGTTAACATCATTAACATTTACAGGGTTACTAAGAGTTTGTGTTTTACAACCCAGTGCGTTTCTCTCCGCAATCAACTTCTCTCCTGCAATGTATGGTGGAGGAGGAGCTGTGGCTATCAGCTTCCTGACTGCCCCAGATCCTGCCGCCAGAGCCAAACCTCTCTGTATCTCACCTTCCTGGTGCCATAACTGTAAATAATCATGATGTTGAATTCGTCTCTTTGTTGATTTTACGAGACATATCCTCCTCCTTAAATTTTGTAACACTTCTGGACTAAAGCTACCTATTCTTGGGAATTTGTCCCTGTCTTGTACAGTCATTCTTTCCCATTCATCACATAAAGATTCGGTGTGACTTCCATATTTTTCACACATTACATATCGTGCCGACCCAACTGGTCGGTTCACAGAATCAACCTGAACCAGGGTTGATCGCCCCCTACCTGAGCAACTGGCCCCCATAGTCTGCAGGTGTTGCTTAGTCCTCCTTGGATTTCTGTATCAAGGTTTTCAGCAAGCCTTTACAGACAACCAAATTACTCCACAGTAGGCCGGCGGTGACGGTTTACCGAGTACCCCACTCACTCGCCCACCTCGACCAATACGACCTGATCACACCGACGTGGTGCTGGCGTACTCGATACAGGGCCCTACCAAAAACCTTCTGTTTACTGGAACATATGAGGGTTACCCGCAGGACACTTACTCTTTCCAGTAAAGGTGGGGTTGTTAGATAGTTCCTGAGTGACCAGCGAACTTCCCTTTAAAAATAAAAAATTACACAAATCACGTCAGAATGTACAAATAGCGTTTGTGACCACTTTACTCTAATGGTATTAGGTCAGATTACTAACTACTGCACACAATTACGTGCGGTCCAATCGTTCAGTACATAAGCACTACCTGTTATGTACTGAGAGATTTAATGGAATCGATGTTTCCGGCCGCGATTCCTTCAGCATGAGCTTATGGCCTATATGGGTTCTGCACCAACACCCCAGGAGTTGTGCCTCTTGTACCTTTATAGCGGACCTTTTAGTACCTTGTGACCTCCTGGTCTTGTTACCTTATGACCTCCTGGTCTTGTTACCTTATGACCCGCTATACTCTAATGCTCAAATATTATTTAACCAGGGATGCCTCCCTAGCCACCGTATATGTCACTTACACGTATGTCCCTTGACGAGTACCCGACTTTCCTTTTGGTTCCACCTTAAAGTTGTATAAACTTATGTATAAAAACACACTCACTCAACACATGTACACTTTTGTTTCTATATCTATTTCTGCGCAGAAATTGTCTTCAGTCCAACAGTGTTACCAATTAGGAGCAGGATCTGTTAAACTAAATTTCAGATTTTTCCAAAAATAGATTTGCGTTATTTACCGCTTTTGCGCTAATTATCGCTTTGCGCTAATTCAACTTTTCGTGACTTGAGCTACGTGGGCGTAACCGGACGCTACGTTGCGTAGTGAACGCTGCGTGCGTCTGCCTTTTGGATTGCGTACGCTAGTCTTTGTTAGCGACACGTGTACGCAATGCAAAGATCCACCGTAACACAATATATACTTTTATCAATGTAAATGATCTCTGATCATCTACCGCAATCCACACTGACTGCCTTGTCTCCTAGACAAATCGTGTGTTGTTCTATACTTTAACTATTACCTTTACTATGAAATAACAGCAAATCTCTTTTTTTTTGCACTTTCTATCAACTATAAAAATTGGCAAACAGGAATAGTGATATACGAAATTGAAAAAGAAATGCAGATAAATGTATGCGTGCGTGTATACGCAAGACAGAAGAGAAATAAAACAGTTTTAAAAGACACAAGCGTTTTGTTCTTACTTCCGGTTCCCGGATTCCTTCAGCACTCTTTATCTAAGCGAAGCAGACGCTTATCCCGTCAGCACTGGGAGACAACCTCCCACCCTTTGCTGGGGGGATAATGTCTGCTGATCTACCTAGTGCAGATATGAGAAGGATCGGACGAGTCCCCAATTGACAATGCTAAATTCCTTTGTCGTATAAACAACCCTTTATGAAGTCTAAGAACACTGTACGCTGTTTGCTTAAGAAGTACCGTAATGGTACGCTAGTTGCGTAACGATCGCTCAGCCGTAGGCGAGACGCTCAAGCGTCACGTTCGCTCACGGCCCAGTGATCACAGGACACGTTATTGGCTATGACTAGAGTAATGATTCGCTATGGCGTGGCTTACGCTCAAGACCACGAGGTCACCAGCGGCGCAGACGCTCACAATGCTATACCTTTATGTCTAAACCTTATACCAATGAAATACACAGAATACCTTAATGTGAATACAGGGTGTACGTGCAACCTTGTGTAACCTGACTAACTACAAGGCTGCTTGAGCGTCACCGACGCTCAAGTGAACACTTAATACTATAGAAAATACACAGATACTGGTTTAGGGTCCGAAGCCTATTAACTGTATTATATCTAATATACTTGTAAAAAGGGGATAACAGTACAAATGATACACTCCAATATAACAAAGACTTCCTAACCACAGAACTAAACAATAAATACAAAAAGACAATACTACACTGACCTAAATGCAATACAATACAATACTATCTAATACAATACAATACTAGCCTAGTCTAGGGGAGATATGAGAGAACAGAACAGGGAGAGAGAGAGAGAGAGAGAGAGAGAGATGAGAGAAATTGGCTCACAGAAAGACAATGATTACGGAGAGAAAACTTACGCACAAGGGGAAACGATCGCATGCGCCTGGACATCCAGCACCCGATTTTCAGCAATGAGAACCGTTGAAGAGTGAGAGCTGGATGTGGTCGGCCTGCCTATTTATGCCCCACACACAATGCAATCTCCTGGTCCTACAATCCCATTGTCCATTGGCCGAAGGAATTCGGCCCTGCATCATAACAAAAGGTCATAGGGTGATTCATATAGGTGGGCTGTGACGATTTCCAACAGCTCAGGTGGGTGGGAAACTGGGTTTCCCGCCGCATACCTGAGTATGTGTAAATAATAGAAATGGACATAAACTTCTTATGTCCATAACTATTCGCACAAGCGATTAATACGCTCCAAACCAACACCGGAATATTGCTAATTAAATACTCTTCCGATGGGTACCAAACACTGCTGTATGATTCCTGTCAGACCCTTCGTACAATACAAAGAGGGATTCCTTTAAACAGGGACCTTCTATTTTAACCAAACTTTCAGATTCTATCAAGGGGACCATGATCTACAAACTACATTAATTGTGAACATTTGTAACGAATGAGTCGCACGCTACGACTACATAAACTCTACCGTAAATACGCATACCGCGCCTGCGAGTGCACGCTATCGCGGGTATGCGCCTTCACGGGAGAGCGTACGCATGCGCAGCGCGGACCAGTGTGCGGTGCAAATATGGCAACGTGCATAGAGACATTTTTCTGACTTTGACACTTTATACATACATACTAGTTACGAGTATACTATCTCTTTATCAACCAGTCTATATATTAGCAGCAGACACAGTACAGTGCGGTAGTTCACGGCTGTGGCTACCTCTGTGTCGGCACTCGGCAGCCCGTCCATAATTGTATACTAGTATCCAATCCATCCATCTCCATTGTTTACCGGAGGTGCCTTTTAGTTGTGCCTATTAAAATATGGAGAACAAAAATGTTGAGGTTCCAAAATTAGGGAAAGATCAAGATCCACTTCCACCTCGTGCTGAAGCTGCTGCCACTAGTCATGGCCGAGACGATGAAATGCCAGCAACGTCGTCTGCCAAGGCCGATGCCCAATGTCATAGTACAGAGCATGTCAAATCCAAAACACCAAATATCAGTAAAAAAAGGACTCCAAAACCTAAAATAAAATTGTCGGAGGAGAAGCGTAAACTTGCCAATATGCCATTTACCACACGGAGTGGCAAGGAACGGCTGAGGCCCTGGCCTATGTTCATGGCTAGTGGTTCAGCTTCACATGAGGATGGAAGCACTCAGCCTCTCGCTAGAAAAATGAAAAGACTCAAGCTGGCAAAAGCAGCACAGCAAAGAACTGTGCATTCTTCGAAATCCCAAATCCACAAGGAGAGTCCAATTGTGTCGGTTGCGATGCCTGACCTTCCCAACACTGGACGTGAAGAGCATGCGCCTTCCACCATTTGCACGCCCCCTGCAAGTGCTGGAAGGAGCACCCGCAGTCCAGTTCCTGATAGTCAGATTGAAGATGTCAGTGTTGAAGTACACCAGGATGAGGAGGATATGGGTGTTGCTGGCGCTGGGGAGGAAATTGACCAGGAGGATTCTGATGGTGAGGTGGTTTGTTTAAGTCAGGCACCCGGGGAGACACCTGTTGTCCGTGGGAGGAATATGGCCGTTGACATGCCAGGTGAAAATACCAAAAAAATCAGCTCTTCGGTGTGGAGGTATTTCACCAGAAATGCGGACAACAGGTGTCAAGCCGTGTGTTCCCTTTGTCAAGCTGTAATAAGTAGGGGTAAGGACGTTAACCACCTCGGAACATCCTCCCTTATACGTCACCTGCAGCGCATTCATAATAAGTCAGTGACAAGTTCAAAAACTTTGGGTGACAGCGGAAGCAGTCCACTGACCAGTAAATCCCTTCCTCTTGTAACCAAGCTCACGCAAACCACCCCACCAACTCCCTCAGTGTCAATTTCCTCCTTCCCCAGGAATGCCAATAGTCCTGCAGGCCATGTCACTGGCAATTCTGACGAGTCCTCTCCTGCCTGGGATTCCTCCGATGCATCCTTGCGTGTAACGCCTACTGCTGCTGGCGCTGCTGTTGTTGCCGCTGGGAGTCGATGGTCATCCCAGAGGGGAAGTCGTAAGCCCACTTGTACTACTTCCAGTAAGCAATTGACTGTTCAACAGTCCTTTGCGAGGAAGATGAAATATCACAGCAGTCATCCTACTGCAAAGCGGATAACTGAGGCCTTGGCATCCTGGGTGGTGAGAAACGTGGTTCCGGTATCCATCATTACTGCAGAGCCAACTAGAGACTTGTTGGAGGTACTGTGTCCCCGGTACCAAATACCATCTAGGTTCCATTTCTCTAGGCAGGCGATACCGAAAATGTACACAGACCTCAGAAAAAGAGTCACCAGTGTCCTAAAAAATGCAGCTGTACCCAATGTCCACTTAACCACGGACATGTGGACAAGTGGAGCAGGGCAGGGTCAGGACTATATGACTGTGACAGCCCACTGGGTAGATGTATGGACTCCCGCCGCAAGAACAGCAGCGGCGGCACCAGTAGCAGCATCTCGCAAACGCCAACTCTTTCCTAGGCAGGCTACGCTTTGTATCACCGGTTTCCAGAATACGCACACAGCTGAAAACCTCTTACGGCAACTGAGGAAGATCATCGCGGAATGGCTTACCCCAATTGGACTCTCCTGTGGATTTGTGGCATCGGACAACGCCAGCAATATTGTGTGTGCATTAAATATGGGCAAATTCCAGCACGTCCCATGTTTTGCACATACCTTGAATTTGGTGGTGCAGAATTTTTTAAAAAACGACAGGGGCGTGCAAGAGATGCTGTCGGTGGCCAGAAAAATTGCGGGACACTTTCGGCGTACAGGCACCACGTACAGAAGACTGGAGCACCACCAAAAACTACTGAACCTGCCCTGCCATCATCTGAAGCAAGAAGTGGTAACGAGGTGGAATTCAACCCTCTATATGCTTCAGAGGTTGGAGGAGCAGCAAAAGGCCATTCAAGCCTATACAATTGAGCACGATATAGGAGGTGGAATGCACCTGTCTCAAGTGCAGTGGAGAATGATTTCAATGTTGTGCAAGGTTCTGATGCCCTTTGAACTTGCCACACGTGAAGTCAGTTCAGACACTGCCAGCCTGAGTCAGGTCATTCCCCTCATCAGGCTTTTGCAGAAGAAGCTGGAGGCATTGAAGAAGGAGCTAAAAGGGAGCGATTCCGCTAGGCATGTGGAACTTGTGGATGCAGCCCTTAATTCGCTTAACAAGGATTCACGGGTGGTCAATCTGTTGAAATCAGAGCACTACATTTTGGCCACCGTGCTCGATCCTAGATTTAAAGCCTACCTTGGATCTCTCTTTCCGGCAGACACAAGTCTGCTGGGGTGCAAAGACCTGCTGGTGACAAAATTGTCAAGTCAAGCGGAACGCGACCTGTCAACATCTCCTCCTTCACATTCTCCCGCAACTGGGGGTGCGAGGAAAAGGCTCAGAATTCCGAGCCCACCCGCTGGCGGTGATGCAGGGCAGTCTGGAGCGACTGCTGATGCTGACATCTGGTCCGGACTGAAGGACCTGACAACGATTACGGACATGTCGTCTACTGTCACTGCATATGATTCTCTCAACATTGATAGAATGGTGGAGGATTATATGAGTGACCGCATCCAAGTAGGCACGTCACACAGTCCGTACTTATACTGGCAGGAAAAAGAGGCAATTTGGAGGCCCTTGCACAAACTGGCTTTATTCTACCTAAGTTGCCCTCCCACAAGTGTGTACTCCGAAAGAGTGTTTAGTGCCGCCGCTCACCTTGTCAGCAATCGGCGTACGAGGTTACATCCAGAAAATGTGGAGAAGATGATGTTCATTAAAATGAATTATAATCAATTCCTCCGCGGAGACATTGACCAGCAGCAATTGCCTCCACAAAGTACACAGGGAGCTGAGATGGTGGATTCCAGTGGGGACGAATTGATAATCTGTGAGGAGGGGGATGTACACGGTGATATATCGGAGGGTGAAGATGAGGTGGACATCTTGCCTCTGTAGAGCCAGTTTGTGCAAGGAGAGATTAATTGCTTCTTTTTTGGGGGGGGTCCAAACCAACCCGTCATATCAGTCACAGTCGTGTGGCAGACCCTGTCACTGAAATGATGGGTTGGTTAAAGTGTGCATGTCCTGTTTTGTTTATACAACATAAGGGTGGGTGGGAGGGCCCAAGGACAATTCCATCTTGCACCTCTTTTTTCTTTTCTTTTTCTTTGCATCATGTGCTGATTGGGGAGGGTTTTTTGGAAGGGACATCCTGCGTGACACTGCAGTGCCACTCCTAGATGGGCCCGGTGTTTGTGTCGGCCACTAGGGTCGCTAATCTTACTCACACAGTCAGCTACCTCATTGCGCCTCTTTTTTTCTTTGCGTCATGTGCTGTTTGGGGAGGGTTTTTTGGAAGGGACATCCTGCGTGACACTGCAGTGCCACTCCTAGATGGGCCCGGTGTTTGTGTCGGCCACTAGGGTCGCTAATCTTACTCACACAGCTACCTCATTGCGCCTCTTTTTTTCTTTGCGTCATGTGCTGTTTGGGGAGGGTTTTTTGGAAGGGCCATCCTGCGTGACACTGCAGTGCCACTCCTAGATGGGCCCGGTGTTTGTGTCGGCCACTAGGGTCGCTAATCTTACTCACACAGCTACCTCATTGCGCCTCTTTTTTTCTTTGCGTCATGTGCTGTTTGGGGAGGGTTTTTTGGAAGGGACATCCTGCGTGACACTGCAGTGCCACTCCTAGATGGGCCCGGTGTTTGTGTCGGCCACTAGGGTCGCTTATCTTACTCACACAGCGACCTCGGTGCAAATTTTAGGACTAAAAATAATATTGTGAGGTGTGAGGTATTCAGAATAGACTGAAAATGAGTGTAAATTATGGTTTTTGAGGTTAATAATACTTTGGGATCAAAATGACCCCCAAATTCTATGATTTAAGCTGTTTTTTAGTGTTTTTTGAAAAAAACACCCGAATCCAAAACACACCCGAATCCGACAAAAAAAATTCGGTGAGGTTTTGCCAAAACGCGTTCGAACCCAAAACACGGCCGCGGAACCGAACCCAAAACCAAAACACAAAACCCGAAAAATTTCAGGTGTACACACTTGTGGGAGGGCAACTTAGGTAGAATAAAGCCAGTTTGTGCAAGGGCCTCCAAATTGCCTCTTTTTCCTGCCAGTATAAGTACGGACTGTCTGACGTGCCTACTTGGATGCGGTCACTCATATAATCCTCCACCATTCTTTCAATGGGGAGAGAATCATATGCAGTGCCAGTAGACGACATGTCCGACTCCGTAATCGTTGTCAGGTCCTTCAGTCCGGACCAGATGTCAGCATCAGCAGTCGCTCCAGACTGCCCTGCATCACCGCCAGCGGGTGGGCTCGGAATTCTGAGCCTTTTCCTCGCACCCCCAGTTGCGGGAGAATGTGAAGGAGGAGATGTTGACAGGTCGCGTTCCGCTTGACTTGACAATTTTCTCACCAGCAGGTCTTTGAACCCCAGCAGACTTGTGTGTGCCGGAAAGAGAGATCCAAGGTAGGTTTTAAATCTAGGATCGAGCACGGTGGCCAAAATGTAGTGCTCTGATTTCAACGGATTGACCACCCGTGAATCCTTGTTAAGCGAATTAAGGGCTCCATCCACAAGTCCCACATGCCTAGCGGAATCGCTTTGTGTTAGCTCCTCCTTCAATGTCTCCAGCTTCTTCTGCAAAAGCCTGATGAGGGGAATGACCTGACTCAGGCTGGCAGTGTCTGAACTGACTTCACGTGTGGCAAGTTCAAAGGGCAGCAGAACCTTGCACAACGTTGAAATCATTCTCCACTGCGCTTGAGACAGGTGCATTCCACCTCCTATATCGTGCTCAATTGTATAGGCTTGAATGGCCTTTTGCTGCTCCTCCAACCTCTGAAGCATATATAGGGTTGAATTCCACCTCGTTACCACTTCTTGCTTCAGATGATGGCAGGGCAGGTTCAGGCGTTTTTGGTGTTGCTCCAGTCTTCTGTACGTGGTGCCTGTACGCCGAAAGTGTCCCGCAATTCTTCTGGCCACCGACAGCATCTCTTGCATGCGCCTCTCGTTTTTTAAATAATTCTGCACCACCAAATTCAAGGTAGAGATGAGCGCCTGAAATTTTTCGGGTTTTGTGTTTTGGTTTTGGGTTCGGTTCCGCGGCCGTGTTTTGGGTTCGAACGCGTTTTGGCAAAACCTCACCGAATTTTTTTTGTCGGATTCGGGTGTGTTTTGGATTCGGGTGTTTTTTTCAAAAAACACTAAAAAACAGCTTAAATCATAGAATTTGGGGGTCATTTTGATCCCAAAGTATTATTAACCTCAAAAACCATAATTTACACTCATTTTCAGTCTATTCTGAATACCTCAAACCTCACAATATTATTTTTAGTCCTAAAATTTGCACCGAGGTCGCTGTGTGAGTAAGATAAGTGACCCTAGTGGCCGACACAAACACCGGGCCCATCTAGGAGTGGCACTGCAGTGTCACGCAGGATGTCCCTTCCAAAAAACCCTCCCCAAACAGCACATGACGCAAAGAAAAAAAGAGGCGCAATGAGGTAGCTGTGTGAGTAAGATTAGCGACCCTAGTGGCCGACACAAACACCGGGCCCATCTAGGAGTGGCACTGCAGTGTCACGCAGGATGGCCCTTCCAAAAAACCCTCCCCAAACAGCACATGACGCAAAGAAAAAAAGAGGCGCAATGAGGTAGCTGTGTGAGTAAGATTAGCGTCCCTAGTGGCCGACACAAACACCGGGCCCATCTAGGAGTGGCACTGCAGTGTCACGCAGGATGTCCCTTCCAAAAAACCCTCCCCAAACAGCACATGACGCAAAGAAAAAAAGAGGCGCAATGAGGTAGCTGTGTGAGTAAGATTAGCGACCCTAGTGGCCGACACAAACACCGGGCCCATCTAGGAGTGGCACTGCAGTGTCACGCAGGATGTCCCTTCCAAAAAACCCTCCCCAAACAGCACATGACGCAAAGAAAAAAAGAGGCGCAATGAGGTAGCTGACTGTGTGAGTAAGATTAGCGACCCTAGTGGCCGACACAAACACCGGGCCCATTTAGGAGTGGCACTGCAGTGTCACGCAGGATGTCCCTTCCAAAAAACCCTCCCCAATCAGCACATGATGCAAAGAAAAAGAAAAGAAAAAAGAGGTGCAAGATGGAATTGTCCTTGGGCCCTCCCACCCACCCTTATGTTGTATAAACAAAACAGGACATGCACACTTTAACCAACCCATCATTTCAGTGACAGGGTCTGCCACACGACTGTGACTGATATGACGGGTTGGTTTGGACCCCCCCAAAAAAGAAGCAATTAATCTCTCCTTGCACAAACTGGCTCTACAGAGGCAAGATGTCCACCTCATCATCACCCTCCGATATATCACCGTGTACATCCCCCTCCTCACAGATTATCAATTCGTCCCCACTGGAATCCACCATCTCAGCTCCCTGTGTACTTTGTGGAGGCAATTGCTGCTGGTCAATGTCTCCGCGGAGGAATTGATTATAATTCATTTTAATGAACATCATCTTCTCCACATTTTCTGGATGTAACCTCGTACGCCGATTGCTGACAAGGTGAGCGGCGGCACTAAACACTCTTTCGGAGTACACACTTGTGGGAGCGCAACTTAGGTAGAATAAAGCCAGTTTGTGCAAGGGCCTCCAAATTGCCTCTTTTTCCTGCCAGTATAAGTACGGACTGTGTGACGTGCCTACTTGGATGCGGTCACTCATATAATCCTCCACCATTCTATCAATGTTGAGAGAATCATATGCAGTGACAGTAGACGACATGTCCGTAATCGTTGTCAGGTCCTTCAGTCCGGACCAGATGTCAGCATCAGCAGTCGCTCCAGACTGCCCTGCATCACCGCCAGCGGGTGGGCTCGGAATTCTGAGCCTTTTCCTCGCACCCCCAGTTGCGGGAGAATGTGAAGGAGGAGATGTTGACAGGTCGCGTTCCGCTTGACTTGACAATTTTCTCACCAGCAGGTCTTTCAACCCCAGCAGACTTGTGTCTGCCGGAAAGAGAGATCCAAGGTAGGCTTTAAATCTAGGATCGAGCACGGTGGCCAAAATGTAGTGCTCTGATTTCAACAGATTGACCACCCGTGAATCCTTGTTAAGCGAATTAAGGGCTCCATCCACAAGTCCCACTTGCCTAGCGGAATCGCTCCGTGTTAGCTCCTCCTTCAATGTCTCCAGCTTCTTCTGCAAAAGCCTGATGAGGGGAATGACCTGACTCAGGCTGGCAGTGTCTGAACTGACTTCACGTGTGGCAAGTTCAAAGGGCATCAGAACCTTGCACAACGTTGAAATCATTCTCCACTGCGCTTGAGACAGGTGCATTCCACCTACTATATCGTGCTCAATTGTATAGGCTTGAATGGCCTTTTGCTGCTCCTCCAACCTCTGAAGCATATAGAGGGTTGAATTCCACCTCGTTACCACTTCTTGCTTCAGATGATGGCAGGGCAGGTTCAGTAGTTTTTGGTGGTGCTCCAGTCTTCTGTACGTGGTGCCTGTACGCCGAAAGTGTCCCGCAATTCTTCTGGCCACCGACAGCATCTCTTGCACGCCCCTGTCGTTTTTTAAAAAATTCTGCACCACCAAATTCAAGGTATGTGCAAAACATGGGACGTGCTGGAATTTGCCCATATTTAATGCACACACAATATTGCTGGCGTTGTCCGATGCCACAAATCCACAGGAGAGTCCAATTGGGGTAAGCCATTCCGCGATGATCTTCCTCAGTTGCCGTAAGAGGTTTTCAGCTGTGTGCGTATTCTGGAAAGCGGTGATACAAAGCGTAGCCTGCCTAGGAAAGAGTTGGCGTTTGCGAGATGCTGCTACTGGTGCCGCCGCTGCTGTTCTTGCGGCGGGAGTCCATACATCTACCCAGTGGGCTGTCACAGTCATATAGTCCTGACCCTGCCCTGCTCCACTTGTCCACATGTCCGTGGTTAAGTGGACATTGGGTACAACTGCATTTTTTAGGACACTGGTGAGTCTTTTTCTGACGTCCGTGTACATTCTCGGTATCGCCTGCCTAGAGAAGTGGAACCTAGATGGTATTTGGTAACGGGGGCACACTGCCTCAATAAATTGTCTAGTTCCCTGTGAACTAACGGCGGATACCGGACGCACGTCTAACACCAACATAGTTGTCAAGGCCTCAGTTATCCGCTTTGCAGCAGGATGACTGCTGTGATATTTCATCTTCCTCGCAAAGGACTGTTGAACAGTCAATTGCTTACTGGAAGTAGTACAAGTGGGCTTACGACTTCCCCTCTGGGATGACCATCGACTCCCAGCGGCAACAACAGCAGCGCCAGCAGCAGTAGGCGTTACACGCAAGGATGCATCGGAGGAATCCCAGGCAGGAGAGGACTCGTCAGAATTGCCAGTGACATGGCCTGCAGGACTATTGGCATTCCTGGGGAAGGAGGAAATTGACACTGAGGGAGTTGGTGGGGTGGTTTGCGTGAGCTTGGTTACAAGAGGAAGGGATTTACTGGTCAGTGGACTGCTTCCGCTGTCACCCAAAGTTTTTGAACTTGTCACTGACTTATTATGAATGCGCTGCAGGTGACGTATAAGGGAGGATGTTCCGAGGTGGTTAACGTCCTTACCCCTACTTATTACAGCTTGACAAAGGGAACACACGGCTTGACACCTGTTGTCCGCATTGCTGGTGAAATACCTCCACACCGAAGAGCTGATTTTTTTGGTATTTTCACCTGGCATGTCAACGGCCATATTCCTCCCACGGACAACAGGTGTCTCCCCGGGTGCCTGACTTAAACAAACCACCTCACCATCAGAATCCTCCTGGTCAATTTCCTCCCCAGCGCCAGCAACACCCATATCCTCCTCATCCTGGTGTACTTCAACACTGACATCTTCAATCTGACTATCAGGAACTGGACTGCGGGTGCTCCTTCCAGCACTTGCAGGGGGCGTGCAAATGGTGGAAGGCGCATGCTCTTCACGTCCAGTGTTGGGAAGGTCAGGCATCGCAACCGACACAATTGGACTCTCCTTGTGGATTTGGGATTTCGAAGAATGCACAGTTCTTTGCTGTGCTGCTTTTGCCAGCTTGAGTCTTTTCATTTTTCTAGCGAGAGGCTGAGTGCTTCCATCCTCATGTGAAGCTGAACCACTAGCCATGAACATAGGCCAGGGCCTCAGCCGTTCCTTGCCACTCTGTGTCGTAAATGGCATATTGGCAAGTTTACGCTTCTCCTCCGACAATTTTATTTTAGGTTTTGGAGTCCTTTTTTTTCTGATATTTGGTGTTTTGGATTTGACATGCTCTGTACTATGACATTGGGCATCGGCCTTGGCAGACGACGTTGCTGGCATTTCATCGTCTCGGCCATGACTAGTGGCAGCAGCTTCAGCACGAGGTGGAAGTGGATCTTGATCTTTCCCTAATTTTGGAACCTCAACATTTTTGTTCTCCATATTTTAATAGGCACAACTAAAAGGCACCTCAGGTAAACAATGGAGATGGATACTAGTATACAATTATGGACTGCCTGCCGAGTGCAGACACAGAGGTAGCCACAGCCGTGAACTACCGTACTGTACTGTGTCTGCTGCTAATATAGACTGGTTGATAAAGAGATAGTATACTCGTAACTAGTATGTATGTATAAAGAAAGAAAAAAAAACCACGGTTAGGTGGTATATACAATTATGGACGGGCTGCCGAGTGCCGACACAGAGGTAGCCACAGCCGTGAACTACCGCACTGTACTGTGTCTGCTGCTAATATATAGACTGGTTGATAAAGAGATAGTATACTCGTAACTAGTATGTATGTATAAAGAAAGAAAAAAAAACCACGGTTAGGTGGTATATACAATTATGGACGGGCTGCCGAGTGCCGACACAGAGGTAGCCACAGCCGTGAACTACCGCACTGTACTGTGTCTGCTGCTAATATAGACTGGTTGATAAAGAGATAGTATACTCGTAACTAGTATGACTATAAAGAAAGAAAAAAAAAACACGGTTAGGTGGTATATACAATTATGGACGGGCTGCCGAGTGCCGACACAGAGGTAGCCACAGCCGTGAACTACCGCACTGTACTGTGTCTGCTGCTAATATATAGACTGGTTGATAAAGAGATAGTATACTCGTAACTGGTATGTATGTATAAAGAAAGAAAGAAAAACCACGGTTAGGTGGTATATACAATTATGGACGGGCTGCCGAGTGCCGACACAGAGGTAGCCACAGCCGTGAACTACCGCACTGTACTGTGTCTGCTGCTAATATATAGACTGGTTGATAAAGAGATAGTATACTCGTAACTAGTATGTATGTATAAAGAAAGAAAAAAAACCACGGTTAGGTGGTATATACAATTATGGACGGGCTGCCGAGTGCCGACACAGAGGTAGCCACAGCCGTGAACTACCGCACTGTACTGTGTCTGCTGCTAATATAGACTGGTTGATAAAGAGATAGTATACTCGTAACTAGTATGTATGTATAAAGAAAGAAAAAAAAACCACGGTTAGGTGGTATATACAATTATGGACGGGCTGCCGAGTGCCGACACAGAGGTAGCCACAGCCGTGAACTACCGCACTGTACTGTGTCTGCTGCTAATATATAGACTGGTTGATAAAGAGATAGTATACTCGTAACTAGTATGTATGTATAAAGAAAGAAAAAAAAACCACGGTTAGGTGGTATATACAATTATGGACGGGCTGCCGAGTGCCGACACAGAGGTAGCCACAGCCGTGAACTACCGCACTGTACTGTGTCTGCTGCTAATATATAGACTGGTTGATAAAGAGATAGTATACTCGTAACTAGTATGTATGTATAAAGAAAGAAAGAAAAACCACGGTTAGGTGGTATATACAATTATGGACGGGCTGCCGAGTGCCGACACAGAGGTAGCCACAGCCGTGAACTACCGCACTGTACTGTGTCTGCTGCTAATATAGACTGGTTGATAAAGAGATAGTATACTCGTAACTAGTATGTATGTATAAAGAAAGAAAAAAAAAACCACGGTTAGGTGGTATATACAATTATGGACGGGCTGCCGAGTGCCGACACAGAGGTAGCCACAGCCGTGAACTACCGCACTGTACTGTGTCTGCTGCTAATATAGACTGGTTGATAAAGAGATAGTATACTCGTAACTAGTATGACTATAAAGAAAGAAAAAAAAACCACGGTTAGGTGGTATATACAATTATGGACGGGCTGCCGAGTGCCGACACAGAGGTAGCCACAGCCGTGAACTACCGCACTGTACTGTGTCTGCTGCTAATATAGACTGGTTGATAAAGAGATAGTATACTACTAATATTATATATACTGGTGGTCAGGTCACTGGTCACTAGTCACACTGGCAGTGGCACTCCTGCAGCAAAAGTGTGCACTGTTTAATTTTAATATAATATTATGTACTCCTGGCTCCTGCTATAACCTATAACTGGCACTGCAGTGCTCCCCAGTCTCCCCCACAATTATAAGCTGTGTGAGCTGAGCACAGTCAGATATATATATACATTGATGCAGCACACTGGGCTGAGCAGTGCACACAGATATGGTATGTGACTGAGTCACTGTGTGTATCGTTTTTTTCAGGCAGAGAACGGATATATTAAATAAAACAAACAACTGCACTGTCTGGTGGTCACTGTGGTCGTCAGTCACTAAACTCTGCACTCTCTTCTACAGTATCACAGCCTCAGGTCAATCTCTCTCTCTCTCTCTCAACCCTAATCTAAATGGAGAGGACGCCAGCCACGTCCTCTCCCTATCAATCTCAATGCACGTGTGAAAATGGCGGCGACGCGCTGCTCCTTATATAGAATCCGAGTCTCGCGATAGAATCCGAGCCTCGCGAGAATCCGACAGCGTCATGATGACGTTCGGGCGCGCTCGGGTTAACCGAGCAAGGCGGGAAGATCCGAGTCGCTCGGATCCGTGTAAAAAAAGCTGAAGTTCGGGCGGGTTCGGATTCCGAGGAACCGAACCCGCTCATCTCTAATTCAAGGTATGTGCAAAACATTGGACGTGCTGGAATTTGCCCATATTTAATGCACACACAATATTGCTGGCGTTGTCCGATGCCACAAATCCACAGGAGAGTCCAATTGGGGTAAGCCATTCCGCGATGATCTTCCTCAGTTGCCGTAAGAGGTTTTCAGCTGTGTGCGTATTCTGGAAACCGGTGATACAAAGCGTAGCCTGCCTAGGAAAGAATTGGCGTTTGCGAGATGCTGCTACTGGTGCCGCCGCTGCTGTTCTTGCGGCGGGAGTCCATACATCTACCCAGTGGGCTGTCACAGTCATATAGTCCTGACCCTGCCCTGCTCCACTTGTCCACATGTCCGTGGTTAAATGGACATTGGGTACAACTGCATTTTTTAGGACACTGGTGAGTCTTTTTCTGACGTCCGTGTACATTCTCGGTATCGCCTGCCTAGAGAAGTGGAACCTAGATGGTATTTGGTAACGGGGGCACACTACCTCAAGAAATTGTCTAGTTCCCTGTGAACTAACGGCGGATACCGGACGCACGTCTAACACCAACATAGTTGTCAAGGCCTCAGTTATCCGCTTTGCAACAGGATGACTGCTGTGATATTTCATCTTCCTCGCAAAGGACTGTTAGACAGTCAATTGCTTGGTGGAAGTAGTAAAAGTGGGCTTACGACTTCCCCTCTGGGATGACCATCGACTCCCAGCAGCAACAACAGCAGCGCCAGCAGCAGTAGGCGTTACACGCAAGGATGCATCGGAGGAATCCCAGGCAGGAGAGGACTCGTCAGAATTGCCAGTGACATGGCCTGCAGGACTATTGGCATTCCTGGGGAAGAAGGAAATTGACACTGAGGGAGTTGGTGGGGTGGTTTGCGTGAGCTTGGTTACAAGAGGAAGGGATTTACTGGTCAGTGGACTGCTTCCGCTGTCGCCCAAAGTTTTTGAACTTGTCACTGACTTATTATGAATGCGCTGCAGGTGACGTATAAGGGAGGATGTTCCAAGGTGGTTAACGTCCTTACCCCTACTTATTACAGCTTGACAAAGGCAACACACGGCTTGACACCTGTTGTCCGCATTTCTGTTGAAATACTTCCACACCGAAGAGCTGATTTTTTTGGTATTTTCACCAGGCATGTCAATGGCCATATTCCTCCCACGGACAACAGGTGTCTCCCCGGGTGCCTGACTTAAACAAACCACCTCACCATCAGAATCCTCCTGGTCAATTTCCTCCCCAGCGCCAGCAACACCCATATCCTCCTCATCCTGGTGTACTTCAACACTGACATCTTCAATCTGACTATCAGGAACTGGACTGCGGGTGCTCCTTCCAGCACTTGCAGGGGGCGTGCAAATGGTGGAAGGCGCATGCTCTTCACGTCCAGTGTTGGGAAGGTCAGGCATCGCAACCGACACAATTGGACTCTCCTTGTGGATTTGGGATTTCAAAGAACGCACAGTTCTTTGCTGTGCTTTTGCCAGCTTGAGTCTTTTCATTTTTCTAGCGAGAGGCTGAGTGCTTCCATCCTCATGTGAAGCTGAACCACTAGCCATGAACATAGGCCAGGGCCTCAGCCGTTCCTTGCCACTCCGTGTGGTAAATGGCATATTGGCAAGTTTACGCTTCTCCTCCGACAATTTTATTTTAGATTTTTGAGTCCTTTTTTTACTGATATTTGGTGTTTTGGATTTTACATGCTCTGTACTATGACATTGGGCATCGGCCTTGGCAGACAACGTTGCTGGCATTTCATCGTCTCGGCCATGACTAGTGGCAGCAGCTTCAGCACGAGGTGGAAGTCGATCTTGATCTTTCCCTATTTTTGGAACCTCAACATTTTTGTTCTCCATATTTTAATAGGCACAACTAAAAGGCACCTCAGGTAAACAATGGAGATGGATGGATACTAGTATACTTATGGATGACGAGCGACTGCCGACACAGAGGTAGCTACAGCCGTGGACTACCGTACTGTGTCTGCTGCTAATATAGACTGGATGATAATGAGATAAAATTAAAATATATATATATATATATCACACTAGTACTGCAGCCGGACAGGTATATATTATGTAATGACGGACCTGCTGGACACTGTCTGTCAGCACTGCAGACTCCTAAAGTAAGCTACTAGTATCAAGAAGATAGAAAAAAAAAAAACCACGGGTAGGTGGTATACAATTATGGATGGACGAGCGACTGCCGACACAGAGGTAACTACAGCCGTGGACTACCGTACTGTGTCTGCTGCTAATATAGACTGGATGATAATGAGATAAAATTAAAATATATATATATATATCACACTAGTACTGGCGCCGGACAGGTATATATTATGTAATGACGGACCTGCTGGACACTGTCTGTCAGCACTGCAGACTCCTAAAGTAAGCTACTAGTATCAAGAAGATAGAAAAAAAAAAAACACGGGTAGGTGGTATACAATTATGGATGGACGAGCGACTGCCGACACAGAGGTAGCTACAGCCGTGGACTACCGTACTGTGTCTGCTGCTAATATAGACTGGATGATAATGAGATAAAATTAAAATATATTTATATATCACACTAGTACTGCAGCCGGACAGGTATATATTATGTAATGACGGACCTGCTGGACACTGTCTGTCAGCACTGCAGACTCCTAAAGTAAGCTACTAGTATCAAGAAGATAGAAAAAAAAAAAAAAACACGGGTAGGTGGTATACAATTATGGATGGACGAGCGACTGCCGACACAGAGGTAGCTACTACAGCCGTGGACTACCGTACTGTGTCTGCTGCTAATATAGACTGGATGATAATGAGATAAAATTAAAATATATATATATATATATATATATATCACACTAGTACTGGCGCCGGACAGGTATATATTATGTAATGACGGACCTGCTGGACACTGTCTGTCAGCACTGCAGACTCCTAAAGTAAGCTACTAGTATCAAGAAGATAGAAGAAAAAAAAAAACACGGGTAGGTGGTATACAATTATGGATGGACGAGCGACTGCCGACACAGAGGTAGCTACAGCCGTGGACTACCGTACTGTGTCTGCTGCTAATATAGACTGGATGATAATGAGATAAAATTAAAATATATATATATTATATATCACACTAGTACTGCAGCCGGACAGGTATATATTATGTAATGACGGACCTGCTGGACACTGTCTGTCAGACTCAGCACTGCAGACTCCTAAAGTAAGCTACTAGTATCAAGAAGATAGAAAAAAAAAACCACGGGTAGGTGGTATACAATTATGGATGGACGAGCGACTGCCGACACAGAGGTAGCTACAGCCGTGGACTACCGTACTGTGTCTGCTGCTAATATAGACTGGATGATAATGAGATAAAATTAAAATATATATATATATCACACTAGTACTGCAGCCGGACAGGTATATATTATGTAATGACGGACCTGCTGGACACTGTCTGCAGAATGCGTTTATAAAAACACCACACGACGAGTGTTTAACTTTTTCAGGCAGACAATCACAATATACTGGTGGTCAGCAGACAATCACAATACTGGTGGTCAGTTGTCACTGGTCAGTCACACTGGCAGTGGCACTCTGGCAGCAAAAGTGTGCACTGTACTTAAAATATGTACTCCTGCTATAACTGCTCCCCAGTCTCCCCCACAATTAAGCTGTGTGAGCAGTGAGCACTCAGCACAGTCAGATAATGATATACAGTATTACATATAATGCAGCACACTGGGCTGAGCACAGATATGGTATGTGACTGTGTCACACTGTGTATCGTTTTTTTTCAGGCAGAGAACGGATTAATTAAACTGGTGGTCACTGGTCACACTATCAGCAGCAAGTAGTACTCCTCCTAATAATATGCTCCCCAAAATTTGTGTCTCTCTCTAGTACTCTAGTCTAAACGGAGAGGACGCCAGCCACGTCCTCTCCCTATCAATCTCAATGCACGTGTGAAAATGGCGGCGACGCGCGGCTCCTTATATAGAATCCGAGTCTCGCAATAGAATACGAGCCTCGCGAGAATCCGACAGCGGGATGATGACGTTCGGGCGCGCTCGGGTTAACCGAGCAAGGCGGGAAAATCCGAGTCGCTCGGCCCCGTGTAAAAAAACCTGAAGTTCGGGCGGGTTCGGATTCCGAGGAACCGAACCCGCTCATCTCTACCCTCTATACAGTACACTGACCTCTATATACCTGCTAGTACATCCCTGATGCCTATATTCCCTAAGCTAAATCCCTGACGCCTCTATTCCCTACGCTACATCCCTGACGCCTCTATTCCCTATGCTACATTCCTGACGCCTCTATACCCTACGCTACATCCCTGATGCCTCTATTCCCTACGCTACATTCCTGATGCCTCTATAACCTACGCTACATCCCTGACGCCTCTATACCCTACGCTACATCCCTGACGCCTCTATACAGTACAATGCATTACTGATCCCTCTAGACCATACATCCTCATTACATCAGAGAGATAGTGAAACACTGGAAAAAATAAGGATAAAGTGGACTACAGAAACTGATGCTCTAAACAAAGGAGAGAGAGAGAGAGAGAAAAGCACAAGGGAAAGTGGGCAATCGGAACACCATAGAGAGAGGAGAGATAGAAATGCCTGAAAAAGTAAAGGGGGTTGGGTATGGCATCCGGCGCTCGGGATTCCAGCAGTCATATGATACCTAATCCTAACCCTCTGGGGGGGTGGCGGATAGGGCTAACCCTCAGGGGGTGGCAGCTAGGACTAACCCCCCCCCCCCTCCTAGTGCCTTCCCTAACACCCCCTCCCCCGGTCCTAACCCTCCCTCCAATACTCGCCTTCGGGATGTTGGCTGTCTGTGTGCCGGCACCAGTCTCCCAAGTGGTGTCAGGATTCCAACATCGGTCAAATGACCGCCGGTATACCGTCTGCCGGGATGGTAAATGTATCCTGAGGACAGGTAGTGAGTGTGGAGGGATAGGTGGTTCAGTAAAATGTAACAGCTCAAACTGCGATCATTCACTGATAAATTGATTTATAGCTCTCCCTTTTTAACCATTGCAGTCATAAAAGCAATGTTTTTTAAACTTTTAAATAAAGCTTGTTAGCATCCCCAGCACACTGTATATGCTGGGAGATGTAGTTCTCAATATGAAAACATTTAATTACTGTATGAACTCTAATTCCCCAACTGAAACCTCTCACAAACACACACTCCTAAATCTAGTACACACACACACACACACACACATTTCCCCAGTACTGACAACTCTCATCACTTCCACACACTGACAACTCCCTCCTGCTCCTCTCCCCACTGACACTGACAGCTCCCTCACAGTCACACACATCCTCCACCCCCCCACACACACACTGATAGCACACTTCCCCCCCTCCTCGACACTAACTGTCACGGACTGCTTGGGCAGCAGGGGGCAGGCTCTAACTTGAAGTGCTGAAATTCAACAGCTCTCTCGAACTTGCAAGGCATGGCTGTGCAGCTGTCTCCAGCCATCTCCTTGCCCACTGTGTAATTTGTGGCGTTCTCTGATGTTCCCCGCTCTGCCTCTACAACCGGCACATAATGTACAGCAGTGGTGACTCCTGAGTATGGGCCTGGAGAACTCCGCCTACCGGGGGGTAGGGATTAATAATTTCAAAGGGGCAGAGCTAGGAGTGAAGCAGTGGACAGCAGTTGAGGGGCGTTTCAAACTGTAACAGGGTTGGGACAATTTCAGTATCCTTCCCTCACCGTCTAATTGGTCAGTCCCACGCCGAGACTGCAGAACTCTATCCCTTAGCCACGGTTGGCACAGCTGGATGGTGCCCCTGGCAAGTGCCATCCTGGCCAAGGGGTAGATACGCCCCTGAGGGTCAGGGCCAGCAACAGAAATCTCGGGGCCCAGTACACTGATATCTCTGGGGCCCCCTCAACCCCCCCTTAACTTGGCAGAGGGATCTTTAAAAAAAAATGGAGCCTTTGACTCGGACCGTCAGTGAGGCCGGCAGGTGGTTTTCATACTGGGCTATCCAGCTCTTCGGTGGCGGTGGCAGGGACATTCAGAAAAGGGCCAGCACAGCAGCATGCATAATAATGGCAATACAGTATGGACCACAGGGACTGGACAAAGTGATGGGGTAAAAGGAGGGGGGAGGGTTTAGTTGGCCTGTTAATTGTTTTCCTGCTTAAATTGAGCAGTTGGTGGATACACTTTAAAAAGCAATATTGGCACTGTGGCCCCATTATTTCTGTTCTTAATACTTGGAGCCCTGAACAAGTGTCCCCTTTGTCCCCCCTGTCACCGGGCCTGTTCAGGCGTTACCTATGGAGAAGCTGCGACATGACATCCTAGGACACGATACTGCACCATGCATCACCATTATATTTCAGTGTGCCTTGTCAATATTTAAATCTTGTTCTGTGTGACGTGAGTTGTAAATGGTTGAAAATCTCTGTGCTACAGTATCGTCACCATGTAGTTATAACAACACAGCAAAACCACCAAAAGACGTGTTTTGGTAGAGGGACTGCTGGAGGGGCCCATTGGGGCCCCCAGTTTGCTACCCCACCCCAGTATACCTGTGCTGTAGCCAGTGGAAGGGGCACTATCTTCCCGGTGATCTCTTCGGGAAGATGGTGCCGCACATAGAAAGCAAAGACTCTGGCTGCACTCTCCTGCCCTCGCTCTAAGCAAGGTGATCGGGCCACAAAAGGACCCCTGTCGGACCCCGGCCTGTGGGCCACAAAAGGATGCATTGGGGGCGGCATGCGGCCCATGGGTTTGACACCCCTGCCCTAGAGTATCACAATTTGTTTCACGGCACCCCTAGGCCAAAGTTTTTTTTATTGAGAAATTCAGAAAAAAATATAAAATTAAGTAAATTGTGTTTATAGCATGTCATCCTCTGGTTCAGTTATGTTGTGAGGGAATGGTTTTGCCAATTTAATAAAGTATAAATAATTTTAATTGGTCCTGGACCACCAAACTATGCTACCAGTGCAAGAACCCCAGTTTGGAAACTACTGCCATAAAATAAACCTTTTTTGTTTTTTTTAAACTACATGTAATACACCTTCGATCTCAGTTCCTAAAAGGTTTTAAACCTTTGCATACAGTAAACTACACATATTTAAAAATCCTACACCGGGCACAAGTGCTCACGGGCCAATTTCATGGCAGTCTCGGATAGGAGGGCATTGTGGATTCACCAAGGGAATGCTGATGCTGACTCCAAGAAGAAAGGGAGTCTCTTCCCTATGAAGGTGAAGCCTTGTTTGGCGACGGCCTAGTTAATTTGATCTCGGCAGCTCCCGCAGGTAAGTCATCCTTCTTGCCCTATGTTCCCTCTCAACGGATGAAGACGCATCATTATCTGACGCAGTCATTTCGTCCCAATAGATATGCAAGAAGTTAAGATTCCCCTTTCTTTGCAGGTAGAGGAAGGAAAAGAGGGAAGAGGTCTGTAGCCTCTTCAAGATCGCAGGAGCAGAGATCGTCCTCTGCTTTTGCCAAATCCACTGCATGACGCTGGGGCTCTCTTGCAGGAGCCCGCACCAGTGGGGGGCACGTCTAAAACTCTTCAGTCAGTTCTGGATTCATTCGGACCTGGACTCGTGGGTTTTACAAATAGTGTCCCAAGGGTACAAACTGGGGTTTCAAGACGTTCCCCCTCACCGATTGTTCAAATCAGCCTTAGTCAGCAGGGAGAAGGTTTTTATTCAAGCCTCTTCGTGGTCCCGAAGCCGGACGGCTCAGTCAGACCAATCTTAAATCTGAAATCCCTTAATTTCTACCTAAAGAAATTCAATTTCAAGATGGAATCTCTCAGGGTAGTGATCTCCAGTCCGGGGGATAAAGGAGCTTTCATGGTTTTGGTAGACATAAAGGATGCCTACTTATATGTTCCCATTTAGCCACTGCATCAAGCTACCTGAGGTTTGCAATTCAGGATTGTCATTACCAATTTCAGACGTTGCCGTTTGGTCTGTCCACGGCTCCGAGGATTTTCACCAGGGTGATGGCGGAAATGATGGTTCTCCTTCGCAAGCAAGGAGTCACAATTATCCCGTACTTGGATGATCTCCTGATAAAGGCGAGATCCAGGGACCAGTTGGTGCAAAACATCTACTCTCCCTGACAGTTCTTCAACAACATGGTTGGCTCCTAAACTTGCCAAAATCGCAGTTGGTCCCAATGACGCGGTTGTTGTTTTTGGGAGTGATACTGGACACAGAAGAGGTTTTCTTCTAGTGGAAAGGCTCTGGAGATCCAGAGTCTGGTCAAACAAATTCTGAAACCAGCAAGAGTGTTAATCCATCATTGCATTCAGTTGCTGGGGAAGATGGCTGCGGCCTACGAGGCCATTCAGTTTGACAGGTTCCATGCCAGAGTGTTCCAGTGGGACCTGTTGGACAAGTGGTCCGGATCCCACCTACACATGCACCGGAGGATAATCCTGTCTTCCAAGACCAGAATCTCACTCCATTGGTGGCTGCACAGTTCTCACCACCTAGAGGGGCGATGGTTCGGGATCCAGGACGGGATCCTAGGGACCACGGATGCAACCCTCTGAGGCTGGAGAGCAGTCACACAGGGGGAAAACATCCAAGGAAGATGGTCAAGTCTTCCTTGGATGTTTTCATCTCCACATAAATGTTCTGGAGTTAAGGGCCATTTAATAACTGCAGACACAGTACGCACTGGGACGGGTGCCCAGCATCCTCTACGGACTAAGAGAAAAGGATTTACCGGTAGGTATTAAAATCCTGTTTTCTCTAACGTCCTAGAGGATGCTGGGGACTCCGTAAGGACCATGGGGATAGACGGGCTCCGCAGGAGACATGGGCACTTTAAGAAAGACTTTAGTTCTGGGTGTGCACTGGCTCCTCCCTCTATGCCCCTCCTCCAGACCTCAGTTTGATACTGTACCTAGTGGAGACTGGGTGCTTTTCAGGAGCTCTCCTGAGCTTTCTGACAGAAAGTATTTTGTTAGGTTTTTCATTTTCAGGGAGCACTGCTGGCAACAGACTCCCTCATCGAGGGACTGAGGGGAGAGAAGCAGCCCTACTCTCTGAGTTGCAAGGTCCTGCTTCTTAGGCTACTGGACACCATTAGCTCCAGTGGGATTGGTACGCAGGATCTCACCCTCGCCGTCCGTCCCAGAGCCGCGCCGCCGTCCCCCTCGCAGAGCCGGAAGATAGAAGCCGGGTGAGTATGAGAAGAAAAGAAGACTTCAGAGGCGGCAGAAGACTTCATGATCTTCACTGAGGTAACGCACAGCACTGCAGCTGTGCGCCTTTGCTCCCATACACCTCACATACTCCGGTCACTGTAAGGGTGCAGGGCGCAGGGGGGGCGCCCTGGGCAGCAATATAAACCTCTTTCGCAAAAATATAACATATATACAGCTGGGCACTTTATATATGTATAAGCCCCCCACCAATTTTACAGTTTAAGCGGGACAGAAGCCCGCCTCCGAGGGGGCGGGGCTTCTCCCTCAGCACTCACCAGCGCCATTTTTTCTCCACAGCACCGCTGAGAGGAAGCTCCCCGGACTCTACCCTGCTTATACCACGTTAGACAAGAGGGTTGAAAAGAGGGGGGGGGGGGGGCACATAATTCGCAAATTACATACAGCTGCACTACTGGGCAAACATTAAGTTACTATTTTATTCCTGGGTTATATAGCGCTGGGGGGTGTGCTGGCATACTCTCTCTCTGTCTCTCCAAGGGGCCTTGTGGGGAAACTGTCTTCAGAAAAAGCATTCCCTGTGTGTGAAGTGTGTCGGTACACGTGTGTCGACATGTCTGAGGAAGAAGGCTATATTAGAGAGGAGCGGGAGCAAATGAATGTGGTGTCTCCGCCGACAGCTGATTGGATGGATATGTGGAATGTTTTAAATGCTAGTGTAAACTCATTGCACAAAAGATTAGACAAGGCAGAAGCTTTGGGACAGTCAGGGTTTCAACCCATGCCTGATCCTATGTTGCAGGGACTGTCAGGGTCTCATAAGCGCCCACTATCCCAGATTGTTGACACAGATACCGACACGGATTCTGACTCCAGTGTCGATTACGATGATGCAAAGTTACAGCCAAAATTGGCAAAATCCATTCGATTTATGATTATGGCAATAAAAGATGTTTTGCACATCACAGAGGAACCCCCTGTCGCTGACAAGAGGGTACATATGTACAAGGGAAAGAAGCCTGAGGTAACCTTTCCCCCCTCACACGAGCTGAACGAGTTATGTGAAAAAGCTTGGGAATCTCCAGATAAAAGACTGCAGATTTCCAAAAGGATTCTTATGGCGTATCCTTTCCCATCAACGGATAGGTTACGATGGGAATCCTCCCCTAGGGTGGACAAAGCATTAACACGCTTATCCAAGAAGGTAGCCCTCCCGTCCCAGGATACGGCTACCCTCAAAGAGTGTGCTGACCGCAAACAGGAGATTACCCTGAAGTCCATTTATACACATTCAGGTACCTTACTCAGACCGGCAATTGCGTCGGCCTGGGTGTGTAGTGCTGTAGCGGCATGGACAAATACCTTATCTGAGGGGATGGATAGCCTAGACAAGGATACTATTTTATTGACCCTGGGGCATATAAGAGATGCTGTCCTATATATGTGTGTATGCAAACTACAGGTGGTGCTGCAGGGCCCACACCCTTTTACTTGTCTTGTAGAGCAGCTCTGAAGCTGTTACAGTGCCCAGCTGCTGCAAGAAATCAGCTTGAATGCTTCAGAGGCTTGGGCATGGCCAACATGAGCCCCACACCGAAGGAGGGTGGGGGTGTTTAATGCAAACTTGGGGTTATCCAAGCGCCGCAAAAGGCCGCCATGCCCTGCATGCCCCTTTTCTCTTTTCATATTCAGATGAGGGTTCCAGCCAACTTTGGCCCACTGCTTGGATGACATCACCGTATGCAAATCCGTCTGCTGCAGACCTTCCCCCAGGAATGCTTGCAATAGTTGTTGCATATGATTTAATGTCTGAGGGTGCTTCAGTATTAGGCAGCCTTCCGCCCTCCCATGTTCATCTGAAAAGATGTGGTCTCCCTGCAGTTGTTGTCCCCAGACGAGAGTTCCCTTGTGCTTCCTCAGTTAAATCTCCTTAACTTGACGGGGGTGTGCCCGAGCAGCCACCCTCCCCAGCCCTATCCCAACACATACTTATCTTGCATATGAGATCTCTTGATCATGAAGATAGTTCTCACAGGTTGAGGTTCATCCTGGCCCCGCACCCCGCTGGAGAGCGCTGATGGGGACAGCAGCGGGGCTTCAGCAGAAGGGTGAGTACGTGTGGCCAGAGACCTCCCTTCCCATGTGCAGGCCTGCAGAGTCTGCCGCGCAGGATGGGGCATGTGGCACTCTCCCTCCCAGGGGCTCTTCCAGATGTAGCTCCTCAGCAGTATTTTTCCCGGGCTGCGCGGCGCTCTCCCCGACTGGCATCCGCCCTGGAACACTGCCACGCAACATCAGCAGGGGGCCCTGGCCTCATCACCATCCCAGGTCTTTCTCATGTATGTATCATGTATGTGTGTGTGATATATGTATGAATCATATATGTTTGTGATATATATATATATATGTATGTATGTATCTATCTATCTATCTATCTATCTATCTATCTATCGTATGTGTGTGTATATATATGTATCTATCATGTATGTATGTATCTATCTTGTATGTATGTGTTCTATCTATCTATCTATCTATCTATCTATCTATCGTGTGTGTGATATATGTATGTATCTATCATGTATGTGTTATATGTATGTATCACACCTTCCTCTATACATATACATACATACATACATACATACATACATACATACACACACCTATATCTGTACGTACACTGACATACACACACCAACATCTATACATTAACACGCTGACCCCTAAACGTACACCAACGTACCCACACCTGCATCTATACCTACACATGCTGACACGTGGACGTACACCGGCTTACCCACATGTGAATCTATACATACATGTGCTGACACCTGGACATACACTGATGTACCCACACCTAACATCTATACATACACATGCTAACACCTGGACGTATACAGACGTACCCACATTTGCATCCATGCATATATAGATGTAGGTGTGTGTACGTCAGTGTACGTCCAGGTGTCAACGCGTGTATGTATAGATGCAGGTGTGGGTACGTCTGTGTATGTCCAGGTGTCAGAATGTGTATGTATAGATGCAGGTGTGGGAAGGTCAGTGTAGGTTCAGGTGTCAGCGCGTGTATGTATAGATGCAGGTGCTTGTATGTCCAGATGTCAGTGCATGTATGTATAGATGCAAGTGTGGGTACGTCGGTGTAAGTCCATTTGTCAGCGCGTGTATATATAGATGCAGGTGCTTGTATGTTGGTGTATGTCCAGGTGTCAGCATGTGTATGTATAGATGCAGGTGTGGGAATGTTGGTGTATCTCCAGGTGTCAGGGCGTGTATGTATGGATATTAGGTGTGGGTACATCAGTGTATGTCCAGGTGTTAGCGCATGTATGTATAGATGTATATACACACACACATACGATAGATAGATAGATAGATAGATAGATAGATAGATAGATAGATACATATTATAAGGGCACGGTCGTGCCCTTATATTAAGGCTGAATCGAACAAACGGAATTCTCCCATAGGGAACTTCTGAGATGGGGGCATGGTGTTTGAGGGGCTACACCTCAAAACTGATTGGACGTACTGAGCTGAAATTTGGCATGGGCGTGTAGAATCGTCACCCGGTGCTGCATGCCAAATTTCAGGGCAAAATAATAAAAAATGAGGAATTGGGAGTAACCTAAAGTTCCAACTGTCAGTTTTTTTCTGTGACTTCCTTTGTGGCTTTTTGACACCGTTTTCCTATAGAGTGAATTAGATATTTTTTGGGAAGGCATAACTCCGGATAGAGGACGAATTAAGACTTGGGGTTTGTTTTACTAGATAGAGTATGCCCCAGTGTAGTGCCTTTTGGGGTTGTGGTTTTTCAGAAAGTTATAGGGTTTTTTTAATTAAGAGAAATATGCCCCATTATAGAGATAGGGCTTTTCAATTTGTTGCGGCTGCGCAGTGGCCGCCAGGAGAGCGAGCGAGAGTGAGTGAGGGAAGGGGTCTCGTGCAGGCTGAGGTTATAAAAGTAGCTGCTGGCGGCGGGAGGAGAGCCAGCGGTTCCTGGGTGTGTGCACCTGCGGTCCCTTACAGACTGCAGCGACCCATTAGGACTGTGGAGGAGAGGGGTAGCGGCATAGCAGCCGCAGGCTTACCGAAAGTGCTCACTACTGAGCAATATGGTCCCCTTACCCGAAGTGGGAGCCGCAGCGGGAGGAATAGCTGGAGTTGCGCCGCAGGAGAAAGTCAGAGGACATCCAGAAAGACATCCGGTGCAGCGCTGACTCCTGACTGACAGCGCTTGCCTACTGAGCGGTGTGGTACCCCCACACCTGAAGCGGGAGCGGCAGCCGGAGAAGACAGCTGTGCTGCATGGAAGAAGTCAGGCAGCAGCAGCACCAGCGGGCTGAGGTGGGGAGGATCAGTATGGTCCCTTACGTGCGGCTCACATTCAGATCCATCCGGCTCCCTTCCCCTCCTCCCCTGCACCCTTAGCAGCCTGCCCCCACATCTCATTCACCCACCGCCGCAGACTCCTCCCCCACACGGTTATTATAATAAGGCCACCCCCCTACCCCCTTCCCTCCCTGCTGTGTGTCCAGCCACCCCCCCCTCACCTGCTGTGTGTCCGGCCTACCCCCCCCACTCACCTGCTGTGTGTCCAGCCCCCCCCCTCACCTGCTGTGTGTCCAGCCCCCCCCCCTCACCTGCTGTGTGTCCGGCCTACCCCCCCACCCTCCCTGCTGTGTGTCCAGCCACCACCCCCTCACCTGCTGTGTGTCCGGCCTACCCCCCCCCTGCTGTGTGTCCAGCCCCCCCCCCTCCCTGCTGTGTGTCCGGCCTACCCCCCCCCCCTCCCTGCTGTTTGTCCGGCCACCCTCCCCTCCCCTGCTGTGTGTCCTGCCTACCCCCCCTCACCTGCTGTGTGTCCAGCCCCCCCCCCTCACCTGCTGTGTGTCCAGCCCCCCCTCACCTGCTGTGTGTCCAGCCACCCCCCCTCCCCTGCTGTGTGTCCGGCCTACCCCCCCCCCTCCCTGCTGTTTGTCCGGCCACCCTCCCCTCCCCTGCTGTGTGTCCTGCCTACCCCCCCTCCCTGCTGTGTGTCCAGCCACCCCCCCCCCTCACCTGCTGTGTGTCCGGCCTACCCTCCCCTCCCCTCCCCTGCTGTTTGTCTGGCCACCATCCCCTCCCCTCCCCTGCTGTGTGTTCGGCAACTCCCCCCTCTTCCCGCTGTGTTCGGCCACCCCCTACCCCCTCCCCTCCCTGCCGTGTGTCCGGTCACCCTCCCCTCTCTGCTGTGTGTCCAGCCACCCCCCCCCCCTCTCTGCTGTGTGTCCGGCCACCCCCCCAGACACGCAGCGCCTGAGACACACAGACATGCAACGCCTGACACGCATACGCATATGCAGCGCCTGACACGCACGCACACACACAGCACCTGACACACACACACACACACACACACACACACACAGCACCTGACACACACGCACACACACAGCACCTGACACACACACACACACACAGCACCTGACACTCACACGGACCTGACACACGCGCACACACACTCACACGCAGCACCTGACACACACGCAGCACCTGACACACGCACACACAGACGCAGCACCTGACACTCACACGGACCTGACACACACGCACACACTCACACGCGGCGCCTGACGCACATAGACATGCGGCGCCTGACGCACACGCGGCGCCTGACGCACACGCGGCGCCTGACAGACACGCGGCGCCTGACAGACACGCGGCGCCTGACACACACGCACAGGCAGCGCCTGGCACACACGCACAGGCAGCGCCTGGCACACACGCACAGGCAGCGCCTGACACACACGCAGCGCCTGACACACACAGACACGCAGCGCCTGACACACACAGACACGCAGCGCCTGACACACACAGACACGCAGCGCCTGACGCACAGGCAGCGCCTGACACACACGCACACGCACAGGCAGCGCCTGACACACGCAGCGCCTGACACACGCAGCGCCTGACACACACACGCACCTGACACTCGCATGCTCCTGACACACGCAGCACCTGACATACTCACGCGCAGCACCTGACACACACGCAGACACGCAGCATCTGACACACACACACGCAGCACCTGACACACACACGCAGCACCTGACACACAAACACGCAGACACGCAGCGCCTGACACACACGCAGACACGCAGCGCCTGACACACACGCAGACACGCAGCGCCTGACACACACGCAGACACGCAGCGCCTGACACACACGCAGCGCCTGACACACACGCAGCGCCTGACACACACGCAGACACGCAGCGCCTGACAGACACGCAGCGCCTGACAGACACGCAGCGCCTGACAGACACGCAGCGCCTGACACACACGCAGACACGCAGCGCCTGACACACACGCAGACACGCAGCGCCTGACACACACGCAGACACGCAGCGCCTGACACACACGCAGACACGCAGCACCTGACACACACGCAGACACGCAGCACCTGACAGACACGCGCACACACACACACACACACACAGCACCTGACACAGATATGCAGCG
Source organism: Pseudophryne corroboree (assembly GCF_028390025.1). Classification (NCBI taxonomy): domain Eukaryota; kingdom Metazoa; phylum Chordata; class Amphibia; order Anura; family Myobatrachidae; genus Pseudophryne; species Pseudophryne corroboree. The sequence continues at coordinate 664,510 of NW_026969146.1, forward strand.
CCTGACACACACACGCAGACATACAGCGCCTGACACACACACACGCAGACATGCAGCACCTGACACACACATGCAGCACCTGACAGACACACACACCCACACACACACACAGACATGCAGCACCTGACACACACACACACACATGCATCACCTGACACACCCACACACACAGACATGCATCACCTGACACACCCACACACATATACAGACATGCAGCACCTGACACACACACACACACACACACACACACAGACATGCAGCGCCTGACACACACACACATACAGACATGCAGCACCTGACACACACACACACACATACAAACATGCAGCACCTGACACACACACACACACACGCAGCACCTGACACACATATATACATGTGGCATTTAACGCACACACGCACAGCACCTGACACACAATCATATACACTCAGAGCACCTAACACACACATACACTCGCAGCTCCTCACACACACTCGTATACACACGCAGCACCTGCCACTCACACATATATACACATGCAGCACCTGCCACTCCCACATACATGAACAGCACCTGACACACACATACACGCGCAGCACCTGACAGTCACACACATACAGATGCGACAGCTGACACAAACACATACACGCTCAACACCTGACACCCACGTGGCAGCTGACGCATACAAATGCAGCACCTGAAATACACACATATACACGTGCAGCACCTGAGACACACACATACACGTACAGCACCTGAGACACACACACACACATGTATGTACACGCGCGGCTCCAGGCACACACATACGTACGTACACACGCGGCACTTGACACACACACGTACACGCGCGGTACCTGACACACACACACACACACACGTACGTACGTACGTACGTACGTACGTATGTACGTACGTACATGTGTGGCACCTGACACACACACGTATGCACACGTGTGGCTCCTGACACACACTCACGTTGCTCCTGACACACACACAGTACGTACACGCTCGGCTCCTGACACACACACGTATGTATACGCGCGGCACCTGAAACCTACACGTATGTACGTATACGCGCGGCTCCTGACACCCTCACGCATGTACACGCGTGGCTCCTGGCACACACACACACACACACACACACACACGTACGTACACGCGCGGCACCTGACACATACACGCGTGTACGTACACACATGCACAGCACCTGACATACACACATGTAGGTACGCGCCACCTGACACACACACACGTACACGCACGACACCTGACACACACGTACGTACGTACGTACGTACGTACGTACGTACGCGCACGGCACCTGACACACACGTACATACTAGTGATGAGTGGGTTCGGTTCGTCGGAATCCGGACCCCCCGAACTTCACCCATTTTACATGGGTCCGAGGCAGGTTCGAACCTTCCCGCCTTGCTCGGCTAACCCGAGCGCGCCCGTACGTCATCATCCCGCAGTCGGATTCCCGCGAGATTCGGATGTCTGCATTCGTGGAAAGGGGTCCCATGTGTAAACATGGGACCCCTTTCAGTCCGTCTGGTCCGGGTGTTCGGTTTGTTGTTTTGCCAAGTACGTGGATTTAATCTGGAACCTGGATCAGGTGAGTATAATTATCTTTTATTTTCAGGTACCCGTGGATTCTACTTGGAGAAGAGGACCGACTGCTTCGTGTCAACATAGGTAAGTATGTGTGTGTCGGCAGGTGTGAAATAAAGTTATACTTTCACGGTGTCTGTGTCCTGTTTTTATTTGGGTATTTTTTCCCCAGTAGAACTACAGGTACCAGCGGGCCCGTTTTTCTCCCGCATGCTGGTACTTGTGGTTCTCAAAGTACCAGATTGAGGGGGAGGCTTGCTGGGACTTGTAGTACTACTGGAAAAAACAATATTCTTTCAATTTTCTCAAGGCTATCAGCCTCCCATCCGCAGCCCTCGGGCTTCACCCCTGGCCCTTGGGTGGCTGGGGGGGGGGACCCCTTGATTGAAGGGGTCCCCACTCCCCCAGGGTACCCCGGCCAGGGGTGACTAGTTGGATATTTAATGCCACGGCCGCAGGGCACTGTATAAAAGTGACCCCCGGCTGTGGCATTATCTGTCCAGCTAGTGGAGCCCGATGCTGGTGTAAAAATAATGGGGGACCCTACTCTTTTTGTCCCCCGTATTTTTTGCACCAGCACCAGGCGCAGAGCCCGGAGCTGGTTTTAAAAATACGGGGGATCCCCTGTCCGTTCCCCCCCCGGATTTTTAGAACCAGGACCGGCTCGAAGAGCCCGAGGCTGGTTATGCTTTGGAGGGGGGACCCCACGCAATTTTTCTTTTCCGGGTTTTTCACATTCCATTTAAAAAAAAATAATAATAATAATAATCTTTTAAAAAATATATAAATAATACTTGTGCCTCCAAAAAAGACAAATAAAGTACCTAATCCCTTCTAATATAAATAGATATGCTATTACCCCCAAAAAAACATGTTTTAAATTTTTTTTATTAGATTCCGCCTGCAAAGTGTGGCGGATTGAAAATGACGAATTTACTGTTTAAAAGCACTGTTGTCGAATTTACAAACTTCAATTGAATATACTTTTGTTGAATTGCCGCATTTGTACCATTGCAGAAAAGTCGAATTTGTCAAATGTCGAATTTTAAAAAGTCGAATTTTGAAAGGATGCAAGAATAGGCCCCGCCCCCTTCTTCACATCAGCCGTCCCCTTCTACCCCTGTACATTGCTCTCTCCTGTCTGTGCTCTCTCCCGTCTGTAGGACTAGGCCCCGCCCCCTTCTTACCCTCCAGTGACTGCTCTCTCCTGACAAGTGGACCAGGCTTGCCCCCTACACGCTGCTGGTGTCTTCATTGTTACTTGGTCTGGAGCTCCGTTGGGGAGAGAACTCACGTGAGCTCATTAAGAATGAGGAACTGGGATGTTTTAATTTTATTGTGAGTAGTGTAGTGTGGTGATGTAGTATGTTGTATGGGGGGTATAGTGTAACTATGAAGTGCAGCATATGGGAGGGCTATAGCATAGTGATGTAGTGTGGCATATGGGGGGTGGTAGCGCATAGGCGTGCGCACAGGGGGTGCCTGGTGCGCACAGGCACTCCCTAATGTCCAGCACCGCTGCACGCCACGCTTGCTGTGGCACAGTGATCGCTGAGTGTGTGATCGGTGGAGCCTAGCCTGTACCTCATTTCCGTACCTCCCACCACCGCTGCGCCCGCCCCCCCCTCTGCCTGCTGCTAATACTATGCTGAGTGCATTCGTCGGCGGCCTCACTGGGGGGACTGGTGTCACCTTGCAATGTGACGTGGTGATGTCCGCCTATGCTCTCCTCCCGCCCACCCGTGCTTTCCTCCCGCTGCGGTCTCTCAGTCCTAGTGTGCCGCGGCTGCCACACCACTGGCAGTGTTCCTCTAGGGGGGACTGGGAGCCGCCGGCAGACACATTCTGCTGAGACTTACTTGTCAGTGCGGGTTCCGGATGGCAGGCGGCGGGTGGGAGGGCAGACGGGGAGCAGGTGTCACAAGGAGTGTGTGGGTAACTAATTCACAATACTTCCGCTCAACGTGGCACTGCTGGTCCTTCATCTCCCATGTCTCTTCACCAGGTGGCGGGCGGCCCGGAAATTAAGTGATGTGTTGTGCAGCAGTCAGTGTGAAGTGACTGTGAGTAACACTGATGGTGCTGATGATGCTGCTGCAGAATCGGGAAGCAATTAATTCATAAATATAATGTACTCAGTGTATTATACATACATAAACATGTACATACGTGTATTTGTGTATACATGTATATACATGAGTGTGTGTGCATATATATATATATATATATATATACACAGCCAGTTCCCAGGAACAAAAGTCCTCCCCCGCTTCCGCTAAGTCCACAGCATGACGCTGGGGCTCCACTGGTGGAGCCAGGTGCGGTGGGGGCCCGTCTCAAGTGCTTCAGCAATCAGTGAGCTTGCTCACAGGTGGATCCCTGGATTCTACAAGTAGTGTCTCAGGGATTCAAGCTGGAATTCGAGACGTCGTCCCCTCGCCGTTTCCTAAAATCTGCCTTGCCAACATCTCCCTTGGACAGGGAGGCTGTGATAGAGGCAAATTCACAAGCTGTATTTGCAGCAGGTGATAGTCAAGGTACCCCTCCTTCAACAAGGAAGGGGTTACTATTCCACAATGTTTGTGGTACCGAAACCGGACGGTTCGGTGAGACCCATTTTAAATTTTAAATCTTTGAACACGTATATAAAACGGTTCAAGTTCAAGATGGAATCGCTCAGGGCGGTTATCTCAAGCCTGGAGGAAGGGGATTACATGGTATCACTGGACATCAAGGATGCTTACCTGCATGTCCCCATTTACTCTCCTCACCAGGAGTACCTCAGATTTGTGGTACAGGACTGTCATTCTGCGGCGGGACTGCCGCATTCTAGATCAGTAAAAGCCCATTCCACGAGGAAGGTGGGCTCTTCTTGGGCGGCTGCCCGAGGGGTCTCTGCTTTACAACTTTGCCGAGCTGCTACTTGGTCGGGGTCAAACACATTTGCAAGATTTTACAAGTTTGACACCCTGGCTGAGGAGGACCTGGAGTTCGCTCATTCGGTGCTGCAGAGTCATCCGCACTCTCCCTCCCGTTTGGGAGCTTTGATATAATCCCCATGGTCCTTACGGAGTCCCAGCATCCACTTAGGACGTCAGAGAAAATAAGATTTTACTCACCGGTAAATCTATTTCTCGTAGTCCGTAGTGGATGCTGGGCGCCCATCCCAAGTACTTGTACATAGTTATTGTTAACAAAAGGGTTATTGTTGAGAGCCATCTGTGCAGAGGCTCCGTTGTTGTCATACTGTTAACTGGGTATAATATCACGAGTTGTACGGTGTGATTGGTGTGGCTGGTATGAGTCTTACCCGGGATTCAAAATCCTTCCTTAGTGTCAGCTCTTCCGGGCACAGTATCCTAACTAAGGTCTGGAGGAGGGTCATAGGGGGAGGAGCCAGTGCACACCAGGTAGTCCTAAAGCTCTCTTTAGTTGTGCCAAGTCTCCTGCGGAGCCGCTATTCCCCATGGTCCTTACGGAGTCCCAGCATCCACTACGGACTACGAGAAATAGATTTACCGGTGAGTAAAATCTTATTATATATATATATATATATGACTTGGGGTTTGTTTTATTAGATAGAGCATGTCCCTGTGAAGTGCCTTTTGGGGTTGTGGTTTTTCAGAAAGTTACAGGTTTTTTTTAATTAAGAGAAATATGCCCCATTATAGAGATCGGGCATTTCAATTTGTTGCCTGCGCAGTGGCCGCCAGCAGGGGGTGTACTAGAGTGCCTTCTCTTGAGAGCCGCAATATGGCCGCCTTCTCCCCGGTTATTCTGTAAATAGGAAAATAACCTCACAGGTTCACATAGGGCAGAGTTGCCACTACTAGTGCAGGGCTGTAACTTACAGTACTAAGGAAAAGCCATATACTAAAGCGGCACGGTGACCTCACCCCTCTCAGAGACACCAGGGCACAGCACACTGGTACACACACCTGTTAGCTCAGGGCAGCACTATAGGACCCTCCTGTAATGCTGTGCTGGCGGCGTGTAGTGATCAGGGCACTGGGAGACTGGCTGGCTGGTCTCCGTCTCTGCTGCCTATAGAACTTCCACCTCTGTTATATATCAGGGCTGCTCTCCTGTTGTTATGATTCCAATACTCTGGTCTGGGGATATCTTATAGCAAGGACCTGAGTACTGGAACGTAATGCTTGGAAAGGGAGTGGGAACGGGAATAGCCCCTGGCGCCCTATCTCCGTTGTCTCGCCCGTGCTGTCAGAAATCTCTTGCGAGACTATGGTTGCTTGGGCCCATGGCAGCCGCGTTTGAAGGGCGGATTACGTCTGCCCAACTCCGATGCCCCCTCAGGTCTTAATGGGAGACCAAGAGAAATCCGAGACAGGGTGATAACAAGGGGCCCTCTACTAAACAACAAAGCCAGGGGCTCAAAACTAACTTTAAACTAGAGTATGTGCGGAAAACCGCCAGGGAAAAGGACAACCAAAATACCCACTTGTCCACTCTTCTACCCGGCACCGGCGAGTTCCGGAGAGGAGTGTGGGAGCGTAAACCTCCGCAAATGCACCAACACAGAATACAAAATAAAGCGGCCTAGGCCGCAGCACGCGGCAGAGCCGCCACTCACGAAAACCACACGAGATCCTCTAGCGACTGTTGCGGGTAAATGAGGACTGGAAGACTCCTTGGGAAGAGATGACAACACTAAGATTCAGGAACTCTGAGGACAGGAATGACCGGACACAGCAGAACTGGAACAGACGTCAGCAAACCAAAGCAGCATGCAGGAAGCTATTACCGGCGTCTGTGTGAAGCACTGAAAAGGTATTTAGCAGGGAGTCCTTCAATCAGAAGTTCAGAGCCTGATTAGCACAATGCCGTGCAGCTGCCTTGCTGCACGACCAGAAGACAAGTGTGTGTGTGTAGTTCACTTGATTGACCCTGCAAGGGGAGCGCAGTCCGTCCATGGCGTCCCCGTTGCTAGGGTCCAGGCGGCTCAGCGCGCCCGGCGTCCTAGCGTTGCTAGGGAGCCGGCGGCTAGCACGCTCGGCGTCCCTAGTTGCTAGGCGCCGGGCCGCGAGGACATCGCGGACCACGGCGCCTAACACCTGTGTGTTCTCTTCCTCTCCTACCTCACACTGGAACTGGCTGCCCAGAGAACGAGAGGGCAGCGGCTGACATCAGAGAGGGTGCAGCAATCTGTGTGGGCAGAGCCCCTCACAGCAAGGTGTCCTTATGCTGTGCCCCGTGTAATCACTGTGATCCATACAGACTCTCACCCTGGTATGCTCTCTATTATTTATTTTTTTACACTGCGGCATGCTCGAGGGAAGGGAGCAGGCACCACCCCACCGCCACTACTCCTCCGCCAGCATCACTGCCGAGCCGGTCAGTGTTCCGGCGGCAATGAGCAGTAGGCAGCCACCAGCAACAACAGTCAGGAAGCTGTTACTCCCGGCAGCAGTAGCGTCAAGCTGCAATTCAGCCAGTGGCACGATGATCCGGGAGACAGTGGCAGCACAGGGAAGCAGTACCCCCTCCAATCGCAGCACCAACTAGGAGACTGAGGCAGCAACCTGCCCCCAGCAGCAGCACCACCCTGATGATAGGTAAGATGCATTTTGGTGTCACAAGAAGGTGGCCGGAGTAGTGGCTGGCTGTGGTCACACCCCGGGGAAAAGTGATAGTGATTTCAGTGTTCCCTTGCGCGGGGATTGGATGTGTAGATGTATGGAGGCTATGTATGTATAGATGTGAGCGGCAGTGTGCGGATGTATGAGAGCGGCAGTGTGCGGATGTATGAGAGCGGCAATGTACGGCTGTATGAGTGCGATGGTGTGCGGCTGTATGAGTGCGATGGTGTGCGGCTGTATGCGTGCGGCGGTGTGCGGCTGTAAGAGTGCGGCAGTGTGCGGCTGTAAGAGTACGGCTGTAAGAGTACGGCTGTAAGAGTACGGCTGTAAGAGTGCGGCTGTAAGAGTACGGGGTTGTACGGATGTATGAGAGCGGGGTTGTACGGATGTATGAGAGCGGGGTTGTACGGATGTATGAGAGCGGGGTTGTACGGATGTATGAGAGCGGGGTTGTACGGATGTATGAGAGCGGCAGTGTATGGATGTATGAGAGCAACAGTGTACAGTTGTGTGAGAGCGGCAGTGTGCGGATGTATGAGAGTGGCGGTGTACGGATGTATGAGAGCGGCAGTGTATGGATGGCAGCGTCATAGGGAGGGATGTCGGAATGCTGTTATAGGGTTCCTAATACAAAATGCCACGTTGGGCTTGATGGGCAGGTAGTGCGGCAAGCACACCCAAATTGGCATCTGACGTCGCCTGCAGTCCACACTGTTGTGAGGAGTCAGAGTTAATTTTGACTGTGTAGTGTACTCACAGAGGACCTACCGCCCGTCCCCTCCTCGCATCTGAGCAGCAGATCAGGCTCTTATTTTCTTTTTAATCAGGAGAGGCCGAGTGAACTGTGAGCAGGGGGGCAGAGCTACATGGGACCCAGAGGGGCTGCTGTGCTGTCAGAGAGGGAGAGGAAGAGAGAGATGAAGCTACTGCAGATCCCCAGCTGATTGTGAGGTGCCGGGTTGAAGGGTGATGTGATCACCCTTCTCCCTCGCTGCCGCTGGGGACCGCATCTAGGCTTCCTCCATCGAGGGCATGCGGCGCAGCAGTGGGCAGCGTGTAATGAGTTTGTCTGACTCATTATACTGCTGCCTGTTGTGGACACCTCCGTCCGTACGGACTGGTGTACATGCCCAGCACAGAGGTGACAGTGTTGGTGGAAGTGCTGCCCAGTTCTGACCCTGCAGGCCTCCCTGATCTGACTGCGGCCGCTGCTACTGCTGCGGCCCGAAACCCCTGCCGGTCCCCCCCATAGACTTCTGCCTGTCCAGCGCTGAGGTACTAGGGGTATCCCAGCTACGGGAAGGGTATGTCTCTGGCTTTCTCTCCGGCAGGGGAAGGTGACAGCGGCGGAGGAAGTGTTGCCCACCTCAGACACTGCAGGCCTCCCCGATCCAGCTGCGGCCACAGCTGATGCTGCCAGAACCCCCTGCTGGTCTCCTTTGTTGACTGCCGCATGGCCAGTGCTGAAGTACTGGGGGTAGGCCAGCTACGGGAAGAGTGTATCTGCCTCGGGCTCTCTCTCTCTGTCAGGGGAAGGAAGGGCTGATTCTCTGGCACAACAGGGAGGGCTAGGCTGCAGGAACACAGCACTGGAAGAAACAGGAGGCCGAACTCATGACCAAAAAGTGAGCAGTGCAGTGATCAGCCCCCTAGTCTTTCCCTCTCTCTGGGTGCAGAGCTGTATTCTACAGAGAGAGCTGGGATGGGAAGAAGGGGAACGGCACCTGACACACACATACACGCGCGGCTCCTGACACACACATACACGCGCAACACCTGACACACACACATACATGTGCGGCACCTGACACACACACACACGTAGCATCAGACACAATAAAATAAACATGCAGCACCTGACCCACACATACACGCGCAACACCTGACACACACACATACACGTGCGGCACCTGACACACACACACGTAGCATCAGACACAATAAAATAAACATGCAGCACCTGACCCACACATACACGCGCAACACCTGACACACACACACATATACACGTGCGGCACCTGACACACACACGTACCATCAGACACAATAAAATAAACATGCAGCACCTGACACATGCATATACACGCAGCACCTGACACATGCATATACACGCAGCACCTGACACATGCATATACACGCAGCACCTGACACATGCATATACACGCAGCACCTGACACATGCATATACACGCAGCACCTGACACATGCATATACACGCAGCACCTGACACATGCATATACACGCAGCACCTGACACATACATATACACGCACACCATCAGACACACACATACACACGCAGTGCCTTACTCACACACACATAGACACGTGCAGCACCTGAGGCACACTCATGTACACACGCAGCACCTGACGCACACTCATGTACACGCGCAGCACCTAATGCACACTCATGTACACGCGCAGCACCTGACGCACACTCATGTACACGCGCATCACCTGACACAGACATACGTATTCATGCACAGCACCAGACATACACTTGTACACACGCGGAGCACCTGATACTCACACACATATACACCCGCAACACCTGACACACACACGTGCGGCAGCAGACGCATACACACGCACCATCAGACACACTCATATATACACGCAGCACCTGACACACACATACACACAGGAGCTGACACACACATACATATACACGCGCAGCACCTGACACCACGCACTCACACGTACAAGCAATGCATTTCACGCCTACCTCCAGCCTCAGTTACAGGCTGCTGCCGCCTACCCCCCTCCCTGCATCAGCTGCAAAGGCAGCAAAATATTTTGACCAAAGTCTAAAGGCCCGTACACATTAAACGATGTCGCTCTGTGAGCTACATCGTCTAATGTTTCCCCTCCCGGGCCGGCCGGCGGCCGACCGCTCATATCGCTCAGTGACGTCACGCCCCCGCCAGCCCTGCATGAAGGTCGTGGACGACAGTCCACATCCTTCCTGCATGCCCTACCGACAGCGAAGATTGTTGCCGACCCGCGGGGCCGCGCATCGTTTGTCGCTGGCTGCATACACACTTAACGATAAAATGAGCGACGTCGCTCATTAAATCGTTAAGTGTGTACGGACCTTAAACAATTTGGTTTGGTTAATAAAATAATTTTGCACAGAACAGTGATGTTATACGAACATTTTCATTAAACATTTAAAAAATCAAATGTTTATTCTTACAGTGAAATTTTACATTTCTGAATAAAAAAAATAAATTTAAAAAAAGCGATGAAATTCCATAGACAAAAAACCTTAGGGTTTCACATGTCCCATTAAGGCTTCTTAGACATGATCGAAATTTCAGAAACCTGTTGTAACTCTTCCACTCAAACTCCAAAAAGCAATGAAATTCCGATCATTAAGGCTGACGCCTTAATGGACGTGTTCCTTGCGCAATACAGATATGGTATGCCATCACAGCCTGTGGGTAAGTGCAGATTCAGCACTCTCACAGAGTGATATTGCTGTCACTCACACAATGGTGGAGCTGCTAATTCACAGATTTGTGTGCTCATTGGAATACACACATGCAGTCTATGCTGCCTCAGTTGGATCTCCTTCACTTGACAGGGGGGTGCCCGAGCAGCGACCCTCCCCAGCTCTAGCCCAACTCCTACTTACCTGCCAGGTGAGATACTATGATCATGAAGGTGCTTCTCCCAGGGCAAGGCTCACCCATTGCACTCTGGGTGTGCTGCTCCTGCTATTTCCCCAAATGTGGGACACTTGACTGCATAATTTGTGTTTCCTCTGGTCGGCTCTCGTATAATTCAGATCTCTTTGTCTCAGGTCTCTCTCCAGCCTAGTTTGCTGTCTGTTTCCACTTCTCTTTTCTTGAGCCGCTCCCTTCTATGCCCTTGCGCACTATCCTGACTTCTCCCGTCTGCTTACTTTGTGCCATCCAACGCACAATGCGAACTTCAGGTAGTGCTGCAGGGCCCACACTCTTTTAGTTGCCTTACAGAGCAGCTCTGGAGCTGTTACAGTGCTCAGCTGCTGGAAGAAATCAGCTTGAATGCTTCAGTTGCTGGGGCATAGCCAACATGAGCCCCACACCGAAGGAGGATGGAGGTGTTTAATGCGAATTAGGGGTCATCCAAGCGCCGCAAAAGGCCGCCATGCCCTGCACATCCCTTTTTTCTTTTCATATGCAGACGAGGGTTGAAGCCAACTTTGACCCACTGCTTGGATGACATCACCATATGCAAATCCATCTGCTGCAGGCCTTCCCCCAGGAATGCTTGCACTAGTTGTTGCATTTGGTTTGTTGTTTGGGGGTGCTTCAGTATTAGGCAGCCTTCTGCCCTCCCATGTTCATCTGAAAATATGTGTTCTCCCTGTAGTTGTTGTCCCCAGATGAGAGTTCCCTTGTGCTGCCTCAGTTGAATCTCCTTTACTTGACAGAGATGTGCCTGAGCAGCGGCCCTCCCCAGCCCTATCCCAAATCATACTTATTTTGCATAGGAGATACCATGGTCATGAAGATTGTTCTCCCAGGGTGAGGTTCATTCATTGCATTCTGGGTATGCTGACCCCTGTGATTTCCCCAAATGTGGGAAACTCGACTGCATTATTTGTGGTAGTGGGGGACTGTGTTTGTGCTTTCCTCTGGTCAGCTCTGGTAAAAGTCAGATTTCTTTGTCTCAGATCTTCCTCTAGCCTTGTTCTTCTTTCGAGAGTTCCCTTGTGCTGCCTCAGTTGGATCTCCTTCACTTGACAGGGGGGTGCCCGAGCAGCGACCCTCCCTAGCTCTAGCCCAAATCCTACTTACCTGCCAGGTGAGATACTATGATCATGAAGGTGCTTCTCCCAGGGCAAGGCTCACCCATTGCACTCTGGGTGTGCTGCCCCTGTGATTTCCCCAAATGTGGGAAACTTGACTGCATAATTTGTGTTTCCACTGGCCGGCTTTCATATAATTCAGATCTCTTTGTCTAAGGTCTCTCTCCAGCCTAGTTTGCTGTCTGTTTCCACTTCTTTTTTTTTTTTTTGAGCCCCTCCCTTCTATACCCTTGTGCACTATCCTGACTTCTCCTCCTGTCTGCTTACTTTGTGCCTTCCAATGCACAATGCAAACTACAGGTAGTGCTGCAGGGCCCACAACCTTTTACTTGCCTTACAGAGCAGCTCTGGAGCTGTTACAGTGCCAAGCTGCTGCAAGAAATCAGCTTGAATGCTTCAGGGGCTGGGGCATTGCCAACATGAGCCCCACACCGAAGGAGGGTGGGGGTGTTTAATGTGAACTAAGGGTCATCCAAGCGCCGCAAAAGGCCGCCATGCCCTGCATACCCCTTTTCTCTTTTCATATGCAGATGAGGGTTCCAGCCAACTTTGGCCCACTGCTTGGATGACATCACTGTATGCAAATCCGTCTTCTGCAGACCTTCCCCCAGGAATGCTTGTACTAGTTGTTGCATTTGGTTTGTTGTTTGGGGGTGCTTCCGTATTAGGCAGCCTTCTGCCCTCCCATGTTCATTTGAAAATATGTGTTCTCCCTGCAGTTGTTGTCCCCAGATGAGAGTTCCCTTGTGCTGCCTCAGTTGAATCTCCTTTACTTGACAGAGATATGCCTGAGCAGCGGCCCTCCCCAGCCCTATCCCAAATCATACTTATTTTGCATAGGAGATACCATGGTCATGAAGATTGTTCTCCCAGGGTGAGGTTCATTCATTGCATTCTGGGTATGCTGACCCCTGTGATTTCCCCAAATGTGGGAAACTCGACTGCATTATTTGTGGTAGTTGGGGACTGTGTTTGTGCTTTCCTCTGGTCAGCTCTGGTAAAAGTCAGATTTCTTTGTCTCAGATCTTCCTCTAGCCTTGTTCTTCTTTCGAGAGTTCCCTTGTGCTGCCTCAGTTGGATCTCCTTCACTTGACAGGGGGGTGCCCGAGCAGCGACCCTCCCCAGCTCTAGCCCAACTCCTACTTACCTGCCAGGTGAGATACTATGATCAGGAAGGTGCTTCTCCCAGGGCAAAGCTCACCCATTGCACTCTGGGTGTGCTGCTCCTGCGATTTCCCCAAATGTGGGACACTTGACTGCATAATTTGTGTTTCCTCTGGTCGGCTCTCGTATAATTCAGATCTCTTTTTCTCAGGTCTCTCTCCAGCCTAGTTTGCTGTCTGTTTCCACTTCTTCTTTTTTTTTTGAGCCCCTCCCTTCTATACCCTTGTGCACTATCCTGACTTCTCCTCCTGTCTGCTTACTTTGTGCCTTCCAATGCACAATGCAAACTACAGGTAGTGCTGCAGGGCCCACAACCTTTTACTTGCCTTACAGAGCAGCTCTGGAGCTGTTACAGTGCCAAGCTGCTGCAAGAAATCAGCTTGAATGCTTCAGGGGCTGGGGCATTGCCAACATGAGCCCCACACCGAAGGAGGGTGGGGGTGTTTAATGCGAACTAAGGGTCATCCAAGCGCCGCAAAAGGCCGCCATGCCCTGCATACCCCTTTTCTCTTTTCATATGCAGATGAGGGTTCCAGCCAACTTTGGCCCACTGCTTGGATGACATCACTGTATGCAAATCCGTCTTCTGCAGACCTTCCCCCAGGAATGCTTGTACTAGTTGTTGCATTTGGTTTGTTGTTTGGGGGTGCTTCAGTATTAGGCAGCCTTCTGCCCTCCCATGTTCATTTGAAAATATGTGTTCTCCCTGCAGTTGTTGTCCCCAGATGAGAGTTCCCTTGTGCTGCCTCAGTTGAATCTCCTTTACTTGACAGAGATATGCCTGAGCAGCGGCCCTCCCCAGCCCTATTCCAAATCATACTTATTTTGCATAGGAGATACCATGGTCATGAAGATTGTTCTCCCAGGGTGAGGTTCATTCATTGCATTCTGGGTATGCTGACCCCTGTGATTTCCCCAAATGTGGGAAACTCGACTGCATTATTTGTGGTAGTTGGGGACTGTGTTTGTGCTTTCCTCTGGTCAGCTCTGGTAAAAGTCAGATTTCTTTGTCTCAGATCTTCCTCTAGCCTTGTTCTTCTTTCGAGAGTTCCCTTGTGCTGCCTCAGTTGGATCTCCTTCACTTGACAGGGGGGTGCCCGAGCAGCGACCCTCCCCAGCTCTAGCCCAACTCCTACTTACCTGCCAGGTGAGATACTATGATCAGGAAGGTGCTTCTCCCAGGGCAAAGCTCACCCATTGCACTCTGGGTGTGCTGCTCCTGCGATTTCCCCAAATGTGGGACACTTGACTGCATAATTTGTGTTTCCTCTGGTTGGCTCTCGTATAATTCAGATCTCTTTGTCTCAGGTCTCTCTCCAGCCTAGTTTGCTGTCTGTTTCCACTTCTTTTTTTTTTGAGCCCCTCCCTTCTATACCCTTGTGCACTATCCTGACTTCTCCTCCTGTCTGCTTACTTTGTGCCTTCCAATGCACAATGCAAACTACAGGTAGTGCTGCAGGGCCCACACCCTTTTACTTGCCTTACAGAGCAGCTCTGGAGCTGTTACAGTGCCAAGCTGCTGCAAGAAATCAGCTTGAATGCTTCAGGGGCTGGGGCATTGCCAACATGAGCCCCACACCGATGGAGGGTGGGGGTGTTTAATGCGAACTAGGGGTCATCCAAGCGCCGCAAAAGGCTGCCATGCCCTGCACGCCCCTTTTCTCTTTTCATATGCAGACGAGGGTTGAAGCCAACTTTGACCCACTGCTTGGATTACATCACCATATGCAAATCCATCTGCTGCAGGCCTTCCCCCAGGAATGCTTGCACTAGTTGTTGCATTTGGTTTGTTGTTTGGGGGTGCTTCAGTATTAGGCAGCCTTCTGCCCTCCCATGTTCATCTGAAAATATGTGTTCTCCCTGCAGTTGTTGTCCCCAGATGAGAGTTCCGTTGTGCTGCCTCAGTTGAATCTCCTTTACTTGACAGAGATGTGCCTGAGCAGCGGCCCTCCCCAGTCCTATCCCAAATCATATTTATTTTGCATAGGAGATACCATGGTCATGAAGATTGTTCTCCCAGGGTGAGGTTCATTCATTGCATTCTGGGTATGCTGACCCCTATGATTTCCCCAAATGTGGGAAACTCGACTGCATTATTTGTGGTAGTGGGGGACTGTGTTTGTGCTTTCCTCTGGTCAGCTCTGGTAAAAGTCAGATTTCTTTGTCTCAGATCTTCCTCTAGCCTTGTTCTTCTTTCGAGAGTTCCCTTGTGCTGCCTCAGTTGGATCTCCTTCACTTGACAGGGGGGTGCCCGAGCAGCGACCCTCCCCAGCTCTAGCCCAACTCCTACTTACCTGCCAGGTGAGATACTATGATCATGAAGGTGCTTCTCCCAGGGCAAGACTCACCCATTGCACTCTGGGTGTGCTGCCCCTGTGATTTCCCCAAATGTGGGAAACTTGACTGCATAATTTGTGTTTCCACTGGTCGGCTTTCATATAATTCAGATTTCTTTGTCTTAGGTCTCTCTCCAGCCTAGTTTGCTGTCTGTTTCCACTTCTTTTTTTTTGAGCCCCTCCCTTCTATACCCTTGTGCACTATCTCGACTTCTCCTCCTGTCTGCTTACTTTGTGCCTTCCAATGCACAATGCAAACTACAGGTAGTACTACAGGGCCCACAACATTTTACTTGCCTTACAGAGCAGCTCTGGAGCTGTTACAGTGCCAAGCTGCTGCAAGAATTCAGCTTGAATGCTTCAGGGGCTGGGGCATTGCCAACATGAGCCCCACACCGAAGGAGGGTGGGGGTGTTTAATGCAAACTAAGGGTCAGCCAAGCGCCGCAAAAAGGCCGCCATGCCCTGCATACCCCTTTTCTCTTTTCATATGCAGATGAGGGTTCCAGCCAACTTTGGCCCACTGCTTGGATGACATCACTGTATGCAAATCCGTCTTCTGCAGACCTTCCCCCAGGAATGCTTGTACTAGTTGTTGCATTTGGTTTGTTGTTTGGGGGTGCTTCAGTATTAGGCAGCCTTCTGCCCTCCCATGTTCATTTGAAAATATGTGTTCTCCCTGCAGTTGTTGTCCCCAGATGAGAGTTCCCTTGTGCTGCCTCTGTTGAATCTCCTTTACATGACAGAGATATGCCTGAGCAGCGGCCCTCTCCAGCCCTATCCCAAATCCTACTTATTTTGCATAGGAGATACCATGGTCATGAAGATTGTTCTCCCAGGGTGAGGTTCATTCATTGCATTCTGGGTATGCTGACCCCTGTGATTTCCCCAAATGTGGGAAACTCGACTGCATTATTTGTGGTAGTGGGGGACTGTGTTTGTGCTGTCCTCTGGTCAGCTCTGGTAAAAGTCAGATTTCTTTGTCTCAGATCTTCCTCTAGCCTTGTTCTTCTTTCGAGAGTTCCCTTGTGCTGCCTCAGTTGGATCTCCTTCACTTGACAGGGGGGTGCCCGAGCAGCGACCCTCCCCAGCTCTAGCCCAACTCCTACTTACCTGCCAGGTGAGATACTATGATCAGGAAGGTGCTTCTCCCAGGGCAAGGCTCACCCATTGCACTCTGGGTGTGCTGCTCCTGCGATTTCCCCAAATGTGGGACACTTGACTGCATAATTTGTGTTTCCTCTGGTCGGCTCTCGTATAATTCAGATCTCTTTGTCTCAGGTCTCTCTCCAGCCTAGTTTGCTGTCTGTTTCCACTTCTCTTTTCTTGAGCCGCTCCCTTCTATGCCCTTGCGCACTATCCTGACTTCTCCCGTCTGCTTACTTTGTGCCTTCCAACGCACAATGCGAACTACAGGTAGTGCTGCAGGGCCCACACCCTTTTAGTTGCCTTACAGAGCAGCTCTGGAGCTGTTACAGTTAGAGATGAGCGGGTTCGATTTCTCTGAATCCGAACCCGCCAGAACTTCATGTTTTTTTTCACGGGTCCGAGCGACTCGGATCTTCCCGCCTTGCTCGGTTAACCCGAGCGTGCCCGAACGTCATCATGACGCTGTCGGATTCTCGCGAGGCTCGGATTCTATCGCGAGACTCGGATTCTATATAAGGAGCCGCGCGTCGCCGCCATTTTCACACGTGCATTGAGATTGATAGGGAGAGGACGTGGCTGGCGTCCTCTCCGTTTAGAATAGATTAGAGAGACACTTGATTTACTAATTTTGGGGAGCATTAGGAGTACTCAGTACAGTGCAGAGTTTTGCTGATAGTGACCAGTGACCACCAGTTTTATTTATAATCCGTTCTCTGCCTGAAAAAAGCGATACACAGCACACAGTGACTCAGTCACATACCATATCTGTGTGCACTGCTCAGGCTCAGGCCAGTGTGCTGCATCATCTATATATATTATATATCTGTCTGACTGCTCAGCTCACACAGCTTATAATTGTGGGGGAGACTGGGGAGCACTACTGCAGTGCCAGTTATAGGTTATAGCAGGAGCCAGGAGTACATAATATTATATTAAAATTAAACAGTGCACACTTTTGCTGCAGGAGTGCCACTGCCAGTGTGACTAGTGACCAGTGACCTGACCACCAGTATATATAATATTAGTAGTATACTATCTCTTTATCAACCAGTCTATATTAGCAGCAGACACAGTACAGTGCGGTAGTTCACGGCTGTGGCTACCTCTGTGTCGGCACTCGGCAGCCCGTCCATAATTGTATATACCACCTAACCGTGTTTTTTTTTTCTTTCTTTATACATACATACTAGTTACGAGTATACTATCTCTTTATCAACCAGTCTATATATTAGCAGCAGACACAGTACAGTGCGGTAGTTCACGGCTGTGGCTACCTCTGTGTCGGCACTCGGCAGCCCGTCCATAATTGTATATACCACCTAACCGTGGTTTTTTTTTCTTTCTTTATACATACATACTAGTTACGAGTATACTATCTCTTTATCAACCAGTCTATATATTAGCAGCAGACACAGTACAGTGCGGTAGTTCACGGCTGTGGCTACCTCTGTGTCGGCACTCGGCAGCCCGTCCATAATTGTATATACCACCTAACCGTGGTTTTTTTTTTCTTTCTTTATACATACATACTAGTTACGAGTATACTATCTCTTTATCAACCAGTCTATATTAGCAGCAGACACAGTACAGTGCGGTAGTTCACGGCTGTGGCTACCTCTGTGTCGGCACTCGGCAGCCCGTCCATAATTGTATATACCACCTAACTGTGGTTTTTTTTTCTTTCTTTATACATACATACTAGTTACGAGTATACTATCTCTTTATCAACCAGTCTATATATTAGCAGCAGACACAGTACAGTGCGGTAGTTCACGGCTGTGGCTACCTCTGTGTCGGCACTCGGCAGCCCGTCCATAATTGTATATACCACCTAACCGTGGTTTTTTTTTCTTTCTTTATACATACATACTAGTTACGAGTATACTATCTCTTTATCAACCAGTCTATATATTAGCAGCAGACACAGTACAGTGCGGTAGTTCACGGCTGTGGCTACCTCTGTGTCGGCACTCGGCAGCCCGTCCATAATTGTATATACCACCTAACCGTGGTTTTTTTTTCTTTCTTTATACATACATACTAGTTACGAGTATACTATCTCTTTATCAACCAGTCTATATATTAGCAGCAGACACAGTACAGTGCGGTAGTTCACGGCTGTGGCTACCTCTGTGTCGGCACTCGGCAGCCCGTCCATAATTGTATATACCACCTAACCGTGGTTTTTTTTTCTTTCTTTATACATACATACTAGTTACGAGTATACTATCTCTTTATCAACCAGTCTATATTAGCAGCAGACACAGTACAGTGCGGTAGTTCACGGCTGTGGCTACCTCTGTGTCGGCACTCGGCAGCCCGTCCATAATTGTATATACCACCTAACCGTGGTTTTTTTTTCTTTCTTTATACATACATACTAGTTACGAGTATACTATCTCTTTATCAACCAGTCTATATATTAGCAGCAGACACAGTACAGTGCGGTAGTTCACGGCTGTGGCTACCTCTGTGTCGGCACTCGGCAGCCCGTCCATAATTGTATATACCACCTAACCGTGGTTTTTTTTTCTTTCTTTATACATACATACTAGTTACGAGTATACTATCTCTTTATCAACCAGTCTATATATTAGCAGCAGACACAGTACAGTGCGGTAGTTCACGGCTGTGGCTACCTCTGTGTCGGCACTCGGCAGCCCGTCCATAATTGTATATACCACCTAATCGTGGTTTTTTTTTCTTTCTTTATACATACATACTAGTTACGAGTATACTATCTCTTTATCAACCAGTCTATATTAGCAGCAGACACAGTACAGTGCGGTAGTTCACGGCTGTGGCTACCTCTGTGTCGGCACTCGGCAGCCCGTCCATAATTGTATATACCACCTAACCGTGGTTTTTTTTCTTTCTTTATACATACATACTAGTTACGAGTATACTATCTCTTTATCAACCAGTCTATATATTAGCAGCAGACACAGTACAGTGCGGTAGTTCACGGCTGTGGCTACCTCTGTGTCGGCACTCGGCAGCCCGTCCATAATTGTATATACCACCTAACCGTGGTTTTTTTTTCTTTCTTTATACATACATACTAGTTACGAGTATACTATCTCTTTATCAACCAATCTATATATTAGCAGCAGACACAGTACAGTGCGGTAGTTCACGGCTGTGGCTACCTCTGTGTCGGCACTCGGCAGCCCGTCCATAATTGTATACTAGTATCCAATCCATCCATCTCCATTGTTTACCTGAGGTGCCTTTTAGTTGTGCCTATTAAAATATGGAGAACAAAAATGTTGAGGTTCCAAAATTAGGGAAAGATCAAGATCCACTTCCACCTCGTGCTGAAGCTGCTGCCACTAGTCATGGCCGAGACGATGAAATGCCAGCAACGTCGTCTGCCAAGGCCGATGCCCAATGTCATAGTACAGAGCATGTCAAATCCAAAACACCAAATATCAGTAAAAAAAGGACTCCAAAACCTAAAATAAAATTGTCGGAGGAGAAGCGTAAACTTGCCAATATGCCATTTACCACACGGAGTGGCAAGGAACGGCTGAGGCCCTGGCCTATGTTCATGGCTAGTGGTTCAGCTTCACATGAGGATGGAAGCACTCAGCCTCTCGCTAGAAAAATGAAAAGACTCAAGCTGGCAAAAGCAGCACAGCAAAGAACTGTGCATTCTTCGAAATCCCAAATCCACAAGGAGAGTCCAATTGTGTCGGTTGCGATGCCTGACCTTCCCAACACTGGACGTGAAGAGCATGCGCCTTCCACCATTTGCACGCCCCCTGCAAGTGCTGGAAGGAGCACCCGCAGTCCAGTTCCTGATAGTCAGATTGAAGATGTCAGTGTTGAAGTACACCAGGATGAGGAGGATATGGGTGTTGCTGGCGCTGGGGAGGAAATTGACCAGGAGGATTCTGATGGTGAGGTGGTTTGTTTAAGTCAGGCACCCGGGGAGACACCTGTTGTCCGTGGGAGGAATATGGCCGTTGACATGCCAGGTGAAAATACCAAAAAAATCAGCTCTTCGGTGTGGAGGTATTTCACCAGAAATGCGGACAACAGGTGTCAAGCCGTGTGTTCCCTTTGTCAAGCTGTAATAAGTAGGGGTAAGGACGTTAACCACCTCGGAACATCCTCCCTTATACGTCACCTGCAGCGCATTCATAATAAGTCAGTGACAAGTTCAAAAACTTTGGGTGACAGCGGAAGCAGTCCACTGACCAGTAAATCCCTTCCTCTTGTAACCAAGCTCACGCAAACCACCCCACCAACTCCCTCAGTGTCAATTTCCTCCTTCCCCAGGAATGCCAATAGTCCTGCAGGCCATGTCACTGGCAATTCTGACGAGTCCTCTCCTGCCTGGGATTCCTCCGATGCATCCTTGCGTGTAACGCCTACTGCTGCTGGCGCTGCTGTTGTTGCCGCTGGGAGTCGATGGTCATCCCAGAGGGGAAGTCGGAAGACCACTTGTACTACTTCCAGTAAGCAATTGACTGTCCAACAGTCCTTTGCGAGGAAGATGAAATATCACAGCAGTCATCCTGCTGCAAAGCGGATAACTCAGGCCTTGGCAGCCTGGGTGGTGAGAAACGTGTTTCCGGTATCCACTGTCAATTCACAGGGAACTAGAGACTTGATTGAGGTACTGTGTTCCCGGTACCAAATACCATCTAGGTTCCATTTCTCTAGGCAGGCGATACCGAGAATGTACACGGACGTCAGAAAAAGACTCACCAGTGTCCTAAAAAATGCAGTTGTACCCAATGTCCACTTAACCACGGACATGTGGACAAGTGGAGCAGGGCAGGGTCAGGACTATATGACTGTGACAGCCCACTGGGTAGATGTATGGACTCCCGCCGCAAGAACAGCAGCGGCGGCACCAGTAGCAGCATCTCGCAAACGCCAACTCTTTCCTAGGCAGGCTACGCTTTGTATCACCGCTTTCCAGAATACGCACACAGCTGAAAACCTCTTACGGCAACTGAGGAAGATCATCGCGGAATGGCTTACCCCAATTGGACTCTCCTGTGGATTTGTGGCATCGGACAACGCCAGCAATATTGTGTGTGCATTAAATATGGGCAAATTCCAGCACGTCCCATGTTTTGCACATACCTTGAATTTGGTGGTGCAGAATTTTTTAAAAAACGACAGGGGCGTGCAAGAGATGCTGTCGGTGGCCAGAAAAATTGCGGGACACTTTCGGCGTACAGGCACCACGTACAGAAGACTGGAGCACCACCAAAAACTACTGAACCTGCCCTGCCATCATCTGAAGCAAGAAGTGGTAACGAGGTGGAATTCAACCCTCTATATGCTTCAGAGGTTGGAGGAGCAGCAAAAGGCCATTCAAGCCTATACAATTGAGCACGATATAGTAGGTGGAATGCACCTGTCTCAAGTGCAGTGGAGAATGATTTCAACGTTGTGCAAGGTTCTGATGCCCTTTGAACTTGCCACACGTGAAGTCAGTTCAGACACTGCCAGCCTGAGTCAGGTCATTCCCCTCATCAGGCTTTTGCAGAAGAAGCTGGAGGCATTGAAGAAGGAGCTAAAAGGGAGCGATTCCGCTAGGCATGTGGGACTTGTGGATGCAGCCCTTAATTCGCTTAACAAGGATTCACGGGTGGTCAATCTGTTGAAATCAGAGCACTACATTTTGGCCACCGTGCTCGATCCTAGATTTAAAGCCTACCTTGGATCTCTCTTTCCGGCAGACACAGGTCTGCTGGGGTTGAAAGACCTGCTGGTGACAAAATTGTCAAGTCAAGCGGAACGCGACCTGTCAACATCTCCTCCTTCACATTCTCCCGCAACTGGGGGTGCGAGGAAAAGGCTCAGAATTCCGAGCCCACCCGCTGGCGGTGATGCAGGGCAGTCTGGAGCGACTGCTGATGCTGACATCTGGTCCGGACTGAAGGACCTGACAACGATTACGGACATGTCGTCTACTGTCACTGCATATGATTCTCTCAACATTGATAGAATGGTGGAGGATTATATGAGTGACCGCATCCAAGTAGGCACGTCACACAGTCCGTACTTATACTGGCAGGAAAAAGAGGCAATTTGGAGGCCCTTGCACAAACTGGCTTTATTCTACCTAAGTTGCCCTCCCACAAGTGTGTACTCCGAAAGAGTGTTTAGTGCCGCCGCTCACCTTGTCAGCAATCGGCGTACGAGGTTACATCCAGAAAATGTGGAGAAGATGATGTTCATTAAAATGAATTATAATCAATTCCTCCGCGGAGACATTGACCAGCAGCAATTGCCTCCACAAAGTACACAGGGAGCTGAGATGGTGGATTCCAGTGGGGACGAATTGATAATCTGTGAGGAGGGGGATGTACACGGTGATATATCGGAGGGTGAAGATGAGGTGGACATCTTGCCTCTGTAGAGCCAGTTTGTGCAAGGAGAGATTAATTGCTTCTTTTTTGGGGGGGGTCCAAACCAACCCGTCATATCAGTCACAGTCGTGTGGCAGACCCTGTCACTGAAATGATGGGTTGGTTAAAGTGTGCATGTCCTGTTTTGTTTATACAACATAAGGGTGGGTGGGAGGGCCCAAGGACAATTCCATCTTGCACCTCTTTTTTCTTTTCTTTTTCTTTGCATCATGTGCTGATTGGGGAGGGTTTTTTGGAAGGGACATCCTGCGTGACACTGCAGTGCCACTCCTAGATGGGCCCGGTGTTTGTGTCGGCCACTAGGGTCGCTAATCTTACTCACACAGTCAGCTACCTCATTGCGCCTCTTTTTTTCTTTGCGTCATGTGCTGTTTGGGGAGGGTTTTTTGGAAGGGACATCCTGCGTGACACTGCAGTGCCACTCCTAGATGGGCCCGGTGTTTGTGTCGGCCACTAGGGTCGCTAATCTTACTCACACAGCTACCTCATTGCGCCTCTTTTTTTCTTTGCGTCATGTGCTGTTTGGGGAGGGTTTTTTGGAAGGGACATCCTGCGTGACACTGCAGTGCCACTCCTAGATGGGCCCGGTGTTTGTGTCGGCCACTAGGGTCGCTAATCTTACTCACACAGCTACCTCATTGCGCCTCTTTTTTTCTTTGCGTCATGTGCTGTTTGGGGAGGGTTTTTTGGAAGGGACATCCTGCGTGACACTGCAGTGCCACTCCTAGATGGGCCCGGTGTTTGTGTCGGCAACTAGGGTCGCTTATCTTACTCACACAGCGACCTCGGTGCAAATTTTAGGACTAAAAATAATATTGTGAGGTGTGAGGTATTCAGAATAGACTGAAAATGAGTGTAAATTATGGTTTTTGAGGTTAATAATACTTTGGGATCAAAATGACCCCCAAATTCTATGATTTAAGCTGTTTTTTAGTGTTTTTTGAAAAAAACACCCGAATCCAAAACACACCCGAATCCGACAAAAAAAATTCGGTGAGGTTTTGCCAAAACGCGTTCGAACCCAAAACACGGCCGCGGAACCGAACACAAAACCAAAACACAAAACCCGAAAAATTTCAGGCGCTCATCTCTAGTTACAGTGCCCAGCTGCTGCAAGAAATCAGCTTGAATGCTTCAGGGGCTGGGGCATAGCCAACATGAGCCCCACACCGAAGGAGGGTGGAGGTGTTTAATGCGAATTAGGGGTCATCCAAGCGCCGCAAAAGGCCGCCATGCCCTGCACATCCCTTTTTTCTTTTCATATGCAGACGAGGGTTGAAGCCAACTTTGACCCACTGCTTGGATGACATCACCATATGCAAATCCATCTGCTGCAGGCCTTCCCCCAGGAATGCTTGCACTAGTTGTTGCATTTGGTTTGTTGTTTGGGGGTGCTTCAGTATTAGGCAGCCTTCTGCCCTCCCATGTTCATCTGAAAATATGTGTTCTCCCTGCAGTTGTTGTCCCCAGATGAGAGTTCCCTTGTGCTGCCTCAGTTGAATCGCCTTTACTTGACAGAGATGTGCCTGAGCAGCGGCCCTCCCCAGCCCTATCCCAAATCATACTTATTTTGCATAGGAGATACCATGGTCATGAAGATTGTTCTCCCAGGGTGAGGTTCATTCATTGCATTCTGGGTATGATGACCCCTGTGATTTCCCCAAATGTGGGAAACTCGACTGCATTATTTGTGGTAGTGGGGGACTGTGTTGTGCTTTCCTCTGGTCAGCTCTGGTAAAAGTCAGATTTCTTTGTCTCAGATCTTCCTCTAGCCTTGTTCTTCTTTCGAGAGTTCCCTTGTGACTACTGGGCAAACATTAAGTTACTGTGTATTCCTGGGTTATATAGCGCTGGGGTGTGTGCTGGCATACTCTCTCTCTGTCTCTCCAAAGGGCCTTGTGGGGAAACTGTCTTCAGGAAAAGCATTCCCTGTGTGTGTGGTGTGTCGGTACACGTGTGTCGACATGTCTGAGGAAGAAGGCTATATTAGAGAGGAGCAGGAGCAAATGAATGTGGTGTCTCCGCCGACAGCTGATTGGATGGATATGTGGAATGTTTTAAATGCTAGTGTAAACTCATTGCACAAAATATTAGACAAGGCTGAAGCTTTGGGACAGTCAGGGTCTCAACCCATGCCTGATCCTATGTTGCAGGGACTGTCAGGGTCTCATAAGCGCCCACTATCCCAGATTGTTGACACAGATACAGACACGGATTCTGACTCCAGTGTCGATTACGATGATGCAAAGTTACAGCCAAAATTGGCAAAATCCATTCGATATATGATTATGGCAATAAAAGATGTTTTGCACATCAGAAAGGAACCCCCTGTCCCTGACAAGAGGGTACATATGTACAAGGTGAAAAAGCCTGAGGTAACCTTTGAGGGGGTCACACGAGCTGAACGAGTTATGTGAAAAAGCTTGGGAATCTCCAGATAAAAGACTGCAGATTTCCAAAAGGATTCTTATGGCGTATCCTTTCCCATCAATGGATTGGTTACGATGGGAATCCTCCCCTAGGGTGGACAAAGCATTAACACGCTTATCCAAGAAGGTAGCCCTCCCGTCCCAGTATACGGCTACCCTCAAAGAGTCTGCTGACCGCAAACAGGAGATTACCCTGAAGTCCATTTATACACATTCAGGTACCTTACTCAGACCGGCAATTGCGTCGGCCTGGGTGTGTAGTGCTGTAGCGGCATGGACGGATACCTTATCTGAGGGGATGGATACCCTAGATAAGGATACTATTTTATTGACCCTGGGGCATATAAGAGATGCTGTCCTATATATGTGTGTATGCAAACTACAGGTGGTGCTGCAGGGCTCACACACTTTTACTTGTCTTGTAGAGCAACTCTGGAGCTGTTTCTGGGTCCAGCTGCTGCAAGAAATCAGCTTGAATGCTTCAGGGGCTGGGGCATGGCCAACATGAGCCCACACTGATGGGGGGTGGGGGTGTATAAAGCGATTTAGGGGTCATCCAAGCGCAACCCCACAAAGGCCGCCATGCCCTGCGTGACCCTTTTCTCTTTTCATATGCAGACGAGGGTTGACGCCAACTATGCCCACTGCTTGGATGACATCACTATTAGAGATGAGCGGGTTCGGTTTCTCTGAATCCGAACCCGCACGAACTTCATGTTTTTTTTTCACGGGTCCGAGCGACTCGGATCTTCCCGCCTTGCTCGGTTAACCCGAGCGCGCCCGAACGTCATCATGACGCTGTCGGATTCTCGCGAGGCTCGGATTCTATCGCGAGACTCGGATTCTATATAAGGAGCCGCGCGTCGCCGCCATTTTCACACGTGCATTGAGATTGATAGGGAGAGGACGTGGCTGGCGTCCTCTCCGTTTAGAATAGATTAGAGAGACACTTGATTTACTAATTTTGGGGAGCATTAGGAGTACTCAGTACAGTGCAGAGTTTTGCTGATAGTGACCACCAGTTTTATTTATAATCCGTTCTCTGCCTGAAAAAAGCGATACACAGCACACAGTGACTCAGTCACATACCATATCTGTGTGCACTGCTCAGGCTCAGGCCAGTGTGCTGCATCATCTATTATCTATATATAATATTATATATATCTGATTATCTGTCTGACTGCTCAGCTCACAAAGCTTATAATTGTGGGGGAGACTGGGGAGCACTACTGCAGTGCCAGTTATAGGTTATAGCAGGAGCCAGGAGTACATAATATATTATATAGTGAGTGACCACCAGACACACAGTGCAGTTTATTTAATATATCCGTTCTCTGCCTGAAAAAAGCGATACACACAGTGACTCAGTCAGTCACATACCATATCTGTGTGCACTGCTCAGGCTCAGGCCAGTGTGCTGCATCATCTATATATATTATATATCTGTCTGACTGCTCAGCTCACACAGCTTATAATTGTGGGGGAGACTGGGGAGCACTACTGCAGTGCCAGTTATAGGTTATAGCAGGAGCCAGGAGTACATAATATTATATTAAAACAGTGCACACTTTTGCTGCAGGAGTGCCACTGCCAGTGTGACTAGTGACCAGTGACCTGACCACCAGTATATATAATATTAGTAGTATACTATCTCTTTATCAACCAGTCTATATTAGCAGCAGACACAGTACAGTGCGGTAGTTCACGGCTGTGGCTACCTCTGTGTCGGCACTCGGCAGCCCGTCCATAATTGTATATACCACCTAACCGTGGTTTTTTTTTCTTTCTTTATACATACATACTAGTTACGAGTATACTATCTCTTTATCAACCAGTCTATATTAGCAGCAGACACAGTACAGTGCGGTAGTTCACGGCTGTGGCTACCTCTGTGTCGGCACTCGGCAGCCCGTCCATAATTGTATATACCACCTAACCGTGGTTTTTTTTTCTTTCTTTATACATACATACTAGTTACGAGTATACTATCTCTTTATCAACCAGTCTATATTAGCTATATGTCTATATGTGCTGATTGGGGAGGGTTTTTTGGAAGGGCCATCCTGCGTGACACTGCAGTGCCACTCCTAGATGGGCCCGGTGTTTGTGTCGGCCACTAGGGTCGCTAATCTTACTCACACAGCTACCTCATTGCGCCTCTTTTTTTCTTTGCGTCATGTGCTGTTTGGGGAGGGTTTTTTGGAAGGGACATCCTGCGTGACACTGCAGTGCCACTCCTAGATGGGCCCGGTGTTTGTGTCGGCCACTAGGGTCGCTTATCTTACTCACACAGCGACCTCGGTGCAAATTTTAGGACTAAAAATAATATTGTGAGGTGTGAGGTATTCAGAATAGACTGAAAATGAGTGTAAATTATGGTTTTTGAGGTTAATAATACTTTGGGATCAAAATGACCCCCAAATTCTATGATTTAAGCTGTTTTTTAGTGTTTTTTGAAAAAAACACCCGAATCCAAAACACACCCGAATCCGACAAAAAAAATTCGGTGAGGTTTTGCCAAAACGCGTTCGAACCCAAAACACGGCCGCGGAACCGAACCCAAAACCAAAACACAAAACCCGAAAAATTTCAGGCGCTCATCTCTAATCACTATATGCAAATCCATCTGCTGCAGGCCTTCCCCCAGGAATGCTTGCAGTAGTTGTTGCATTTGGTTTGTTGTTTGGGGGTGCTTCAGTATTAGGCAGCCTTCTGCCCTCCCACATTCGTCTGAAAATGTGTTCTCCCTGCAGTTGTTGTTCCCAGATGAGAGTTCCCTTGTGCTTCCTCAGTTGAATCTCCTTAAGTTGACAGGGGTGTGCCCGAGCAGCCGCCCTCCACAGCCCTATCCCAACACATACTTATCTTGCATATGAGATCTCTTGATCATGAAGATAGCTCTCACAGGGTGAGGTTCATCCATTACATTTTAAAGTAGGAAGGTACAAATTACATATTCAAATTACATATATGTGCTGGATTCAAATGTTTTCCCCCCTTCCTTTCTCAATTGTGCCCATCAGCAGCTATTCTAATGTTGCTGCCAATGGGTGTGACGCATTCATTTCTTCTGTGGGGTACACTGGACTCCACAAGGATTCACATTGTATATGTACACCAGAGTAGGATCTTGATCTGAGGCACCAACAGGCTCAAAGCTTTTGACTGTTCCCAAGATGCTCAGCGCCCCCTCCTCTATAACCTCGCTTCCATGAACAGGGAGCTCAGTTTGTAGTTGGTGCCTTCAGTAGCAGGCCACTTAACAGGGGGCTGCCTCAGGCAGCCTATTCTTAGCTATTAATTTTGGCAAGAAAAGAAGAACTTTTTTTATAAGAATCTACAAGGGCTGCAGCAGGCTAGGTCTAATAGACCTCTTTACTGCAGCTCCATCACTCCCAGTGGCGCAGTATACTCCCGTGCCCCGGTTGCTGGGTCACTGCAGCGGAGGCTCCGGTTTCTTCCTAAGGTCAGTCACACACACACCGCCCTCCGGGATCACGAGGCCGCTGATGGGGGCGGGCCGTGTGCGCACTGGCGTGGACACTGATTACTGGGCAGCCGCTCCACTAGCCACCAGGGACAGTTAAGGAACACAGCTCTGGGTTTTTTTTCTCCTATATTAACCCCATTTTGTACTACCCGCAGTGCATTGTGATAGGTAATGGGGCCTGATTCAGGTTGGATCGCAATCCAACTGCAAAAACTGCTAAGAGCATACGCATCCGCCTGCATTTTCTGCGGCACCCCGCAGATAATGCGATCACCTCTGCCTGTGAATCGGTGAAGGGGGGGGGGAGGGGGGTCAACAACACTCCATTTCCAAGTCGGAGATGGAGCGGTGCGGGGGCACGGTTTCAAAATGGGGTCGGCAACGGAGAAACAGGAGGCGTGGTCAGAGCAGCTGCATGACATCACATGGGCCGGACTCTGCCAGTGGAGCCCCAGCGTCATGAGGTAGATTTTGTAGAGACCGGGGAGGACTTCTGTTCCTGGGAACTAGCTGTGTTGTGCAGCTTTATTCCTCTGCCCCTACCTCTGGCAAGAAAGGACGCACCTCGCACTTTCTTGTTTCTTTGTGACCGAAAGGACTGCATTTGATAATGCGGAGCTTTCTTATGCTGTGAGGGAACATAAGGTAAAAAATTTGATTTTCCAACTGTAGCTGTGCGTGTTAATGCTTTGTCCATCCTACGGGAGGATTTCCATCGTAACCTATCCGTTGATGGAAAAGGATACGCCATAAGAATCCTTTTGGAAATCTGCAGTCTTTTATCTGGAGATTCCCAAGCTTTTTCACATAACTCGTTTAGCTCGTGTGACCCCCTCAAAGGTTACCTCAGGCTTCTTTCCCTTGTACATATGTACCCTCTTGTCAGGGACAGGGGGTTCCTCTGTGATGTGCAAAACATCTTTTATTGCCATAATCATATATCGAATGGATTTTGCCAATTTTGGCTGTAACTTTGCATCATCGTAATCGACACTGGAGTCAGAATCCGTGTCGGTATGTGTTTCAACAATCTGGGATAGTGGGCGCTTATGAGACCCTGACAGTCCCTGCAACATAGGATCAGGCATTGGTTGAGTCCCTGACTGTCCCAAAGCTTCAGCCTTGTCTAATCTTTTGTACAATGAGTTTACACTAGCATTTAAAACATTCCACATATCCATCCAATCAGGTGTCAGCGGAGACACCACATTCATTTGCTCCCGCTCCTCTCTAATATAGCCTTCTTCCTCAGACATGTCGACACACGTGTACCGACACACCACAAACACAGGGAATACTTTTTCTGAAGACAGTTTCCCCACAAGGCCCTTTGGAGAGACAGAGAGAGAGTATGCCAGCACACTCCCCAGCGCTATATAACCCAGGAATAACACAGTAACTTAATGTTTGTCCAGTAGCGCTGCTGTATGTAATTTGCGCCGAATTATGTGACCCCCCTCTCTTTTCAACCCTCTTCTCTACCGTGGTATAAGCAGGGGAGAGTCCGGGGAGCTTCCTCTCAGCGGTGCTGTTGAGAAAAAATGGCGCTGGTGAGTGCTGAGGGAGAAGCCCCGCCCCCTCGGCGGCGGGCTTCTGTCCCGCTTAAACTGTAAAATTGGTGGGGGCTCATACATATATACAGTGCACAGCTGTATATATGTTATATTTTTGCCAAAAAGAGGTTTATATTGCTGCCCAGGGCGCCCCCCCTGCGCCCTGCACCCTTACAGTGACCGGAGTATGTGAGGTGTATGGGAGCAATGGCGCACAGCTGCAGTGCTGTGCGCTACCTCAGTGAAGATCATGAACTCTGTGGAGCCCGTCTATCCCCATGGTCCTTACGGAGTCCCCAGCATCCTCTAGGACGTTAGAGAAACTAGGATTTTAATACCTACCGGTAAATCCTTTTCTCTTAGTCTGTTGAGGATGCTGGGCACCCGTCCCAGTGTGTACTGTGTCTGCAGTTATTAAATGGCCCTTAACTCCAGAACATTTATGTGGAGACAACTTTCCTGACTTGACCATCTTCCTTGGATGTTTTCCCACTGTGTGACTGCTCCCCAGCCTCGGAGGGTTGCATCTGTGGTCCCTAGGATCCAGTCCTGGATCCCGAACCATCGCCCCTCTAGGAGGTGAGAACTGTGCAGCCACCAATGGAGTGAGATTCTGGTCTTGGAAGACAGGATTATCCTCCGGTGCATGTGTAGGTGGGATCCGGACCACTTGTCCAACAGGTCCCACTGGAACACTCTGGCATGGAACCTGCCAAACTGAATGGCCTCGTAGGCCACAACCATCTTCCCCAGCAACTGAATGCATTGATGGATTAACACTCTTGCTGGTT
Organism: Pseudophryne corroboree; assembly: GCF_028390025.1. NCBI lineage: Eukaryota > Metazoa > Chordata > Amphibia > Anura > Myobatrachidae > Pseudophryne > Pseudophryne corroboree. The sequence continues at coordinate 695,805 of NW_026969146.1, forward strand.
TCAGAATTTGTTTGACCAGACTCTGGATCTCCATAGCCTTTCCACTGGAAGAAAACCTCTTCTGTGTCCAGTATGTGTTATGATTCCAGCACTCTGGTCAGAGAAGATCTTATGGCAAGGACCGGAGCACTGGAACGGAATGCTGGGGAAGGGAGCAGGACAGGAAAATAGCCCCTGGCGCCCTAACTCTGTTGTCTCACCCGTGTTGTCAGAAATCCCCTGCGAGACTATGGTTTCTTGAGCCCTTGGCAGCCACGTTTGAAGGGCGGATTATGTCTGCCCAACTTCGATGCCCCCCGGTCTTAATGAGAGACAAAGGGAAACCCGAGACAGGGTGATAACAAGAGGCCCTCTAACTAAACAACCAGGCCAGGGGCTAAGCAAACTCAAAACTATAATATGTGCGGAGAAACCGCCAGGAAAAAGGACAACCAAAATATCCACTTGTCCAATTCTCCTACCCGGCACCGCCGAGTACCAGAGAGGACTTGTGGAAGCGGAACCCTCCGCAAATGCTCCAAGCACAAAATATAAAAGGTAAAGCGGCTGAGCCGCAACACACGGCAGAGCCGCAACTCACGAACACCACTGGATATAAAACGGTGATCAGTCAGGACTCCAGGGAACCAAACGACCTCTTGGGATGAGATGACAAGTCCCGAATACCGGACTTCTGCGGACTGGAATGACCGGATACAGCAGGACTGGAAACAGACTCTCAGCAAACAAAGGCAGCATGCAGGAAGCTATTACCGGCATCTGTGAGAAGCCCTGGGAGTGTATTTAACAAGGAGTCCTCCAATCAGCTGCTAATGGCTGATTAGAATAAATGCTGTGCAGCTGCCTTGCTGCACGGCCAGAGAGCAGGTGAATATCTTAATTTCCTAAAGCCTAGCAACGGGGAACGCGGTCCGCCAGTGGCGTCCCCGTTGCTAGGGTCCGTGCGGCTCAGCGTGCCCGGCGTCTAGCATTGCTAGGGAGCCGGCGGCTGTACGTGCACGGCATCTCTAGTTGCTAGGGGCCGGGCAGCGCAGACCATCAAGCGGACCCCGGCGCCTAACAGTACCCCCCCCTTGAGGAGGGGTCAAGGAACCCCTAAAGCCAGGTTTCTGAGGAAATTCCCGAAAAAATGCCCTCTTGAGCCTCGGGGCATGAAGATCCTTATCCAGGACCCAAGACCTTTCCTCCGGACCATAGCCTTTCCAGTGAACCAGAAAATACAGCCGATCCCGGGACAATTTGGAATCGAGAACCTTCTCTACCAAGAACTCCTGCTGTCCCTGTACATCCACTGGAGATCTACCCTGAGAGATCTTCCGAGGAAATCTACTGGAAGAAACATATTGTTTCAACAGGGAACAATGAAACGTATTTCCAATCCTGAGAGATCTTGGTAAACGTAACCGAAAGGCAACTGGGTTGACTCTTTTAATAATAAGAAATGGCCCAATAAATTTGGGTCCCAGTCTAGCCGAGGATTGTCGAAGCCTGATGTTGCGAGTCGACAACCACACCCTATCTCCCACCTTAAAAGTGCAAGGACGTCGGAGCCTGTCAGAAAATTTCTTCTCTGGAAATGCCGCTTTTCTGAGAGCAAGGTGCACCTTTTTCCAAATGGCTCTGAGATGGGAGGTTAAGGTAAGCGAGGAGACTGAGGAATGATGAAAAAAAGAATTAGCTCTGGGGTGAAAACCAAAAACTGAAAAGAATGGAGACTCTTTAGTGGAGGAATGACAAGAATTATTGTAAGCAAATTCAGCCAACGGAAGAAACTCGGACCAATCATTCTGGAGTTTGGCTGAATACAAGCGCAAATATTGTTTCAATGATTGGTTAACTCGTTCGGTTTGCCCGTTGGATTGTGGGTGGTAACCGGATGTTAACGACAATTTCATCTTCAATGAGGCACAAAAACATTTCCAGAATTGTGCGATGAATTGTGGACCCCGATCAGAAACAATATCAGTAGGCAACCCATGAAGCCTGAATACATGGCGGAGAAACAAAACTGCCAACCCTTGGGCAGAAGGCAATCAGGGAAGAGCAATAAAACGAGCCATTTTACTAAAACGGTCCACTACCACCCATATGACTCAGAATCCGGCTGAAAGGGGAAGGTCAACCACAAAATCCATGGAAATATGAGACCACGGCCTGAGAGGAACATTTAAGGGCATAAGTTGCCCGATGGGCAAGGAACGGGGAACCTTATGCTGTGCACAAACCTGACATGAATAAACAAATTCCTTGACGTCTTTAGAAAGACCAGGCCACCTTACTGAGCGAGAGACTAACTCCAATGTCTTAGAGACTCCTGGATGCCCTGAAACTTTGTTATCATGGAATTCCGTTAAAACAGTAACTCTCAAAAACTCAGGGACGTAAAGACGACCAGCAGGAGTAATTCTAGGAGCTTGGTGTTGAAGCTGTTTTAACTGGGTAAATAAATCTTGTGTGAGGCCCGCCCTGATGACCGAAGATGGAAGTATGGGGGTAACAGGATTGTTATTGTGAACCGGAAGAAAGCTATGTGACAGGGCATCAGCCTTAGTATTCTTGGAACAAGGCCTGAAAGTAATTATAAATTTGAAATGCGTAAAAAATAATGCCCAACGTGCCTGCCGGGCATTAAGCCGCTTAGCCGATTCAATGTATTGCTGGTTCTTATGGTCAGTCAATACCGAAATAGTATGTTTTGCTCCCTCCAGCCAATGCCTCCACTCCTCGAAAGCCCATTTTACCGCCAGTAACTCCCGATTACCAACGTCATAGTTGGATTCAGCGGAGGAGAATTTCCTGGACATAAAGGCACAAGGATGTAACTCCTGAGACTCCGGATCCTTTTGAGAAAGGATAGCCCCCACTCCAACCTCCGAGGCATCAACCTCCACCACAAAGGGCAATTCCGGATTAGGATGTCTGAGGACTGGAGCCGAGACAAAGGCTTGTTTCAAGGCCCGGAAGGACAACTCAGCTTCACGCGACCAGTTGGTAGGATCCGCTCCTTTCTTTGTCAGAGCTACAATGGGAGCAACCAGGTCAGAAAAAGAATGAATGAACCTCCTATAATAATTCGCAAACCCTAAAAAACGCTTAATTGCTTTTAAATTGGTGGGTTGCGCCCAACTAAGGATGGCCTGGAGTTTCTTTGGTTCCATGGAAAATCCCTGAGGGGAAATTATGTACCCTAAAAAAGATACTGCCGTGACATGAAACTCACACTTCTCCAGCTTGGCATATAAATGATTCTCACATAACTTTTGAAGAACCAGACGCACCTGGGTAACATGTTGTTCCATTGATTTAGAAAAAATCAGGATGTCGTCTAAGTAAACGACCACGAATTTCCCTAGGAAGTCACGGAGCACATCGTTAATGAGGTCTTGAAAAACTGCCGGAGCATTGGACAGGCCGAACGGCATCACCAGGTATTCGTAGTGACCCGACTGAGTACTGAAGGCCGTTTTCCACTCATCTCCAGATTTAATTCAGATGAGGTTGCACGCTCCTCTAAGGTCAATTTTAGAAAAAATCACAGCAGAACGTAACTGATCAAAGAGTACAGAAATCAACGGCAAAGGATAGGTGTTTTTAACTGAGATCTTATTCAGGGCTCTAAAATCAATGCAAGGTCTAAGCGAGCCATCCTTTTTCTCCACAAAGAAGAAGCCTGCACTTAAAGGAGATTTTGATGGTCTAATAAATCCTTTCTCAAGGCTCTCCTTTACATAATCATTCATAGCCGCAGTTTCTGGCCCGGATAATGCATATAATCTTCCCTTTGGCAATGCGGCACCAGGAATTAACTCAATAGCACAATCATAAGGCCGATGGGGAGGCAGAATGTCCGCATTGCCTTTGGAGAAAACATCAGCAAACTCCTGGTATTCCACCGGAATGAGTTCTGGAATGATAGCTGCTACTCTGACTGGAAACGTGATACATTCCTTATCACAAAAAGTACCCCAATGTGAAATCTCCCCCGACCGCCAATCAATGGTGGGATTATGAAAGGCCAGCCAAGGGTGACCCAGAACAACTGGAACTGCTGGGCAATGTGTAAGAAAGAACTCGATTTTCTCGGAATGTAGAGCTCCTACTGTAAGTAGTACAGGGGGTGTACGGAGAGAAATAATCCCATTAGACAGCGGACTCCCATCTAAGCCATGCATGGTGACACACCTACCCAAAGGTAACTGAGGAATGCCTAAGGCCTTAGCCCAAGTTAAATCCATAAAGTTTCCTGCAGCTCCACTGTCAACAAAAGCCGACACCGAAGAACTGAGGCTGCCAAAGGAAACTTTAACTGGGACTAAAAGGGAGTTATTCGAGGAGATAAGCTGCAGACCTAGGTGAACCCCCTCACAATTCACCTGGTCAAAGCGTTTCCCGACTTGTTCGGACAATTACGAGCAAAATGTCCCTTACCCCCACAGTACAGACAAAGACCAGAATTTTGCCTTCTGGCTCTTTCTTCAGGAGACAGCCGGGAGAGACCCATCTGCATGGTCTCCTCTACGTCTTCAGGAATGGAATATACACACGGACTTGACCTTACAGGTGCTCCTTTTTCAGCCCTCCGCTCTCTGAGACGACGATCAATCTTAATAGAAAGCTCCATGAGTTTATCGAGAGTCTCAGGAGCGGGGTACTGAAGGAGACTGTCTTTTATAGACTCTGATAAGCCGAGGCGAAACTGACTGCGCAGGGCTGGGTCATTCCAGCCACAGTCGTTCGACCAACGGCGAAACTCCGTACAATAAACCTCTGCAGGATTTCTACCCTGTCTGAGAGCGCGCAACTGACTTTCAGCGGACGCCTCTCTATCAGGGTCATCATACAAGAGCCCTAAAGACTCAAAAAAAGCGTCAACTGACAACAATGCCGGATCCTCTGCTCTTAAACCAAATGCCCAGGTCTGAGGATCCCCCTGGAGCAAAGAAATAATAAACCCGACCCGCTGAGATTCAGTACCCGAGGAAGTCGGTCTTAAACGAAAATAAAGTTTACAGGATTCTTTAAAATTAAAAAACTCTTTTCTATCACCAGAAAAACGGTCAGGCAAATGCATCTTTGGTTCAGGGACTACCCTTGGGGAAGCTCGCAAAAGATCTTCCTGCGACTTCACCCGAAGAGAAAGATCCTGAACCATCTGAGTAAGTTCTTGAATCTGGCTGACTAAGAGCTGACCAGGATTTGGCCCTAAACCTGTTGGATTCATGAGGCCGATGAACTCTCACAAAACTGAATGAGAAAAAATTAAACCCCGTTTAATTTTAAGTTTTGGTATGGCCGGTAATAATGTTATGATTCCAGCACTCTGGTCAGAGAAGATCTTATGGCAAGGACTGGAGCACTGGAACGGAATGCTGGGGAAGGGAGCAGGACAGGAAAATAGCCCCTGGCGCCCTAACTCTGTTGTCTCACCCGTGTTGTCAGAAATCCCCTGCGAGACTATGGTTTCTTGAGCCCTTGGCAGCCGCGTTTGAAGGGCGGATTATGTCTGCCCAACTTCGATGCCCCCCGGTCTTAATGAGAGACAAAGGGAAACCCGAGACAGGGTGATAACAAGAGACCCTCTAACTAAACAACCAGGCCAGGGGCTAAGCAAACTCAAAACTATAATATGTGCGGAGAAACCGCCAGGAAAAAGGACAACCAAAATATCCACTTGTCCAATTCTCCTACCCGGCACCGCCGAGTACCAGAGAGGACTTGTGGAAGCGGAACCCTCCGCAAATGCTCCAAACACAAAATATAAAAGGTAAAGCGGCTGAGCCGCAACACACGGCAGAGCCGCAACTCACGAACACCACTGGATATAAAACGGTGATCAGTCAGGACTCCAGGGAACCAAACGACCTCTTGGGATGAGATGACAACTCCCGAATACCGGACTTCTGCGGACTGGAATGACCGGATACAGCGGGACTGGAAACAGACTCTCAGCAAACAAAGGCAGCATGCAGGAAGCTATTACCGGCGTCTGTGAGAAGCCCTGGGAGTGTATTTAACAAGGAGTCCTCCAATCAGCTGCTAAAGGCTGATTAGAATAAATGCCGTGCAGCTGCCTTGCTGCACGGCCAGAGAGCAGGTGAATATCTTAATTTCCTAAAGCCTAGCAACGGGGAACGCGGTCCGCCAGTGGCGTCCCCGTTGCTAGGGTCCGTGCGGCTCAGCGCGCCCGGCGTCTAGCGTTGCTAGGGAGCCGGCGGCTGTACGTGCACGGCGTCTCTAGTTGCTAGGCGCCGGGCCGCCCAGACCATCAAGCGGACCCCGGCGCCTAACAGTATGACTCCCAAAAACAACAACCGCGTCATTGGGACCAACTGCGATTTTGGCAAGTTTAGGAGCCAACCATGTTGTTGAAGAACTGTCAGGGAGAGTGCAATGTTTTGCACCAACTGGTCCCTGGATCTCGCCTTTATCAGGAGATCATCCAAGTACGGGATAATTGTGACTCCTTGCTTGCGAAGGAGAACCATAATTTCCGCCATCACCCTGGTGAAAATCCTCGGAGCCGTGGACAGACCAAACGGCAATGTCTGAAATTGGTAATGACAATCCTGAATTGCAAACCTTAGGTAGCTTGATGCAGTGGCTAAATGGGAACATGTAAGTAGGCATCCTTTATGTCTACCAAAACCATGAAATCTCCGTCCTCCGGACTGGAGATCACTGCCCTGAGAGATTCCATCAACTCCTACTTACCTGCCAGGTGAGATACTATGATCATGTAGGTGCTTCTCCCAGGGCAAGGCTCACCCATTGCACTCTTGGTGTGCTGCCCCTTTGATTTCCCCAAATGTGGGAAACTTGACTGCATAATTTGTGTTTCCCCTGGTCGGCTCTCATATAATTCAGATCTCTTTGTCTCAGGTCTCTCTCCAGCCTAGTTTGCTGTCTGTTTCCACTTCTCTTTTCTTGAGCCGCTCCCTTCTATGCCCTTGCGCACTATCCTGACTTCTCCCGTCTGCTTACTTTGTGCCTTCCAACGCACAATGCGAACTACAGGTAGTGCTGCAGGGCCCACACCCTTTTACTTGCCTTACAGAGCAGCTCTGGATCTGTTACAGTGCCCAGCTGCTGCAATAAATCAGCTTGAATGCTTCAGGGGCTGGGGCATAGCCAACATGAGCCCCACACCGAATGAGGGTGGAGGTGTTTAATGCGAACTAGGGGTCATCCAAGCGCCGCAAAAGGCCGCCATGCCCTGCACGCCCCTTTTCTCTCTTCATATGCAGATGAGGGTTGAAGCCAACTTTGACCCACTGCTTGGATGACATCACCATATGCAAATCCATCTGCTGCAGGCCTTCCCCCAGGAATGCTTGTACTAGTTGTTGCATTTGGTTTGTTGTTTGGGGGTGCTTCAGTATTAGGCAGCCTTCTGCCCTCCCATGTTCATCTGAAAATATGTGTTCTCCCTGCAGTTGTTGTCCCCAGATGAGAGTTCCCTTGTGCTGCCTCAGTTGAATCTCCTTTACTTGACAGAGATGTGCCTGAGCAGCGGCCCTCCCCAGCCCTATCCCAAATCATACTTATTTTGCATAGGAGATACCATGGTCATGAAGATTGTTCTCCCAGGGTGAGGTTCATTCATTGCATTCTGGGTATGCTGACCCCAGTGATTTCCCCAAATGTGGGAAACTCGACTGCATTATTTGTGGTAGAGGGGGACTGTGTTTGTGCTTTCCTCTGGTCAGCTCTGGTAAAAAACAGATTTCTTTGTCTCAGATCTTCCTCTAGCCTTGTTCCTCTTTCAAGAGTTCCCTTGTGCTGCCTCAGTTGGATCTCCTTTACTTGACAGGGGGGTGCCCGAGCAGCGACCCTCCCCAGCTCTAGCCCAACTCCTACTTACCTGCCAGGTGAGATACTATGATCATGAAGGTGCTTCTCCCAGGGCAAGGCTCACCCATTGCACTCTGGGTGTGCTGCTCCTGCAATTTCCCCAAATGTGGGACACTTGACTGCATAATTTGTGTTTCCCCTGGTCGGCTCTCGTATAATTCAGATCTCTTTGTCTCAGGTCTCTCTCCAGCCTAGTTTGCTGTCTGTTTCCACTTCTCTTTTCTTGAGCCGCTCCCTTCTATGCCCTTGCGCACTATCCTGACTTCTCCCGTCTGCTTACTTTGTGCCTTCCAATGCACAATGCAAACTACAGGTAGTGCTGCAGGGCCCACACCCTTTTACTTGCCTTACAGAGCAGCTCTGGAGCTGTTACAGTGCCCAGCTGCTGTAAGAAATCAGCTTGAATGCTTCAGGGGCTGGGGCATAGCCAACATGAGCCCCACACCGAAGGAGGGTGGAGGTGTTTAATGCGAACTAGGGGTCATCCAAGCGCCGCAAAAGGCCGCCATGCCCTGCACGCCCCTTTTCTCTTTTTTGATATGCAGACGAGGGTTGAAGCCAACTTTGACCCACTGCTTGGATGGCATTACCATATGCAAATCAATCTGCTGCAGGCCTTCCCCCAGGAATGCTTGCACTAGTTGTTGCATTTGGTTTGTTGTTTGGGGGTGCTTCAGTATTAGGCAGCCTTCTGCCCTCCCATGTTCATCTGAAAATATGTGTTCTCCCTGCAGTTGTTGTCCCCAGATGAGAGTTCCCTTGTGCTGCCTCAGTTGAATCTCCTTTACTTGACAGAGATGTGCCTGAGCAGCGGCCCTCCCCAGCCCTATCCCAAATCATACTTATTTTGCATAGGAGATACCATGGTCATGAAGATTGTTCTCCCAGGGTGAGGTTCATTCATTGCATTCTGGGTATGCTGACCCCTGTGATTTCCCCAAATGTGGGAAACTCGACTGCATTATTTGTGGTAGTGGGGGACTGTGTTTGTGCTTTCTTCTGGTCAACTCTGGTAAAAGTCAGATTTCTGTGTCTCAGATCTTCCTCTAGCCTTGTTCTTCTTTCGAGAGTTCCCTTGTGCTGCCTCAGTTGGATCTCCTTCACTTGACAGGGGGGTGCACGAGCAGCGACCCTCCCCAGCTCTAGCCCAACTCCTATTTACCTGCCAGGTGAGATACTATGATCAGGAAGGTGCTTCTCCCAGGGCAAGGCTCACCCATTGCACTTTGGGTGTGCTGCTCCAGCGATTTCCCCAAATGTGGGACACTTGACTGCATAATTTGTGTTTCCTCTGGTCGGCTCTCATATAATTCAGATCTCTTTGTCTCAGGTCTTTCTCCAGCCTAGTTTGCTGTCTGTTTCCACTTCTCTTTTCTTGAGCCGCTCCCTTCTATGCCCTTGCGCACTATCCTGACCTCTCCCGTCTGCTTACTTTGTGCCTTCCAATGCACAATGCATTCTACAGGTAGTGCTGCAGGGCCCACACCCTTTTACATGCTTTACAGAGCAGCTCTGGAGCTGTTACAGTGCCCAGCTGCTGCAAAAAATCATCTTGAATGCTTTAGGGGCTGGGGCATAGCCAACATGAGCCCCACACCGAAGGAGGGTGGAGATGTTTAATGCGAATTAGGGGTCATCCAAGCGCCACAAAAGGACGCCATGCCCTGCACATCCCTTTTTTCTTTTCATATGCAGACGAGGGTTGAAGCCAACTTTGACCCACTGCTTGGATGACATCACCATATGCAAATCCATCTGCTGCAGGCCTTCCCCCAGGAATGCTTGCACTAGTTGTTGCATTTGGTTTGTTGTTTGGGGGTGCTTCAGTATTAAGCAGCCTTCTGCCCTCCCATGTTCATCTGAAAATATGTGTTCTCCCTGCAGTTGTTGTCCCCAGATGAGAGTTCCCTTGTGCTGCCTCAGTTGAATCTCCTTTACTTGACAGAGATGTGCCTGAGCAGCGGCCCTCCCCAGCCCTATCCCAAATCATACTTATTTTGCATAGGAGATACCATGGTCATGAAGATTGTTCTCCCAGGGTGAGGTTCATTCATTGCATTCTGGGTATGCTGACCCCTGTGATTTCCCCAAATGTGGGAAACTCAACTGCATTATTTGTGGTAGTGGGGGACTGTGTTTGTGCTTTCTTCTGGTCAACTCTGGTAAAAATAAGATTTCTATGTCTCAGATCTTCCTCTAGCCTTGTTCCTCTTTCGAGAGTTCCCTTGTGCTGCCTCAGTTGGATCTCCTTCACTTGACAGGGGGGTACCCGAGCAGCGACCCTTCGCAGCTCTAGCCCAACTCCTACTTACCTGCCAGGTGAGATACTATGATCATGTAGGTGCTTCTCCCAGGGCAAGGCTCACCCATTGCACTCTGGGTGTGCTGCCCCTGTGATTTCCCCAAATGTGGGACACTTGACTGCATAATTTGTGTTTCCCCTGGTCGGCTCTCGTATAATTCAGATCTCTTTGTCTCAGGTCTCTCTCCAGCCTAGTTTGCTGTCTGTTTCCACTTCTCTTTTCTTGAGCCGCTCCCTTCTATGCCCTTGCGCACTATCCTGACTTCTCCCGTCTGCTTACTTTGTGCCTTCCAACACACAATGCAAACTACAGGTAGTGCTGCAGGGCCCACACCCTTTTACTTGCCTCACAGAGCAGCTCTGGAGCTGTTACAGTGCCCAGCTGCTGCAAGAAATCAGCTTGAATGCTTCAGGGGCTGGGGCATTGCCAACATGAGCCCCACACCGAAGGAGGGTGGGGGTGTTTAATGCGAACTAAGGGTCACCCAAGCGCCGCAAAAGGCCGCCATGCCCTGCACGCCCCTTTTCTCTTTTCATATGCAGACGAGGGTTGAAGCCAACTTTGACCCACTGCTTGGATGGCATTACCATATGCAAATCAATCTGCTGCAGGCCTTCCCCCAGGAATGCTTGCACTAGTTGTTGCATTTGGTTTGTTGTTTGGGGGTGCTTCAGTATTAGGCAGCCTTCTGCCCTCCCATGTTCATCTGAAAATATGTGTTCTCCCTGCAGTTGTTGTCCCCAGATGAGAGTTCCCTTGTGCTGCCTCAGTTGAATCTCCTTTACTTGACAGAGATGTGCCTGAGCAGCGGCCCTCCCCAGCCCTATCCCAAATCATACTTATTTTGCATAGGAGATACCATGGTCATGAAGATTGTTCTCCCAGGTTGAGGTTCATTCATTGCATTCTGGGTATGCTGACCCCTGTGATTTCCCCAAATGTGGGAAACTCGACTGCAATATTTGTGGTAGTGGGGGACTGTGTTTGTGCTTTCCTCTGCTCAGCTCTGGTAAAAGTCAGATTTCTTTGTCTCAGATCTTCCTCTAGCCTTGTTCTTCTTTCGAGAGTTCCCTTGTGCTGCCTCAGTTGGATCTCCTTCACTTGACAGGGGGGTGCCCGAGCAGCGACCCTCCCCAGCTCTAGCCCAACTCCTACTTACCTGCCAGGTGAGATACTATGATCAGGAAGGTGCTTCTCCCAGGGCAAGGCTCACCCATTGCACTCTGGGTGTGCTGCTCCTGCGATTTCCCCAAATGTGGGAAACTTGACTGCATAATTTGTGTTTCCTCTGGTCGGCTCTCGTATAATTCAGATCTCTTTGTCTCAGGTCTTTCTCCAGCCTAGTTTGCTGTCTGTTTCCACTTCTCTTTTCTTGAGCCGCTCCCTTCTATGCCCTTGCGCACTATCCTGACCTCTCCCGTCTGCTTACTTGTGCCTTCCAACGCACAATGCATACTACAGGTAGTGCTGCAGGGCCCACACCCTTTTACATGCTTTACAGAACAGCTCTGGAGCTGTTACAGTGCCCAGCTGCTGCAAGAAATCATCTTGAATGCTTCAGGGGCTGGGGCATAGCCAACATGAGACCCACACCGAAGGAGGGTGGAGATGTTTAATGTGAATAAGGGGTCATCCAAGCACCACAAAAGGACTCCATGCCCTGCACATCCCTTTTTTCTTTTCATATGCAGACGAGGGTTGAAGCCAACTTTGACCCACTGCTTGGATGACATCACCATATGCAAATCCATCTGCTGTAGGCCTTCCCCCAGGAATGCTTGTACTAGTTGTTGCATTTGGTTTGTTGTTTGGGGGTGCTTCAGTATTAGGCAGCCTTCTGCCCTCCCATGTTCATCTGAAAATATGTGTTCTCCCAGCAGTTGTTGTCCCCAGATGAGAGTTCCCTTGTGCTGCCTCAGTTGAATCTCCTTTACTTGACAGAGATGTGCCTGAGCAGCGGCCCTCCCCAGCTCTATCCCAAATCATACTTATTTTGCATAGGAGATACCATGGTCATGAAGATTGTTCTCCCAGGGTGAGGTTCATTCATTGCATTCTGGGTATGCTGACTCCTATGATTTCCCCAAATGTGGGAAACTCGACTGCATTATTTGTGGTAGTGGGGGACTGTGTTTGTGCTTTCCTCTGGTCAGCTCTGGTAAAAGTCAGATTTATTTGTCTCAGATCTTCCTCTAGCCTTGTTCTTCTTTCGAGAGTTCCCTTGTGCTGCCTCAGTTGGATCTCCTTCACTTGACAGGGGGGTGCCCGAGCATCGACCCTCCCCAGCTCAAGCCCAACTCCTACTTACCTGCCAGGTGAGATACTATGATCATGAAGGTGCTTCTCCCAGGGCAAGGCTCACCCATTGCACTCTGGGTGTGCTGCTCCTGCGATTTCCCCAAATGTGGGAAACTTGACTGCATAATTTGTGTTTCCTCTGGTCGGCTCTCGTATAATTCAGATCTCTTTGTCTCAGGTCTTTCTCCAGCCTAGTTTGCTGTCTGTTTCCACTTCTCTTTTCTTGAGCCGCTCCCTTCTATGCCCTTGCGCACTATCCTGACCTCTCCCGTCTGCTTACTTGTGCCTTCCAACGCACAATGCATACTACAGGTAGTGCTGCAGGGCCCACACCCTTTTACATGCTTTACAGAACAGCTCTGGAGCTGTTACAGTGCCCAGCTGCTGCAAGAAATCATCTTGAATGCTTCAGGGGCTGGGGCATAGCCAACATGAGACCCACACCGAAGGAGGGTGGAGATGTTTAATGTGAATAAGGGGTCATCCAAGCACCACAAAAGGACTCCATGCCCTGCACATCCCTTTTTTCTTTTCATATGCAGACGAGGGTTGAAGCCAACTTTGACCCACTGCTTGGATGACATCACCATATGCAAATCCATCTGCTGTAGGCCTTCCCCCAGGAATGCTTGTACTAGTTGTTGCATTTGGTTTGTTGTTTGGGGGTGCTTCAGTATTAGGCAGCCTTCTGCCCTCCCATGTTCATCTGAAAATATGTGTTCTCCCAGCAGTTGTTGTCCCCAGATGAGAGTTCCCTTGTGCTGCCTCAGTTGAATCTCCTTTACTTGACAGAGATGTGCCTGAGCAGCGGCCCTCCCCAGCTCTATCCCAAATCATACTTATTTTGCATAGGAGATACCATGGTCATGAAGATTGTTCTCCCAGGGTGAGGTTCATTCATTGCATTCTGGGTATGCTGACTCCTATGATTTCCCCAAATGTGGGAAACTCGACTGCATTATTTGTGGTAGTGGGGGACTGTGTTTGTGCTTTCCTCTGGTCAGCTCTGGTAAAAGTCAGATTTATTTGTCTCAGATCTTCCTCTAGCCTTGTTCTTCTTTCGAGAGTTCCCTTGTGCTGCCTCAGTTGGATCTCCTTCACTTGACAGGGGGGTGCCCGAGCATCGACCCTCCCCAGCTCAAGCCCAACTCCTACTTACCTGCCAGGTGAGATACTATGATCATGAAGGTGCTTCTCCCAGGGCAAGGCTCACCCATTGCACTCTGGGTGTGCTGCTCCTGCGATTTCCCCAAATGTGGGAAACTTGACTGCATAATTTGTGTTTCCCCTGGTCAGCTCTCGTATAATTCAGATCTCTTTGTCTCAGGACTCTCTCCAGCCTAGTTTGCTGTCTGTTTCAACTTCTCTTTTCTTGAGCCGCTCCCTTCTATGCCCTTGCGCACTATCTTGACTTCTCCCATCTGCTTACTTTGTGCCTTCCAACGCACAATGCGAACTACAGGTAGTGCTGCAGGGCCCACACCCTTTTACTTGCCTTACAGAGCAGCTCTGGAGCTATTACAGTGCCCAGCTGCTGCAAGTAATCAGCTTGAATGCTTCAGGGGCTGGGGCATAGCCAACATGAGCCCCACACCGAAGTAGGGTGGAGGTGTTTAATGCGAACTAGGGGTCATCCAAGCGCCGCAAAAGGCCGCCATGCCCTGCACGCCCCTTTTCTCTTTTCATATGCAGACGAGGGTTGAAGCCAACTTTGACCCACTGCTTGGATGACATCACCATATGCAAATCCATCTGCTGCAGGCCTTCCCCCAGGAATGCTTGTACTAGTTGTTGCATTTGGTTTGTTGTTTGGGGGTGCTTCAGTATTAGGCAGCCTTCTGCCCTCCCATGTTCATCTGAAAATATGTGTTCTCCCTGCAGTTGTTGTCCCCAGATGAGAGTTCCCTTGTGCTGCCTCAGTTGAATCTCCTTTACTTGACAGAGATGTGCCTGAGCAGCGGCCCTCCCCAGCCCTATCCCAAATCATACTTATTTTGCATAGGAGATACCATGGTCATGAAGATTGTTCTCCCAGGGTGAGGTTCATTCATTGCATTCTGGGTATGCTGACCCCTGTGATTTCCCCAAATGTGGGAAACTCAACTGCATTATTTGTGGTAGTGGGGGACTGTGTTTGTGCTTTCCCCTGGTCAGCTCTGGTAAAAGCCAGATTTCTGTGTCTCAGATCTTCCTCTAGCCTTGTTCTTCTTTCGAGAGTTCTCTTGTGCTGCCTCAGTTGGATCTCCTTCACTTGACAGGGGGGTGCCCGAGCAGCGACCCTCCTCAGCTCTTGCCCAACTCCTACTTACCTGCCAGGTGAGATACTATGATCATGAAGGTGCTTCTCCCAGGGCAAGGCTCACCCATTGCACTCTGTGTGTGCTGCTCCAGCTATTTCCCCAAATGTGGGAAACTCGACTGCATAATTTGTGTTTCCCCTGGTCGGCTCTCGTATAATTCAGATCTCTTTGTCTCAGGTCTCTCTCCAGCCTAGTTTGCTGTCTGTTTCCACTTCTCTTTTCTTGAGCCGCTCCCTTCTATGCCCTTGCGCACTATCCTGACCTCTCCCGTCTGCTTACTTTGTGCCTTCCAATGCACAATGCATTCTACAGGTAGTGCTGCAGGGCCCACACCCTTTTACATGCTTTACAGAGCAGCTCTGGAGCTGTTACAGTGCCCAGCTGCTGCAAAAAATCATCTTGAATGCTTTAGGGGCTGGGGCATAGCCAACATGAGCCCCACACCGAAGGAGGGTGGAGATGTTTAATGCGAATTAGGGGTCATCCAAGCGCCACAAAAGGACGCCATGCCCTGCACATCCCTTTTTTCTTTTCATATGCAGACGAGGGTTGAAGCCAACTTTGACCCACTGCTTGGATGACATCACCATATGCAAATCCATCTGCTGCAGGCCTTCCCCCAGGAATGCTTGCACTAGTTGTTGCATTTGGTTTGTTGTTTGGGGGTGCTTCAGTATTAGGCAGCCTTCTGCCCTCCCATGTTCATCTGAAAATATGTGTTCTCCCTGCAGTTGTTGTCCCCAGATGAGAGTTCCCTTGTGCTGCCTCAGTTGAATCTCCTTTACTTGACAGAGATGTGCCTGAGCAGCGGCCCTCCCCAGCCCTATCCCAAATCATACTTATTTTGCATAGGAGATACCATGGTCATGAAGATTGTTCTCCCAGGGTGAGGTTCATTCATTGCATTCTGGGTATGCTGACCCCTGTGATTTCCCCAAATGTGGGAAACTCAACTGCATTATTTGTGGTAGTGGGGGACTGTGTTTGTGCTTTCTTCTGGTCAACTCTGGTAAAAATAAGATTTCTATGTCTCAGATCTTCCTCTAGCCTTGTTCCTCTTTCGAGAGTTCCCTTGTGCTGCCTCAGTTGGATCTCCTTCACTTGACAGGGGGGTACCCGAGCAGCGACCCTTCGCAGCTCTAGCCCAACTCCTACTTACCTGCCAGGTGAGATACTATGATCATGTAGGTGCTTCTCCCAGGGCAAGGCTCACCCATTGCACTCTGGGTGTGCTGCCCCTGTGATTTCCCCAAATGTGGGACACTTGACTGCATAATTTGTGTTTCCCCTGGTCGGCTCTCGTATAATTCAGATCTCTTTGTCTCAGGTCTCTCTCCAGCCTAGTTTGCTGTCTGTTTCCACTTCTCTTTTCTTGAGCCGCTCCCTTCTATGCCCTTGCGCACTATCCTGACTTCTCCCGTCTGCTTACTTTGTGCCTTCCAACACACAATGCAAACTACAGGTAGTGCTGCAGGGCCCACACCCTTTTACTTGCCTCACAGAGCAGCTCTGGAGCTGTTACAGTGCCCAGCTGCTGCAAGAAATCAGCTTGAATGCTTCAGGGGCTGGGGCATTGCCAACATGAGCCCCACACCGAAGGAGGGTGGGGGTGTTTAATGCGAACTAAGGGTCACCCAAGCGCCGCAAAAGGCCGCCATGCCCTGCACGCCCCTTTTCTCTTTTCATATGCAGACGAGGGTTGAAGCCAACTTTGACCCACTGCTTGGATGGCATTACCATATGCAAATCAATCTGCTGCAGGCCTTCCCCCAGGAATGCTTGCACTAGTTGTTGCATTTGGTTTGTTGTTTGGGGGTGCTTCAGTATTAGGCAGCCTTCTGCCCTCCCATGTTCATCTGAAAATATGTGTTCTCCCTGCAGTTGTTGTCCCCAGATGAGAGTTCCCTTGTGCTGCCTCAGTTGAATCTCCTTTACTTGACAGAGATGTGCCTGAGCAGCGGCCCTCCCCAGCCCTATCCCAAATCATACTTATTTTGCATAGGAGATACCATGGTCATGAAGATTGTTCTCCCAGGTTGAGGTTCATTCATTGCATTCTGGGTATGCTGACCCCTGTGATTTCCCCAAATGTGGGAAACTCGACTGCAATATTTGTGGTAGTGGGGGACTGTGTTTGTGCTTTCCTCTGCTCAGCTCTGGTAAAAGTCAGATTTCTTTGTCTCAGATCTTCCTCTAGCCTTGTTCTTCTTTCGAGAGTTCCCTTGTGCTGCCTCAGTTGGATCTCCTTCACTTGACAGGGGGGTGCCCGAGCAGCGACCCTCCCCAGCTCTAGCCCAACTCCTACTTACCTGCCAGGTGAGATACTATGATCAGGAAGGTGCTTCTCCCAGGGCAAGGCTCACCCATTGCACTCTGGGTGTGCTGCTCCTGCGATTTCCCCAAATGTGGGAAACTTGACTGCATAATTTGTGTTTCCTCTGGTCGGCTCTCGTATAATTCAGATCTCTTTGTCTCAGGTCTTTCTCCAGCCTAGTTTGCTGTCTGTTTCCACTTCTCTTTTCTTGAGCCGCTCCCTTCTATGCCCTTGCGCACTATCCTGACCTCTCCCGTCTGCTTACTTGTGCCTTCCAACGCACAATGCATACTACAGGTAGTGCTGCAGGGCCCACACCCTTTTACATGCTTTACAGAACAGCTCTGGAGCTGTTACAGTGCCCAGCTGCTGCAAGAAATCATCTTGAATGCTTCAGGGGCTGGGGCATAGCCAACATGAGACCCACACCGAAGGAGGGTGGAGATGTTTAATGTGAATAAGGGGTCATCCAAGCACCACAAAAGGACTCCATGCCCTGCACATCCCTTTTTTCTTTTCATATGCAGACGAGGGTTGAAGCCAACTTTGACCCACTGCTTGGATGACATCACCATATGCAAATCCATCTGCTGTAGGCCTTCCCCCAGGAATGCTTGTACTAGTTGTTGCATTTGGTTTGTTGTTTGGGGGTGCTTCAGTATTAGGCAGCCTTCTGCCCTCCCATGTTCATCTGAAAATATGTGTTCTCCCAGCAGTTGTTGTCCCCAGATGAGAGTTCCCTTGTGCTGCCTCAGTTGAATCTCCTTTACTTGACAGAGATGTGCCTGAGCAGCGGCCCTCCCCAGCTCTATCCCAAATCATACTTATTTTGCATAGGAGATACCATGGTCATGAAGATTGTTCTCCCAGGGTGAGGTTCATTCATTGCATTCTGGGTATGCTGACTCCTATGATTTCCCCAAATGTGGGAAACTCGACTGCATTATTTGTGGTAGTGGGGGACTGTGTTTGTGCTTTCCTCTGGTCAGCTCTGGTAAAAGTCAGATTTATTTGTCTCAGATCTTCCTCTAGCCTTGTTCTTCTTTCGAGAGTTCCCTTGTGCTGCCTCAGTTGGATCTCCTTCACTTGACAGGGGGGTGCCCGAGCATCGACCCTCCCCAGCTCAAGCCCAACTCCTACTTACCTGCCAGGTGAGATACTATGATCATGAAGGTGCTTCTCCCAGGGCAAGGCTCACCCATTGCACTCTGGGTGTGCTGCTCCTGCGATTTCCCCAAATGTGGGAAACTTGACTGCATAATTTGTGTTTCCCCTGGTCAGCTCTCGTATAATTCAGATCTCTTTGTCTCAGGACTCTCTCCAGCCTAGTTTGCTGTCTGTTTCAACTTCTCTTTTCTTGAGCCGCTCCCTTCTATGCCCTTGCGCACTATCTTGACTTCTCCCATCTGCTTACTTTGTGCCTTCCAACGCACAATGCGAACTACAGGTAGTGCTGCAGGGCCCACACCCTTTTACTTGCCTTACAGAGCAGCTCTGGAGCTGTTAGTGCCCAGCTGCTGCAAGAAATCAGCTTGAATGTTCTTCGTTGATTGATGGAAGAAACATCTTACAAAAACTCTCCAGATTATTGACTTTTTAAAGTTTTTCTAGGAAACGTTCTAGATGAATGCTTATTAGCGTTTGTCAGAATGTACGTTTGCAAAGTGTCTCTGTGGCGCAATCAGTTAGCGTGTTCGGTTATTATCCAAAAGGTTGGTGGTTCAATCCCACCCAGGGACGTAATTTACCTTGTTAGCAGATTTTGGTGATCTTTAAGTAGACAAGTCAAAATTTCAAACCCCCTCTTGTGGTGTAGGGTACCTGGCCTTCTCTGATGTAATCAGAGTTAGATTTGATTAAGTGATTTTATAAAAAAAAACAGCTAGGAAGCACAATTTAGCAGTGGGTTGCAGAGAAAAAGAAATATGCTGGCAAAAAAATCCAATTGAGTGATTAAACAGCTCTTCATTTTCTGGCTTTATTTTTATGCTAACAAATTTGTTCTCTGAAAAGTGTCCACAAAGCCAAGTATCTGATTAACACCTTTGTAGGGATGGTTTTTCACCTATTACTAAATTAAACTTGCTTCATTGGAAAGGCAGCAAGATGCATCGTCATTTCAATATCTACTGAAATAATACAGGTTGACACCAGGAAACATTAACGCCACTCTGTGATTGGTGTAAGGATGAATGCGCCTATATTGGCACCAATCACAGCGATAAGAATTCCTTTTGTGTGAATGTGAATAAAAGAGCGTCTCAGTCACCGCCCAGCTACCCACTTTGCAAAGCTGTTTCCTCGTAAGCAGACTTGCTGTGTGGATCTTCTCCGACCTTTCAGAAATCTCCTGATAATTTGCTCTCCGTTTCTGCCTTCGAAAACTTCTTCACAGGCCATACTGTTCCAGCTCATTGACACAGTTTCGTCATACAGTATTTGACCGGTAATTCTTTCATTTACGGTTTACAATTATTTATATACTGTACGTAAATGATGAATGTCCCTGTACATTGCTCCATGGCCTGTACAACTTATCCCGGTGTATTTTAAAATGTATACCATCTCTCACTCCATATTTGAGCGCTGCCACGTGCTGGGAGTTCACGGTCGGCGGCCATTTTGTCAGGTTGCTAAGCGATCCAGCTCGGTATACCGTAATGTGCATAGACCTCGCTTATCCCAATGTAATTGAGCTAGGGGATTGTGACGCTACTTCAGCATTGCCCCCTGAACTGTGAAATGTATGCCATATTGTATCTCACTACATATCCGAGCGCTGCCACGTGCTGGGAGTTCACGGTCGGCGGCCATTTTGTCAGGTTGCTAAGCGATCCAGCTCGGTATACCGTAATGTGCATAGACCTCGCTTATCCCAATGTAATTGAGCTAGGGGATTGTGACGCTCCTTCAGCATCGCCCCGTAGCCTGCACAGCTTATGCCATTTCTCATTCCATACCCAACTGCTGCCTGCCACGAGGTGGGGGTTCAGGAGGTGGGGGTTCATGGGTAGTGGTCGTTTTGACAGTGTGCTATGCGATTGAGTCCGGTGTACCGTAATACTGTATGCAATCCTACAGTAGCTTATCCCTCCCCTGTGTATTTTGGCTAGGGGATTGTGACGCTCCTTCAGCATTGCCCCCTGAACTGTGAAATGTATGCCATATTGTATCTCACTACATATCCGAGCGCTGCCACGTGCTGGGAGTTCACGGTCGGCGGCCATTTTGTCAGGTTGCTAAGCGATCCAGCTCGGTATACCGTAATGTGCATAGACCTCGCTTATCCCAATGTAATTGAGCTAGGGGATTGTGACGCTCCTTCAGCATTGCCCCCTGAACTGTGAAATGTATGCCATATTGTATCTCACTACATATCCGAGCGCTGCCACGTGCTGGGGGTTCACGGTCGGTGGCCATTTTTAGTGTGCATAGAACTCGCTTATCCACATAGGCCCCTGTGTTTTTAACTACTATATTGAGATGCACATTTCTAGGCCTACAGTATTTAATATACAGTAAGCAGCATTGTTGTTAGGCAATAATTGAAGAATTTACATACAGTACTGACATGTACTGTATGTAATGCTTGTACATCATGTCAGTCGACCCTTATTCTGTACACTACTGTAAGTCTCACAGGGCCCATGCACTTCCAAGGAGGGTTATTTACTGTACTGTATCTGTTTCATACAGGAAACTAATTGCAGTCCATAACACTGAAGTTGTATTTTCAGTACTGTACAGTATACAATACTTAAATTTGAACATCAGGTACTGGATAGTAAACATGTACAGTATTAACTTCTATCATAAAACTCTTATGCATTTTCAGATGTGTAAATTTTAGACTACAGTATTCACAAATGTTTTCTCTCCATACAGGAATTATAGTTGGACAACATGCCAGTAACTATCAACAAAACGATGAGCAAGATAATCGCCAACATGAAAAAAGAAAATAAAACCATCAAAGAGATCCATGCATGGCTCAAGGAAAGTGGCATTATAGTCACTTTAGAAACGGTGCGCTATCATGCATTCGAGAGAACAACGCCCAGATTTGTATTTCCTACAAAATGCACATGGTACGTACTGTACACTACTGTAATGTTTAAATGACTTGCTTTATACCATAAACAATTTTTTTGAAATAAAATAAAAACTTCATCAATTGTAACTGTGATTGTGCTGTTCATGAATTCATATTTTTCATACTGTATTGTACTGTAGGAGAGTGCAACAAATTGTGGAGGAACTAACTCGTGAGGATGATGAGCGTACTGCTCTGCAAATAAAACGAATTCTCCATTCCAAGTATGACCTGGACATATCGGCCACCAGCATCAGAAGGATGCGACGGAAAATGGGATGGACCTTTGGCGCAACAAGGTAAAATACTGAAAGCAGTATAAACCATACAGTAAATGCACTGTTAATAATCCCTTGATACGTGATATAATAATGCCATAAATCATTATACAGAGTGTGTACTTTATACTATATACAGTATGTGTGTGTGTATATACTGTATATACAGTATTCTATCCCAAAAGAGATACCTACTGTATAGGCACTCAGAGACAGCAATGAAGCATTGCCGGCTTATTGTGATGATTACATACTGTATACTGTATACTGTGTTTGTGTGTATGTACAGTATGTACAGTATATATATATTACTCTGTATGTAACTTAATGTACTGTATGTACAGTTTAATGTATACAGTAGGTATATAATACAGTATACTGCACATACAGTCTACTGTATATACAGTAATCTGTAAATCTGTAATTTCATAACTGTATCTGATTTCATTATTTTTGGCTCTTCACAGGATATCTCCAATGATAAGAGATGTGAATAAAGAAAAGAGAGTGGAACAGGCACGGCGATGGATTGAGAGTGGTGAAACATTTGATGATGTCATTTTCACAGATGAATCGTCTGTTGCCCTTGAGCGGTTCTCCAGAATGTCATTCAGGAAACGTAACCATATCTCTTTAAAACCACGCCCAAAGCATCCATTGAAAATCCATGTATGGGGAGGCATATCACGATTAGGAGCTGGTCCCCTATTATTTTTCGAAGGTACAGTACAGTACTATACTTTATTCTGTGCCTGTGTTCTGTAAAAATACATGTTGTACTGTAGAGTACGTGTAACTGCACAATAAAAGGAGTTGCTTATTAATGAACAACATTTTTTGATTTCTGTAGGAATCATGGATAAGAAATATTTCCAAGAAACAATAGTAGAGAAATGTATGGTGCCATTTGTGAATAAATATTACCCAACTCACCATAGGATATTCCAAGACAATGATCCTAAACACTCCGCCTCAGCCAAATTTATGGAAGAGAAAGGTATGAATTGGGAACGCACACCACCAGAGTGAGTATTATTTCAACAGTGTACAAGTAAAATTTTGGATAGCACTCTAGTACTGTAAAAAAAAATTTTGTTTAATAAACAGTACAATATTGTATGTTTAATTTTCTCTATTTACTGTAATGTAATTAATTTTTTCTATACGCTTTTTTTTTTTTTAATTAGATCACCAGACATGAACCCAATCGAATTAGTGTGGGCTCAATTGAAGAGGTACGTTAGGAGTGTTGCAAAGCCAACAACAAAACAGCAACTGGTGGATGGGATAAAGAAATTTTGGCTAGAAGTACTCACACCTGAACATTGTAATAATTATATAAATCACCTGTATAAAGTATTACCTGTTGTAGTTGAAAGAAATGGTCAAGCCACAAATATGTAGTTCTGTATTTTCTGTTTAAAATTTTAAATTGGTGCATTATTAAAAAAAATGATAAAATTGCCTTTGTCTGATTATTGCATAAACTAATGTAGAATATTACACAGTAGTAATGTTATTGATGTGTACTGTATGAACAGTTATTTTCAGTTTTATAAGTCCTGAATAAGAGTACTGTACATTTTGATCAGTGCAGTACATGGAATCGGATGTTGTAATACTTTATTTTTACATTAATATTGATGTTTTTCCAATAAATATTCAATTTTACAGTATGGTACGGTACAGTACATGAGGGTACCTGTACAGTATGATACGTCATTATGGGGGAGAAATACTGTATCCACTAAATGTACAGTAAAATGTTTTTTTCTTATTACAAACACACAAATGCATCTCAGATGGAAATATGCTATACACAGCAGACAGCTTATGGTGACAGAACTTCCCTACTGTATCCCCACCCATACTCGTGGTATATTTTAGATTGCCTAATGAGACACTCCTGCAGCATTGCCAATGATTCATGTAAAACCTGTGTGCAAACAGTATCTGTATTGAATGCAAAGTACAGTAAGAGTACAGTATACAGTATTATCAGAGCCAAACCTGACCAACATGATGCCCTAGGCTAGATTTTGGCTGATGCCCTCTTGCACAGATGCTACGTAGTTCCGCCTCTAACCCTGCACCCCTTTCCCAGCACCATCACCCATTTTGGCGCTCCTACCCCCTATAATCTAAATAAGAACAATGTGCACATTTAGTGCCAGCCCAAAACAGTGTACAGTATGTTCTTGCTGGGAAGGGGCATGGTAACACAATAATACCCGAAGATGAAATGACACAACACAGTACTGCAACTTTATTCACATTATATCATGCAGTGGTGTCTCTTATTCTCATGACATCATATCATAGTACCACATTACTCCTAACAGTAATGCCCCTTATTCACATTACACCCCACCACATTCATCTTTATTTACATTAGACCACAGGTTCTCAAACTCAGTCCTCAGGACCCCACACAGTGCAGGTTTTGCAGGTCTCACAGAATCACAAGTGAAAAAATTAGCTCCACCTACTGTATGGACCTTCTAAAATGTGTCAGTTAGTAATGAATACATCTGTGCACTTGCTGGTTTACCTGCAAAACATGCACTGTGTGGGGTCCTGAGGACCAAGTTTGAGAACCACTGCATTAGACCATGCAGTAGTGCCCTTTCCTTATGTTACACCAGAAAATATTGTAGTACACCTTATACAGTACACATACAGTACAGTAATGCCACACATTAGTAATACATTTCATATTTAAATTTTCTGATTTAATTTCATAGAGCCGCAGTCACTCACAGAATATAGGCATGTACTGTAGCATCTCATTTTATTCTGCAGAAGCTGATTATTCCCATTTCGCTAGTTTGCCGCCTCTGTACAGTATATCACAATAGAAAAAAGTTATAGTGTCAGTGAAAAAAGCACCTCATGACAGATACTGTACACAAGCTCATGTCTAAATACTGTATACTGTAAGCAGTGACATTAAGGGGTACAGTACTGTATATGCAATTGCAGTCGAATTCCGGCAGGAATACGGAAAAAATGGACACGGGATCCCCCATCTTTTTAGAACCAGCACCGGGCTCTGCGCCTGGTCCTGGTGCAAAAAATAAGGGGGACAAAAAAAGCGTAGGGGTTCCCCATATTTTTTGAATCAGCACTGGGCTCCACTAGCTGGACAGATAATGCACAGCCGGGGGAGACTTTTATACCGGTCCCTGCGGCCATGGAATTAAATACCCAACTAGTCACACCTGGCCGGAGTACCCTGGAGGAGTGGGGGCCCCTTAAATCAAGGGGACCCCCCTCCAGCCACTCGATTATCTCTATCACCCCTGTGTATTGTAGCTAGGGGATTGTGACGCTCCTTCAGCATTGCCCCGTACCCTGCACAAAGTGGTCGTTTTGACAGTGTGCTATGCGATTGAGTCCGGTGTACCGTAATACTGTATGCAATCCTACAGTAGCTTATCCCTCCCCTGTGTATTTTGGCTAGGGGATTGTGACGCTCCTTCAGCATTGCCCCATAACCTGCACAAGGGTTCAGGGGCGGCGGCCATTTTGCCAGTGTGCTACAGTATGTCATCGAGTCCGGTGTACCATAATATGCATACTGTGTATTTTAGCTAGGGGATTGTGACGCTCCTTCAGCATTGCCCCATAGTCTGTACAATCTGGACTATTACTTGCTCCGTAGCCTAGGGCCTCTGTGGTCGTCCATGCCGCTGACTTCGTCCAGTCCGCTGCGGTCCTCCAGGCCTCCTCTGCGGTCCTCCAGGCCTCCTCTGCGGTCCTCCAGGCCTCGGTCGTCCAGGCCGCTGACTTGAACCGCTTGGTGGTGTGTTGCAATGATGGTGCGGCAAACTCCAACTTGCCATTCTTCCCTCGTTTGTTCAATGACTTTCTTCATGGCTTCTACCATCTGTTCCTTTATGCCTTCTTTAAGGCCAGCCACATCGGTCTGCAGCTGATTGACCTGTCCACCAACTTCTGACTCCATATTGGTCACCTTACTGAGTAGCTCCTTTAGTAAAACAGGACAGGTACACTGGCAGTCCTGCACTTTGGTGTTCACATCTGTGAAATGCAACCTTCTTCGTGGTGAATGTGTCATGTCTTCTTGTCCAGGGGTGGCTACATGGTCCAAAAAAGAAGCTTCCTGATGCAGCGTGTTTGTCACGTCCTCTAGCACCGGTATTTCCAGATTCATTGGCTGAACACTGTGATCTGCAGGAGATGGAACAATTACATCATTTGCCACACCACATATCAGCTCCAACGTATTATTCTTTGCCTTGGCATTTTTTCGTGGTTTCACCACATTTTCTTTCTGAGCCGCCTTGGCAGTTTTCTTCTTCTTTTGTGGGACTACTGCAGCAAGTTTCTGTGCCACTGATGGGTGGGTTTTGGCACTCCCGTAAAATCTGGTAGTCTGCATTCTTTGTCTTTTGTCTAAAAATATAAAAACCACAATAAGAAAACATGTAAAGCACAGCATGCTAAAAATAGCAAACAACTGTACATTTTCAAATAAAGTGCACAACAGTAAAGTGCAAATACAGTACTGTACAGTATTTGCCTTTTTTCCCTGTGCCTCCCAACAAGAACCTCTGCAGGAGGGACAGAATGCTCTGTTACGGACTTCAGTTTAAATATACAGTATGATTACCATCACCTGTGCGAACAACTATACTGTACAGTAGTTACTGTATTTGATAAGATAGGTGTTTCACCACAAGTGATAGCAATCATTCAGTACTACTGCACATAGTACACCGGGATAAGCGAGGTCTATGCACATTACGTTATACCGAGCTGGATCGCTTAGCAACCTGACAAAATGGCCACCGACCGTGAACTCCCAGCACATGGCAGCGCTTGGATATGGAGTGAGATACAGTATGGTACAGTCCAGGGGCAATGCTGAAGGAGCGTCACAATCCCCTAGCTCAATTACTAGAGCCATCTTAACAGCAGTGTGGGCCCCTGGACACAGCAATGCACTGGGGACCCTACCCACTCACCAGCGGAAGGGGTGGGGGGAGCTATCAGCGGCAGCTTTGATGCTCCGCGGGGGATAGGGGGGTTCTATCTTTCGCTCAGTATGTACAGTAGGACCTGGAGAAATAATTTCTGCTAATTATTCCTTTACTGCACAGATGGGGCAGGAAGGAGAACACTAAACTGTAGAAGGGGGCATTGTGCTGAATGAAGGGGCCCTGGTACATGACTTCCAGGGTGGTAGGGGGTGTTTAATACACAGGGGAGGAGTGGATAATGGAGTGGGCTTAATATTAGTGTTATGGACTGCAATTAGTTTCCTGTATGAAACAGATACAGTACAGTAAATAACCCTCCTTGGAAGTGCATGGGCCCTGTGAGACTTACAGTAGTGTACAGCATAAGGGTCGACTGACATGATGTACAAGCATTACATACAGTACATGTCAGTACTGTATGTAAATTCTTCAATTATTGCCTAACAACAATGCTGCTTACTGTATATTAAATACTGTAGGCCTAGAAATGTGCATCTCAATATAGTAGTTAAAAACACAGGGGCCTATGTGGATAAGCGAGTTCTATGCACACTAAAAATGGCCACCGACCGTGAACCCCCAGCACGTGGCAGCGCTCGGATATGTAGTGAGATACAATATGGCATACATTTCACAGTTCAGGGGGCAATGCTGAAGGAGCGTCACAATCCCCTAGCTCAATTACATTGGGATAAGCGAGGTCTATGCACATTACGGTATACCGAGCTGGATCGCTTAGCAACCTGACAAAATGGCCGCCGACCGTGAACTCCCAGCACGTGGCAGCGCTCGGATATGTAGTGAGATACAATATGGCATACATTTCACAGTTCAGGGGGCAATGCTGAAGGAGCGTCACAATCCCCTAGCCAAAATACACAGGGGAGGGATAAGCTACTGTAGGATTGCATACAGTATTACGGTACACCGGACTCAATCGCATAGCACACTGTCAAAACGACCACTACCCATGAACCCCCACCTCCTGAACCCCCACCTCGTGGCAGGCAGCAGTTGGGTATGGAATGAGAAATGGCATAAGCTGTGCAGGCTACGGGGCGATGCTGAAGGAGCGTCACAATCCCCTAGCTCAATTACATTGGGATAAGCGAGGTCTATGCACATTACGGTATACCGAGCTGGATCGCTTAGCAACCTGACAACATGGCCGCCGACCGTGAACTCCCAGCACGTGGCAGCGCTCGGATATGTAGTGAGATACAATATGGCATACTGTACATTTCACAGTTCAGGGGGCAATGCTGAAGGAGCGTCACAATCCCCTAGCTCAATACAGTATCTCACGCTTACAGTATCTTACAGTATACGCTTACAGTATCTGTGTATTTTGGCTAGGGGATTGTGACGCTCCTTCAGCACCGCCCCGTAGCCTGCACAGCTTATGCCATTTCTCATTCCATACCCAACTGCTGCCTGCCACGAGGTGGGGGTGAATAAAAAAAATAATAAAGTGTGAAAAAAACTACAGTAACATGCATTAGTACTTAAGGAATCGAACCCTGGACTCTGAGTATAGGAAGCGAAACACTTCACCACTTCGCCGCAGACAAATGTATAAATCCGTTGGTTTTGATTATGCTGTAATGGCTACGGGATTAAGACGATAACATACTGTAGAAAATTCCTAATCTTGAGAGGCAATAGTGAACTTGTAACACACATCCATTTGCGACAGTGTACACTACTGGTTTTACAGTACTGTGTTTTGTCTGCGGGACTCGGACGCTCACATACAGTATTCATAAAGTATTGTAGATGGATCATATACTGTATGCTGTACTACTGTATTTGCGTCGGTGTCGTACTGTATATACTGTACAGTACTGTATTAAATAATGCAGCGTAATGAGTACAGTATTTGCTGTATGCAGCGTAATGAGACGCCTTAGTAAAGTAGTCCTTATTATGTATGTCAGTATTGTATTTTACGGGAGACCACACGCATGCGCAGTGGTGATTGTAAAAAGCGACATCTGGTGGCTGATCGCAGGTATTACACGTAAAGGTAACGCCAAACGTCAAATGTCTGTCTCCGTGCGATTAGATAGCCTCTCTGTGGCTATGCGCGCCTCGCTACGCCACAGTGCGCTGCGTATGGTCGAACGGGCCAACCGCCGCGGCCACTCAAGATAAAGGTGGCTACATCTGTAAGTGCAAGAGATCCTGAAGCACTCACTCATCATGGGAAAGTACCAATGTGTTTCTTCATTGGTTAATGGAAGAAACATCTTACAAAAACTCTCCAGATTATTGACTTTTTAAAGTTTTTCTAGGAAACGTTCTAGATGAATGCTTATTAGCCTTTGTCAGTATGTACTTTTGCAAAGTGTCTCTGTGGCGCAATTGGTTAGTGTGTAAGGCTATTAACAAAAGGTTGGTGGTTCAATCCCACCCAGGAATGTAATTGACCTTGTGATCAGATTTTGGTGATATTTAAGTAGACAAGTCAAAATTTCAAACCCCCTCTTATTGTGTAGGGTACCTGGCCTTCTCTGATGTAATCAGAGTTAGATTTGATTCAGTGATTCTATAAAAAACAGCTAGGAAGCACAATTTAGCAGTGGGTTGCAGATAAAAAAAATATGCTGGCAAAAAAATACAATTGAGTGATTAAACAGCTCTTCATTTTCTGGCTTTATTTTTATGCTAACAAATTTGTTCTCTGAAAAGTGTCCACAAAGCCAAGTCTCTGATTAACACCTTTGTAGGGATGGTTTTTCACCTATTACTAAATTAAACTTGCTTCATTGGAAAGGCAGCAAGATGCATCCTCATTTCAATGTCTACTGAAATAATACAGGTTGACACCAGGAAACATTAACGCCACTGCATCCTTGCTGCTTTCTCATGTGGAAGTCTGTTTAATGTGAAAACAAGGTGATATCTAATTAGCACACAGGTAAGGAATTAAGAAAATCTTTATTTAAGGGTGAAGATGTTTCTCACAAAATCGTTGCCCCAATGCATCATTGAAATTCAAGCTGGAAAGATGATTTTAATATATCACTTGTACATTTTGTATTGCTCTTCTGGTGACAATGTAGTTTGTTTTTGTCAATTACCATTTTAATAATAGGGTAAAGAAAATTAAGTGGATTTTTGAAAGAAAACAATACTGTCAATATACTATCAAAACAAATTAAAATGGTAAAAGTTATTGTACTTTAAGTAAAAATAAAAGAGCCAAAATATCAATCCCAGTTTTGGATTACTTTAATTAACAAAAAAAATGCATATAGCAAAGGATAGTTTCAATCTGCCTACCTCTGGGTTATGGGCCCAGCATGCTTCCATTGCAGTACTCTGCTGCACATGTAAGTGCAAGAGATCCTGAAGCACTCACTCATCATGGGAAAGTACCAATGTGTTTCTTCATTGGTTGATGGAAGAAACATCTTACAAAAACTCTCCAGATTATTGACTTTTTAAAGTTTTTCTAGGAAACGTTCTAGATGAATGCTTATTAGCCTTTGTCAGTATGTACTTTTTGCAAAGTGTCTCTGTGGCGCAATTGGTTAGTGTGTACAGCTATTAACCAAAAGGTTGGTGGTTAAATCCTACCCAGGGACGTAATTGACCTTGTGATCAGATTTTGGTGATATTTAAGTAGACAAGTCAAAATTTCAAACCCCCTCTTATTGTGTAGGGTACCTAGCCTTCTCTGATGTAATCAGAGTTAGATTTGATTCAGTGATTTTATAAAAACAGCTAGGAAGCACAATTTAGCAGTGGGTTGCAGAGAAAAAGAAATATGCTGGCAAAAAAATCCAATTGAGTGATTAAACAGCTCTTCATTTCTGGCTTTATTTTTATGCTAACAAATTTGTTCTCTGAAAAGTGTCCACAAAGCCAAGTCTCTGATTAACACCTTTGTAGGGATGGTTTTTCACCTATTACTTAATTAAACTTGCTTCATTGGAAAGGCAGCAAGATGCATCCTCATTTCAATGTCTACTGAAATAATACAGGTTGACACCAGGAAACATTAACGCCACTGCATCCTTGCTGCTTTCTCATGTGGAAGTCTGTTTAATGTGAAAACAAGGTGATATCTAATTAGCACACAGGTAAGGAATTAAGAAAATCTTTATTTAAGGGTGAAGATGTTTCTCACAAAATCGTTGCCCCAATGCATCATTGAAATTCAAGCTGGAAAGATGATTTTAATATATCACTTGTACATTTTGTATTGCTCTTCTGGTGACAATGTAGTTTGTTTTTGTCAATTACCATTTTAATAATAGGGTAAAGAAAATTAAGTGGATTTTTGAAAGAAAACAATACTGTCAATATACTATCAAAACAAATTAAAATGGTAAAAGTTATTGTACTTTAAGTAAAAATAAAAGATCCAAAATATCAATCCCAGTTTTGGATTACTTTAATTAACAAAAAAAATGCATATAGCAAAGGATAGTTTCAATCTGCCTACCTCTGGGTTATGGGCCCAGCATGCTTCCATTGCAGTACTCTGCTGCACATGTAAGTGCAAGAGATCCTGAAGCACTCACTCATCATGGGAAAGTACCAATGTGTTTCTTCATTGGTTGATGGAAGAAACATCTTACAAAAACTCCTCAGATTATTGACTTTTTAAAGTTTTTCTAGGAAACGTTCTAGATGAATGCTTATTAGCCTTTGTCCGTATGTACTTTTGCAAAGTGTCTCTGTGGCGCAATTGGTTAGTGTGTACGGCTATTAACCAAAAGGTTGGTGGTTAAATCCTACCCAGGGACGTAATTGACCTTGTGATCAGATTTTGGTGATATTTAAGTAGACAAGTCAAAATTTCAAACCCCATCTTATTGTGTAGGGTACCTGGCCTTCTCTGATGTTATCAGAGTTAGATTTGATTCAGTGGTTTTATAAAAAACAGCTAGGAAGCACAATTTAGCAGTGGGTTGCAGAGAAAAAAAATATGCTGGCAAAAAAATACAATTGAGTGATTAAACAGCTCTTCATTTTCTGGCTTTATTTTTATGCTAACAAATTTGTTCTCTGAAAAGTGTCCACAAAGCCAAGTCTCTGATTAACACCTTTGTAGGGATGGTTTTTCACCTATTACTAAATTAAACTTGCTTCATTGGAAAGGCAGCAAGATGCATCCTCATTTCAATGTCTACAGAAATAATACAGGTTGACACCAGGAAACATTAACGCCACTGCATCCTTGCTGCTTTCTCATGTGGAAGTCTGTTTAATGTGAAAACAAGGTGATATCTAATTAGCACACAGGTAAGGAATTAAGAAAATCTTTATTTAAGGGTGAAGATGTTTCTCACAAAATCGTTGCCCCAATGCATCATTGAAATTCAAGCTGGAAAGATGATTTTAATATATCACTTGTACATTTTGTATTGCTCTTCTGGTGACAATGTAGTTTGTTTTTGTCAATTACCATTTTAATAATAGGGTAAAGAAAATTAAGTGGATTTTTGAAAGAAAACAATACTGTCAATATACTATCAAAACAAATTAAAATGGTAAAAGTTATTGTACTTTAAGTAAAAATAAAAGAGCCAAAATATCAATCCCAGTTTTGGATTACTTTAATTAACAAACAAAATGCATATAGCAAAGGATAGTTTCAATCTGCCTACCTCTGGGTTATGGGCCCAGCATGCTTCCATTGCAGTACTCTGCTGCACATGTAAGTGCAAGAGATCCTGAAGCACTCACTCATCATGGGAAAGTACCAATGTGTTTCTTCATTGGTTGATGGAAGAAACATTTTACAAAAACTCTCCAGATTATTGACTTTTTAAAGTTTTTCTAGGAAACGTTCTAGATGAATGCTTATTAGCCTTTGTCAGTATGTACTTTTGCAAAGTGTCTCTGTGGCGCAATTGGTTAGTGTGTAAGGCTATTAACCAAAAGGTTGGTGGTTCAATCCCACCCAGGGACGTAATTGACCTTGTGATCAGATTTTGGTGATATTTAAGTAGACAAGTCAAAATTTCAAACCCCATCTTATTGTGTAGGGTACCTGGCCTTCTCTGATGTAATCAGAGTTAGATTTGATTCATTGATTTTATAAAAACAGCTAGGAAGCACAATTTAGCAGTGGTTTGCAGAGAAAAAAAATATGCTGGCAGAAAAATCCAATTGAGTGATTAAACAGGTCTTCATTTTCTGGCTTTATTTTTATGCTAACAAATTTGTTCTCTGAAAAGTGTCCACAAAGCCAAGTCTCTGATTAACACCTTTGTAAGGATGGTTTTTCACCTATTATTAAATTAAACTTGCTTCATTGGAAAGGCAGCAAGATGCATCCTCATTTCAATGTCTACTGAAATAATACAAGTTGACACCAGGAAACATTAACGCCACTGCATCCTTGCTGCTTTCTCATGTGGAAGTCTGTTTAATGTGAAAACAAGGTGATATCTAATTATCACACAGGTAAGGAATTAAGAAAATCTTTATTTAAGGGTGAAGATGTTTCTCACAAAATCGTTGCCCTAATGCATCATTGAAATTCAAGCTGGAAAGATGATTTTAATATATCACTTGTACATTTTGTATTGCTCTTCTGGTGACAATGTAGTTTGTTTTTGTCAATTACCATTTTAATAATAGGGTAAAGAAAATTAAGTGGATTTTTGAAAGAAAACAATACTGTCAATATACTATCAAAACAAATTAAAATGGTAAAAGTTATTGTACTTTAAGTAAAAATAAAAGAGCCAAAATATAAATCCCAGTTTTGGATTACTTTAATTAATAAAAAAAATGCATATAGCAAAGGATAGTTTCAATCTGCCTACCTCTGGGTTATGGGCCCAGCATGCTTCCATTGCAGTACTCTGCTGCACATGTAAGTGCAAAAGATCCTGAAGCACTCACTCATCATGGGAAAGTACCAATGTGTTTCTTCATTGGTTGATGGAAGAAACATCTTACAAAAACTCTCCAGATTATTGACTTTTTAAAGTTTTTCTAGGAAACGTTCTAGATGAATGCTTATTAGATTTTGTCAGTATGTACTTTTTGCAAAGTGTCTCTGTGGCGCAATTGGTTAGTGTGTACAGCTATTAACCAAAAGGTTGGTGGTTAAATCCTACCCAGGGACGTAATTGACCTTGTGATCAGATTTTGGTGATATTTAAGTAGACAAGTCAAAATTTCAAACCCCCTCTTATTGTGTAGGGTACCTAGCCTTCTCTGATGTAATCAGAGTTAGATTTGATTCAGTGATTTTATAAAAACAGCTAGGAAGCACAATTTAGCAGTGGGTTGCAGAGAAAAAGAAATATGCTGGCAAAAAAATCCAATTGAGTGATTAAACAGCTCTTCATTTCTGGCTTTATTTTTATGCTAACAAATTTGTTCTCTGAAAAGTGTCCACAAAGCCAAGTCTCTGATTAACACCTTTGTAGGGATGGTTTTTCACCTATTACTAAATTAAACTTGCTTCATTGGAAAGGCAGCAAGATGCATCCTCATTTCAATGTCTACAGAAATAATACAGGTTGACACCAGGAAACATTAACGCCACTGCATCCTTGCTGCTTTCTCATGTGGAAGTCTGTTTAATGTGAAAACAAGGTGATATCTAATTAGCACACAGGTAAGGAATTAAGAAAATCTTTATTTAAGGGTGAAGATGTTTCTCACAAAATCGTTGCCCCAATGCATCATTGAAATTCAAGCTGGAAAGATGATTTTAATATATCACTTGTACATTTTGTATTGCTCTTCTGGTGACAATGTAGTTTGTTTTTGTCAATTACCATTTTAATAATAGGGTAAAGAAAATTAAGTGGATTTTTGAAAGAAAACAATACTGTCAATATACTATCAAAACAAATTAAAATGGTAAAAGTTATTGTACTTTAAGTAAAAATAAAAGATCCAAAATATCAATCCCAGTTTTGGATTACTTTAATTAACAAAAAAAATGCATATAGCAAAGGATAGTTTCAATCTGCCTACCTCTGGGTTATGGGCCCAGCATGCTTCCATTGCAGTACTCTGCTGCACATGTAAGTGCAAGAGATCCTGAAGCACTCACTCATCATGGGAAAGTACCAATGTGTTTCTTCATTGGTTGATGGAAGAAACATCTTACAAAAACTCCTCAGATTATTGACTTTTTAAAGTTTTTCTAGGAAACGTTCTAGATGAATGCTTATTAGCCTTTGTCAGTATGTACTTTTGCAAAGTGTCTCTGTGGCGCAATTGGTTAGTGTGTACGGCTATTAACCAAAAGGTTGGTGGTTAAATCCTACCCAGGGACGTAATTGACCTTGTGATCAGATTTTGGTGATATTTAAGTAGACAAGTCAAAATTTCAAACCCCATCTTATTGTGTAGGGTACCTGGCCTTCTCTGATGTTATCAGAGTTAGATTTGATTCAGTGGTTTTATAAAAAACAGCTAGGAAGCACAATTTAGCAGTGGGTTGCAGAGAAAAAAAATATGCTGGCAAAAAAATACAATTGAGTGATTAAACAGCTCTTCATTTTCTGGCTTTATTTTTATGCTAACAAATTTGTTCTCTGAAAAGTGTCCACAAAGCCAAGTCTCTGATTAACACCTTTGTAGGGATGGTTTTTCACCTATTACTAAATTAAACTTGCTTCATTGGAAAGGCAGCAAGATGCATCCTCATTTCAATGTCTACAGAAATAATACAGGTTGACACCAGGAAACATTAACGCCACTGCATCCTTGCTGCTTTCTCATGTGGAAGTCTGTTTAATGTGAAAACAAGGTGATATCTAATTAGCACACAGGTAAGGAATTAAGAAAATCTTTATTTAAGGGTGAAGATGTTTCTCACAAAATCGTTGCCCCAATGCATCATTGAAATTCAAGCTGGAAAGATGATTTTAATATATCACTTGTACATTTTGTATTGCTCTTCTGGTGACAATGTAGTTTGTTTTTGTCAATTACCATTTTAATAATAGGGTAAAGAAAATTAAGTGGATTTTTGAAAGAAAACAATACTGTCAATATACTATCAAAACAAATTAAAATGGTAAAAGTTATTGTACTTTAAGTAAAAATAAAAGAGCCAAAATATCAATCCCAGTTTTGGATTACTTTAATTAACAAACAAAATGCATATAGCAAAGGATAGTTTCAATCTGCCTACCTCTGGGTTATGGGCCCAGCACGCTTCCATTGCAGTACTCTGCTGCACATGTAAGTGCAAGAGATCCTGAAGCACTCACTCATCATGGGAAAGTACCAATGTGTTTCTTCATTGGTTGATGGAAGAAACATCTTACAAAAACTCTCCAGATTATTGACCTTTTAAAGTTTTTCTAGGAAACGTTCTAGATGAATGCTTATTAGCCTTTGTCAGTATGTACTTTTGCAAAGTGTCTCTGTGGCGCAATTGGTTAGTGTGTAAGGCTATTAACCAAAAGGTTGGTGGTTCAATCCCACCCAGGGACGTAATTGACCTTGTGATCAGATTTTGGTGATATTTAAGTAGACAAGTCAAAATTTCAAACCCCATCTTATTGTGTAGGGTACCTGGCCTTCTCTGATGTAATCAGAGTTAGATTTGATTCATTGATTTTATAAAAACAGCTAGGAAGCACAATTTAGCAGTGGTTTGCAGAGAAAAAAAATATGCTGGCAGAAAAATACAATTGAGTGATTAAACAGGTCTTCATTTTCTGGCTTTATTTTTATGCTAACAAATTTGTTCTCTGAAAAGTGTCCACAAAGCCAAGTCTCTGATTAACACCTTTGTAAGGATGGTTTTTCACCTATTATTAAATTAAACTTGCTTCATTGGAAAGGCAGCAAGATGCATCCTCATTTCAATGTCTACTGAAATAATACAAGTTGACACCAGGAAACATTAACGCCACTGCATCCTTGCTGCTTTCTCATGTGGAAGTCTGTTTAATGTGAAAACAAGGTGATATCTAATTATCACACAGGTAAGGAATTAAGAAAATCTTTATTTAAGGGTGAAGATGTTTCTCACAAAATCGTTGGCCTAATGCATCATTGAAATTCAAGCTGGAAAGATGATTTTAATATATCACTTGTACATTTTGTATTGCTCTTCTGGTGACAATGTAGTTTGTTTTTGTCAATTACCATTTTAATAATAGGGTAAAGAAAATTAAGTGGATTTTTGAAAGAAAACAATACTGTCAATATACTATCAAAACAAATTAAAATGGTAAAAGTTATTGTACTTTAAGTAAAAATAAAAGAGCCAAAATATAAATCCCAGTTTTGGATTACTTTAATTAATTAAAAAAATGCATATAGCAAAGGATAGTTTCAATCTGCCTACCTCTGGGTTATGGGCCCAGCATGCTTCCATTGCAGTACTCTGCTGCACATGTAAGTGCAAAAGATCCTGAAGCACTCACTCATCATGGGAAAGTACCAATGTGTTTCTTCATTGGTTGATGGAAGAAACATCTTACAAAAACTCTCCAGATTATTGACTTTTTAAAGTTTTTCTAGGAAACGTTCTAGATGAATGCTTATTAGATTTTGTCAGTATGTACTTTTGCGAAGTGTCTCTGTGGCGCAATTGGTTAGTGTGTAAGGCTATTAACCAAAAGGTTGGTGGTTCAATCCCACCCAGTGACGTAATTGACCTTGTGTTCAGATTTTGGTGATCTTTAAGTAGACAAGTCAAAATTTCAAACCCCCTCTTATTGTGTAGGGTACCTGGCCTTCTCTGATGTTATCAGAGTTAGATTTGATTCAGTGATTTTATAAAAAACAGCTAGGAAGCACAATTTAGCAGTAGGTTGCAGAGAAAAAAAATATGCTGGCAGAAAAATCCAATTTAGTGAATAAACAGCTCTTCATTTTCTGGCTTTATTTTTATGCTAACAAATTTGTTCTCTGAAAAGTGTCCACAAAGCCAAGTCTCTGATTAACACCTTTGTAAGGATGGTTTTTCACCTATTACTAAATTAAACTTGCTTCATTGGAAAGGCAGCAAGATGCATCCTCATTTCAATGTCTACTGAAATAATACAGGTTGACACCAGGAAACATTAACGCCACTGCATCCTTGCTGCTTTCTCATGTGGAAGTCTGTTTAATGTGAAAACAAGGTGATATCTAATTAGCACACAGGTAAGGAATTAAGAAAATCTTTATTTAAGGGTGAAGATGTTTCTCACAAAATCGTTGCCCCAATGCATCATTGAAATTCAACCTGGAAAGATGATTTTAATATATCACTTGTACATTTTGTATTGCTCTTCTGGTGACAATGTAGTTTGTTTTTGTCAATTACCATTTTAATAATAGGGTAAAGAAAATTAAGTGGATTTTTGAAAGAAAACAATACTGTCAATATACTATTAAAACAAATTAAAATGGTAAAAGTTATTGTACTTTAAGTAAAAATAAAAGAGCAAAAATATCAATCCCAGTTTTGGATTACTTTAATTAACAAAAAAAATGCATATAGCAAAGGATAGTTTCAATCTGCCTATCTCTGGGTTATGGGCCCAGCATGCTTCCATTGCAGTACTCTGCTGCACATGTAAGTGCAAGAGATCCTGAAGCACTCACTCATCATGGGAAAGTACCAATGTGTTTCTTCATTGGTTGATGGAAGAAACATCTTACAAAAACTCTCCAGATTATCTACTTTTTAAAGTTTTTCTAGGAAACGTTCTTGATGAATGCTTATTAGCCTTTGTCAGTATGTACTTTTTGCAAAGTGTCTCTGTGGTGCAATTGGTTAGTGTGTAAGGCTATTAACCAAAAGGTTGGTGGTTCAATCCCACCCAGGGACGTAATTGACCTTGTGTTCAGATTTTGGTGATCTTTAAGTAGACAAGTCAAAATTTCAAACCCCCTCTTATTGTGTAGGGTACCTGGCCTTCTCTGATGTAATCAGAGTTAGATTTGATTCAGTGATTTTATAAAAAAACAGCTAGGAAGCACAATTTAGTAGTGGGTTGCAGAGAAAAAAAATATGCTGGCAAAAAAAATCCAATTGAGTGATTAAACAGTTCTTCATTTTCTGGCTTTATTTTTATGCTAACAAATTTGTTCTCTGAAAAGTGTCCACAAAGCCAAGTCTCTGATTAACACCTTTGTAGGGATGGTTTTTCACCTATTACTAAATTAAACTTGCTTAATTGGAAAGGCAGCAAGATGCATCCTCATTTCAATGTCTACTGAAATAATACAAGTTGACACCAGGAAACATTAACGCCACTGCATCCTTGCTGCTTTCTCATGTGGAAGTCTGTTTAATGCGAAAACAAGGTGATATCTAATTAGCACACAGGTAAGGAATTAAGAAAATCTTTATTTAAGGGTGAAGATGTTTCTCACAAAATCGTTGCCCCAATGCATCATTGAAATTCAAGCTGGAAATATGATTTTAATATATCACTTGTACATTTTGTATTGCTCTTCTGGTGACAATGTAGTTTGTTTTTGTCAATTACCATTTTAATAATAGGGTAAAGAAAATGAAGTGGATTTTTGAAAGAAAACAATACTGTCAATATACTATTAAAACAAATTAAAATGGTAAAAGTTATTGTACTTTAAGTTAAAATAAAAGAGCCAAAATATCAATCCCAGTTTTGGATTACTTTAATTAAAAAAAAAAAAGCATACAGCAGAGGATAGTTTCAATCTGCCTACCTCTGGGTTATGAGCCCAGCATGCTTCCATTGCTGTACTCTGCTGCACATGTAAGTGCAAGAGATCCTGAAGCACTCACTCATCATGGGAAAGTACCAATGTGTTTCTTCGTTGGTTGATGGAAGAAACATCTTACAAAAACTCTCCAGATTATTGACTTTTTAAAGTTTTTCTAGGAAACGTTTTAGATGAATGTTTATTAGCCTTTGTCAGTATGCACTTTCGCAAAGTGTCTCTGTGGCGCAATCAGTTAGTGTGTACGGCTAATAACTAAAAGGTTGGTGGTTCAATCCCACCCAGAGATGTAATTGATCTTGTTATCAGATTTTGGTGATCTTTAAGTATACAAGTCAAAATTTCAAACCCCCTCTTATGGTGTAGGGCAGTGGTTCTCAAACTCGGTCCTCAGGACCCCACACAGTGCATGTTTTGCAGGTAACCCAGCAAGTGCACAGGTGTATTAATTACTCACTGACACATTTTAAAAGGTCCACAGGTGGAGCTAATTATGTCACTTGTGATTCTGTGAGGAGACCTGCAAAACATGCACTGTGTGGGGTCCTGAGGACCGAGTTTGAGAACCTGTGGTGTAGGGTACCTGGCCTTCTCTGATGTAATCAGAGTTAGATTTGATTCAGTGATTTTATAAAAACATCTAGGAAGCACAATTTAGCAGTGGGTTGCAGAGAAAAAGAAATATGCTTGCAAAAAAATCAAATTGCTTGATTTAACAGCTCTTAATTTTCTTGCTTTATTTTTATGCTAACAAATTTGTTCTCTGAAAAGTGTCCACAAAGCCAAGTCTCTGATTAACACCTTTGTAGGGATGGTTTTTCACCTATTACTAAATTAAACTTGCTTCATTGGAAAGGCAGCAAGATGCATCCTCATTTCAATGTCTACTGAAATAATACAGGTTGACACCAGGAAACATTAACGCCACTGCATCCTTGCTGCTTTCTCATGTGGAAGTCTGTTTAATGTGAAAACAAGGTGATATCTAATTAGCACACAGGTAAGGAATTACGAAAATCTTTATTTAAGGGTGAAGATGTTTGTCACAAAATTGTTGCCCCAATGCATCATTGAAATTCAAGCTGGAAAGATGATTTTAATATATCACTTGTACATTTTGTATTGCTCTTCTGGTGACAATGTAGTTTTTTTTGTCAATTACCATTTTAATAACAGGGTAAAGAAAATTAAGTGGATTTTTGAAAGAAAACTATACTGTCAATATACTATTAAAACAAATTAAAATGGTAAAAGTTATTGTACTTTAAGTAAAAATAAAAGAGCAAAAATATCAATCCCAGTTTTGATTACTTAAATTAACAAAAAAAATGCATATAGCAAAGGATAGTTTCAATCTGCCTACCTCTGGGTTATGGGTCCAGCATGCTTCCATTGCAGTACTCTGCTGCACATGTAAGTGCAAGAGATCCTGAAGCACTCACTCATCATGGGAAAGTACCAATGTGTTTATTCGTTGGTTGATGGAAGAAACATCTTACAAAAACTCTCCAGATTATTGATTTTTTAATGTTTTTCTAGGAAACGTTCTAGATGTATGCTTATTAGCCTTTGTCAGTATGCACTTTTTGCAAAGTGTCTCTGTGGCGCAATCGGTTAGTGTGTTCGGCTATTAACCGAAAGGTTGGTGGTTCAATCCCACCCAGGGACGTAATTAAACTTGTGATCAGATTTTGGTGATATTTAAGTAGACAAGTCAAAATTTCAAACCCCCTCTTATGGTGTAGGGTACCTGGCCTTCTCTGATGTAATCAGAGTTAGATTTGATTCAGTGATTTTATAAAAACATCTAGGAAGCACAATTTAGCAGTGGGTTGCAGAGAAAAAGAAATATGCTGGCAAAAAAATCAAATTGCGTGATTAAACAGCTCTTCATTTTCTGGCTTTATTTTTATGCTAACAAATTTGTTCTCTGAAAAGTGTCCACAAAGCCAAGTCTCTGATTAACACCTTTGTAGGGATGGTTTTTCACCTATTACTAAATTAAACTTGCTTCATTGGAAAGGCAGCAAGATGTATCCTCATTTCAATGTCTACTGAAATAATACAGGTTGACACCAGGAAACATTAACGCCACTGCATCCTTGCTGCTTTCTCATGTGGAAGTCTGTTTAATGTGAAAACAAGGTGATATCTAATTAGCACACAGGTAAGGAATTAAGAAAATCTTTATTTAAGGGTGAAGATGTTTTCTCACAAAATCGTTGCCCCAATGCATCATTGAAATTCAAGCTGGAAAGATGATTTTAATATATCACTTGTACATTTTGTATTGCTCTTCTGGTGACAATGTAGTTTGTTTTTGTCAATTACCATTTTAATAATAGGGTAAAGAAAATGAAGTGGATTTTTGAAAGAAAACAATACTGTCAATATACTATTAAAACAAATTAAAATGGTAAAAGTTATTGTACTTTAAGTAAAAATAAAAGAAACAAAATATCAATCCCAGTTTTGGATTACTTTAATTAACAAAAAAAAAAATGCATATAGCAGAGGATAGTTTCAATCTGCCTACCTCTGGGTTATGGGCCCAGCATGCTTCCATTGCAGTACTCTGCTGCACATGTAAGTGCAAGAGATCCTGAAGCACTCACTCATCATGGGAAAGTACCAATGTGTTTCTTCATTGGTTGATGGAAGAAACATCTTACAAAAACTCTCCAGATTATTGACTTTTTAAAGTTTTTCTAGGAAACGTTTTAGATGAATGCTTATTAGCCTTTGTCAGTAAGGACTTTTTCAAAGTGTCTCTGTGGCGCAATCAGTTAGTATGTATAGCTATTAACCATAAGGTTGGTGGTTCAATCCCACCCAGGGACCTAATTTCCCTTGTTATCAGATTTTGGTGATCTTTAAGTAGACAAGTCAAAATTTCAAACCCCCTGTTACGGTGTAGGGTACCTGGCCTTCTCTGATGTAATCAGAGTTAGATTTGATTCAGTGATTTTATAAAAACAGCTAGGAAGCACAATTTAGCAGTGGGTTGCAGAGAAAAAAAATATGCTGGCAGAAAAATCCAATTGAGTGATTAAACAGCTCTTCATTTTCTGGCTTTATTTTTATGCTAACAAATTTGTTCTCTGAAAAGTGTCCACAAAGCCAAGTCTCTGATTAACACCTTTGTAAGGATGGTTTTTCACCTATTACTAAATTAAACTTGCTTAATTGGAAAGGCAGCAAGATGCATCCTCATTTCAATGTCTACTGAAATAATACAAGTTGACACCAGGAAACATTAACGCCACTGCATCCTTGCTGCTTTCTCATGTGGAAGTCTGTTTAATATGAAAACAAGGTGATATCTAATTAGCACACAGGTAAGGAATTAAGAAAATCTTTATTTAAGGGTGAAGATGTTTCTCACAAAATCGTTGCCCCAATGCATCATTGAAATTCAAGCTGGAAATATGATTTTAATATATCACTTGTACATTTTGTATTGCTCTTCTGGTGACAATGTAGTTTGTTTTTGTCAATTACCATTTTAATAATAGGGTAAAGAAAATGAAGTGGATTTTTGAAAGAAAACAATACTGTCAATATACTATTAAAACAAATTAAAATGGTAAAAGTTGTTGTACTTTAAGTAAAAATAAAAGAGCCAAAATATCAATCCCAGTTTTGGATTACTTTAATTAACAAAAAAAAATGCATATAGCAGAAGATAGTTTCAATCTGCCTACCTCTGGGTTATGGGCCCAGCATGCTTCCATTGCTGTACTCTGCTGCACATGTAAGTGCAAGAGATCCTGAAGCACTCACTCATCATGGGAAAGTACCAATGTGTTTCTTCGTTGGTTGATGGAAGAAACATCTTACAAAAACTCTCCAGATTATTGACTTTTTAAAGTTTTTCTAGGAAACGTTTTAGATGAATGCTTATTAGCCTTTGTCAGTATATACTTTTGCAAAGTGTCTCTGTGGCGCAATCAGTTAGTATGTACAGCTATTAACCAAAAGGTTGGTGGTTCAATCCCACCCAGGGACGTAATTGACCTTGTTATCAGATTTTGGTGATCTTTAAGTAGACAAGTCAAATTTCATACCCCCTGTTATGGTGTAGGGTACCTGGCCTTCTCTGATGTAATCAGAGTTAGATTTGATTCAGTGATTTTATAAAAACATCTAGGAAGCACAATTTAGCAGTGGGTTGCAGAGAAAAAGAAATATGCTGGCAAAAAAATCAAATTGCGTGATTAAACAGCTCTTCATTTTCTGGCTTTATTTTTATGCTAACAAATTTGTTCTCTGAAAAGTGTCCACAAAGCCAAGTCTCTGATTAACACCTTTGTAGGGATGGTTTTTCACCTATTACTAAATTAAACTTGCTTCATTGGAAAGGCAGCAAGATGTATCCTCATTTCAATGTCTACTGAAATAATACAGGTTGACACCAGGAAACATTAACGCCACTGCATCCTTGCTGCTTTCTCATGTGGAAGTCTGTTTAATGTGAAAACAAGGTGATACCTAATTAGCACACAGGTAAGGAATTAAGAAAATCTTTATTTAAGGGTGAAGATGTTTCTCACAAAATTGTTGACCCAATGCATCATTGAAATTCAAGCTGGAAAGATGTTTTTAATATATCACTTGTACATTTTGTATTGCTCTTCTGGTGACAATGTAGTTTGTTTTTGTCAATTACCATTTTAATAATAGGGTAAAGAAAATGAAGTGGATTTTTGAAAGAAAACAATACTGTCAATATACTATTAAAACAAATTAAAATGGTAAAAGTTATTGTACTTTAAGTAAAAATAAAAGAGACAAAATATCAATCCCAGTTTTGGATTACTTTAATTAACAAAAAAAAATGCATATAGCAGAGGATAGTTTCAATCTGCCTACCTCTGGGTTATGGGCCCAGCATGCTTCCATTGCAGTACTCTGCTGCACATGTAAGTGCAAGAGATCCTGAAGCACTCACTCATCATGGGAA
Organism: Pseudophryne corroboree; assembly: GCF_028390025.1. Classification (NCBI taxonomy): domain Eukaryota; kingdom Metazoa; phylum Chordata; class Amphibia; order Anura; family Myobatrachidae; genus Pseudophryne; species Pseudophryne corroboree. The sequence continues at coordinate 739,856 of NW_026969146.1, forward strand.
AGTACCAATGTGTTTCTTCGTTGGTTGATGGAAGAAACATCTTACAAAAACTCTCCAGATTATTGACTTTTTAAAGTTTTTCTAGGAAACGTTTTAGATGAATGCTTATTAGCCTTTGTCAGTAAGGACTTTTTCAAAGTGTCTCTGTGGCGCAATCAGTTAGTATGTACGGCTATTAACCATAAGGTTGGTGGTTCAATCCCACCCAGGGACCTAATTGACCTTGTTATCAGATTTTGGTGATCTTTAAGTAGACAAGTCAAAATTTCAAACCCCCTGTTATGGTGTAGGGTACCTGGCCTTCTCTGATGTAATCAGAGTTAGATTTGATTCAGTGATTTTATAAAAACAGCTAGGAAGCACAATTTAGCAGTGGGTTGCAGAGAAAAAAATATGCTGGCAGAAAAATCCAATTGAGTGATTAAACAACTTTCATTTTCAGGCTTTATTTTTATGCTAACAAATTTGTTCTCTGAAAAGTGTCCACAAAGCCAAGTCTCTGATTAACACCTTTGTAAGGATGGTTTTTCACCTATTACTAAATTAAACTTGCTTCATTGGAAAGGCAGCAAGATGCATCCTCATTTCAATGGTAAGTCAACCTTCTTGCCCTATGTTCCCTGTCAACGGATGAAGACGCATCATTATCTACCGCAGTCATTTTGGCCCAATAGATATGCAAGAAGTTTAGATTCCCCTTTCTTTGCAGGTAGAGGAAGGAAAAGGAAGAGGTCTGTAGCCTCTTCAAGATCGCAGGACCAGAGATTGTCCTCTGCTTCTGCCAAATCCACTGCATGACACTGGGGCATTCTTGCAGGAGCCCACACCAGTGGGGGCACGTCTAAAACTCTTCAGTCAGTTCTGGATTCATTCGGACCTGGACTCGTGGGTTTTACAAATAGTGTCCCAAGGGTACAAACTGGGGTTTCAAGACGTTCCCCCTCACCGATTGTTCAAATTGGCCTTAGTCAGCAGGGAGAAGGTTTTTATTCAAGCCTCTTCGTGGTCCCGAAGCCGGACGGCTCAGTCAGACCAATCTTAAATCTGAAATCCCTCAATTTCTTCCTAAAGAAATTCAATTTCAAGATGGAATTTCTCAGGGCAGTGATCTCCAGTCCGGAGGACGGAGATTTCATGGTTTTGGTAGACATAAAGGATGCCTACTTACATGTTCCCATTTAGCCACTGCCTCAAGCTACCTAAGGTTTGCAATTCAGGATTGTCATTACCAATTTCAGACATTGCCGTTTGGTCTGTCCACGGCTCCGAGGATTTTCACCAGGGTGATGGCGGAAATTATGGTTCTCCTTCGCAAGCAAGGAGTCACAATTATCCCGTACTTGGATGATCTCCTGATAAAGGCGAGATCCAGGGACCAGTTGGTGCAAAACATTGCACTCTCCCTGACAGTTCTTCAACAACATGGTTGGCTCCTAAACTTTCCAAAATCGCAGTTGGTCCCAATGACGCGGTTGTTGTTTTTGGGAGTCATACTGTTAGGCGCCGGGGTCCGCTTGATGCTCTGCGCGGCCCGGCGCCTAGCAACTAGAGACGCCATGCACGTACAGCCGCCGGCTCCCTAGCAACGCTAGACGCCGGGCGCGCTGAGCCGCACGGACCCTAGCAACGGGGACGCCACTGGCGGACCGCGTTCCCCGTTGCTAGGCTTTAGGAAATTAAGATATTCACCTGCTCTCTGGCCGTGCAGCAAGGCAGCTGCACGGCATTTATTCTAATCAGCCTTTAGCAGCTGATTGGAGGACTCCTTGTTAAATACACTCCCAGGGCTTCTCACAGACGCCGGTAATAGCTTCCTGCATGCTGCCTTTGTTTGCTGAGAGTCTGTTTCCAGTCCTGCTGTATCCGGTCATTCCAGTCCGCAGAAGTCCGGTATTCGGGAGTTGTCATCTCATCCCAAGAGGTCGTTTGGTTCCCTGGAGTCCTGACTGATCACCGTTTTATATCCAGTGGTGTTCGTGAGTTGCGGCTCTGCCGTGTGTTGCGGCTCAGCCGCTTTACCTTTTATATTTTGTGTTTGGAGCATTTGCGGAGGGTTCCGCTTCCACAAGTCCTCTCTGGTACTTGGCGGTGCCGGGTAGGAGAATTGGACAAGTGGATATTTTGGTTGTCCTTTTTCCTGGCGGTTTCTCCGCACATATTATAGTTTTGAGTTTGCTTAGCCCCTGGCCTGGTTGTTTAGTTAGAGGGCCTCTTGTTATCACCCTGTCTCAGGTTTCCCTTTGTCTCTCATTAAGACCGGGGGGCATCGAAGTTGGGCAGACATAATCCGCCCTTCAAACGCGGCTGCCAAGGGCTCAAGAAACCATAGTCTCGCAGGGGATTTCTGACAACATGGGTGAGACAACAGAGTTAGGGCGCAAGGGGCTATTTTCCTGTCCTGCTCCCTTCCCCAGCATTCCGTTCCAGTGCTCCAGTCCTTGCCATAAGATCTTCTCTGACCAGAGTGCTGGAATCATAACATTATTACCGGCCATACCAAAACTTAAAATTAAACAGGGTTTAATTTTTTCTCATTCAGTTTTGTGAGAGTTTATCGGCCTCATGAATCCAACAGGTTTAGGGCCAAATCCTGGTCAGCTCTTAGTCAGCCAGATTCAAGAACTTACTCAGATGGTTCAGGATCTTTCTCTTCGGGTCAAGTCGCAGGAAGATCTTTTGCGAGCTTCCCCAAGGGTAGTCCCTGAACCAAAGATGCATTTGCCTGACCGTTTTTCTGGTGATAGAAAAGAGTTTTTTAATTTTAAAGAATCCTGTAAACTTTATTTTCGTTTAAGACCGACTTCCTCGGGTACTGAATCTCAGCGGGTCGAGTTTATTATTTCTTTGCTCCTGGGGGATCCTCAGACCTGGGCATTTGGTTTAAGAGCAGAGGATCCGGCATTGTTGTCAATTGACGCTTTTTTTGAGTCTTTAGGGCTCTTGTATGATGACCCTGATAGAGAGGCGTCCGCTGAAAGTCAGTTGCGCGCTCTCAGACAGGGTAGAAATCCTGCAGAGGTTTATTGTACGGAGTTTCGCCGTTGGTCGAACGACTGTGGCTGGAATGACCCAGCCCTGCGCAGTCAGTTTCGCCTCGGCTTATCAGAGTCTATAAAAGACAGTCTCCTTCAGTACCCCGCTCCTGAGACTCTCGATAAACTCATGGAGCTTTCTATTAAGATTGATCGTCGTCTCAGAGAGCGGAGGGCTGAAAAAGGAGCACCTATAAGGTCAAGTCCGTGTGTATATTCCATTCCTGAAGACGTAGAGGAGACCATGCAGATGGATCTCTCCCGGCTGTCTCCTGAAGAAAGAGCCAGAAGGCAAAATTCTGGTCTTTGTCTGTACTGTGGGGGTAAGGGACATTTTGCTCGTAATTGTCCAAACAAGTCGGGAAACGCTTTGACCAGGTGAATTGTGAGGGGGTTCACCTAGGTCTGCAGCTTATCTCCTCGAATAACTCCCTTTTAGTCCCAGTTAAAGTTTCCTTTGGCAGCCTCAGTTCTTTGGTGTCGGCTTTTGTTGACAGTGGAGCTGCAGGAAACTTTATGGATTTAACTTGGGCTAAAGCCTTAGGCATTCCTCAGTTACCTTTGGGTAGGTGTGTCACCATGCATGGCTTAGATGGGAGTCTGCTGTCTAATGGGATTATTTCTCTCCATACACCCCCTGTACTACTTACAGTAGGAGCTCTACATTCCGAGAAAATCGAGTTCTTTCTTACACATTGCCCAGCAGTTCCAGTTGTTCTGGGTCACCCTTGGCTGGCCTTTCATAATCCCACCATTGATTGGCGGTCGGGGGAGATTTCACATTGGGGTACTTTTTGTCATAAGGAATGTATCACGTTTCCAGTCAGAGTAGCAGCTATCATTCCAGAACTCATTCCGGTGGAATACCAGGAGTTTGCTGATGTTTTCTCCAAAGGCAATGCGGACATTCTGCCTCCCCATCGGCCTTATGATTGTGCTATTGAGTTAATTCCTGGTGCCGCATTGCCAAAGGGAAGATTATATGCATTATCCGGGCCAGAAACTGCGGCTATGAATGATTATGTAAAGGAGAGCCTTGAGAAAGGATTTATTAGACCATCAAAATCTCCTTTAAGTGCAGGCTTCTTCTTTGTGGAGAAAAAGGATGGCTCGCTTAGACCTTGCATTGATTTTAGAGCCCTGAATAAGATCTCAGTTAAAAACACCTATCCTTTGCCGTTGATTTCTGTACTCTTTGATCAGTTACGTTCTGCTGTGATTTTTTCTAAAATTGACCTTAGAGGAGCGTACAACCTCATCTGAATTAAATCTGGAGATGAGTGGAAAACGGCCTTCAGTACTCAGTCGGGTCACTACGAATACCTGGTGATGCCGTTCGGCCTGTCCAATGCTCCGGCAGTTTTTCAAGACCTCATTAACGATGTGCTCCGTGACTTCCTAGGGAAATTCGTGGTCGTTTACTTAGACGACATCCTGATTTTTTCTAAATCAATGGAACAACATGTTACCCAGGTGCGTCTGGTTCTTCAAAAGTTATGTGAGAATCATTTATATGCCAAGCTGGAGAAGTGTGAGTTTCATGTCACGGAAGTATCTTTTTTAGGGTACATAATTTTCCATGGAACCAAAGAAACTCCAGGCCATCCTTAGTTGGGCGCAACCCACCAATTTAAAAGCAATTAAGCGTTTTTTAGGGTTTGCGAATTATTATAGGAGGTTCATTCATTCTTTTTCTGACCTGGTTGCTCCCATTGTAGCTCTGACAAAGAAAGGAGCGGATCCTACCAACTGGTCGCGTGAAGCTGAGTTGTCCTTTCGGGCCTTGAAACAAGCCTTTGTCTCGGCTCCAGTCCTCAGACATCCTAATCCGGAATTGCCCTTTGTGGTGGAGGTTGATGCCTCGGAGGTTGGAGTGGGGGCTATCCTTTCTCAAAAGGATCCGGAGTCTCTGGAGTTACATCCTTGTGCCTTTATGTCCAGGAAATTCTCCTCCGCTGAATCCAACTATGACGTTGGTAATCGGGAGTTACTGGCGGTAAAATGGGCTTTCGAGGAGTGGAGGCATTGGCTGGAGGGAGCAAAACATACTATTTCGGTATTGACTGACCATAAGAACCTGCAATAGATTGAATCGGCTAAGCGGCTTAATGCCCGGCAGGCACGTTGGGCATTATTTTTTACGCGTTTCAAATTTATAATCACTTTCAGGCCTGGTTCCAAGAATACTAAGGCTGATGCCCTGTCACATAGCTTTCTTCCGGTTCACAATAACAATCCTGTTACCCCCATACTTCCATCTTCGGTCATCTGGGCGGGCCTCACACAAGATTTATTTACCCAGTTAAAACAGCTTCAACACCAAGCTCCTAGAATTACTCCTGCTGGTCGTCTTTACGTCCCTGAGTTTTTGAGAGTTACTGTTTTAACGGAATTCCATGATAACAAAGTTTCAGGGCATCCAGGAGTCTCTAAGACATTGGAGTTAGTCTCTCGCTCAGTATGGTGGCCTGGTCTTTCTAAAGACGTCAAGGAATTTGTTTATTCATGTCAGGTTTGTGCACAGCATAAGGTTCCCCGTTCCTTGCCCATCGGGCAACTTATGCCCTTAAATGTTCCTCTCAGGCCGTGGTCTCATATTTCCATGGATTTTGTGGTTGACCTTCCCCTTTCAGCCGGATTCCGAGTCATATGGGTGGTAGTGGACCGTTTTAGTAAAATGGCTCATTTTATTGCTCTTCCCCGATTGCCTTCTGCCCAAGGGTTGGCAGTTTTGTTTCTCCGCCATGTATTCAGGCTTCATGGGTTGCCTACTGATATTGTTTCTGATCGGGGTCCACAATTCATCGCACAATTCTGGAAATGTTTTTGTGCCTCATTGAAGATGAAATTGTCGTTAACATCCGGTTACCACCCACAATCCAACGGGCAAACCGAACGAGTTAACCAATCATTGAAACAATATTTGCGCTTGTATTCAGCCAAACTCCAGAATGATTGGTCCGAGTTTCTTCCGTTGGCTGAATTTGCTTACAATAATTCTTGTCATTCCTCCACTAAAGAGTCTCCATTCTTTTCAGTTTTTGGTTTTCACCCCAGAGCTAATTCTTTTTTTCATCATTCCTCAGTCTCCTCGCTTACCTTAACCTCCCATCTCAGAGCCATTTGGAAAAAGGTGCACCTTGCTCTCAGAAAAGCGGCCTTTCGAGAGAAGAAATTTTCTGACAGGCTCCGACGTCCTTGCACTTTTAAGGTGGGAGATAGGGTGTGGTTGTCGACTCGCAACATCAGGCTTCGACAATCCTCAGCTAGACTGGGACCCAAATTTATTGGGCCATTTCTTATTATTAAAAGAGTCAACCCAGTTGCCTTTCGGTTACGTTTACCAAGATCTCTCAGGATTGGAAATACGTTTCATTGTTCCCTGTTGAAACAATACGTTTCTTCCAGTAGATTTCCTCGGAAGATCTCTCAGGGTAGATCTCCAGTGGATGTACAGGGACAACAGGAGTTCTTGGTAGAGAAGGTTCTCGATTCCAAATTGTCCCGGGATCGGCTGTATTTTCTGGTTCACTGGAAAGGCTATGGTCCGGAGGAAAGGTCTTGGGTCCTGGATAAGGATCTTCATGCCCCGAGGCTCAAGAGGGCATTTTTTCGGGAATTTCCTCAGAAACCTGGCTTTAGGGGTTCCTTGACCCCTCCTCAAGGGGGGGGTACTGTTAGGCGCCGGGGTCCGCTTGATGGTATGCGCGGCCCGGCGCCTAGCAACTAGAGATGCCGTGCACGTACAGCCGCCGGCTCCCTAGCAACGCTAGACGCCGGGCGCGCTGAGCCGCACGGACCCTAGCAACGGGGACGCCACTGGTGGACCGCGTTCCCCGTTGCTAGGCTTTAGGAAATTAAGATATTCACCTGCTCTCTGGCCGTGCAGCAAGGCAGCTGCACGGCATTTATTCTAATCAGCCTTTAGCAGCTGATTGGAGGACTCCTTGTTAAATACACTCCCAGGGCTTCTCACAGATGCCGGTAATAGCTTCCTGCATGCTGCCTTTGTTTGCTGAGAGTCTGTTTCCAGTCCTGCTGTATCCGGTCATTCCAGTCCGCAGAAGTCCGGTATTCGGGAGTTGTCATCTCATCCCAAGAGGTCGTTTGGTTCCCTGGAGTCCTGACTGATCACCGTTTTATATCCAGTGGTGTTCGTGAGTTGCGGCTCTGCCGTGTGTTGCGGCTCAGCCGCTTTACCTTTTATATTTTGTGTTTGGAGCATTTGCGGAGGGTTCCGCTTCCACAAGTCCTCTCTGGTACTCGGCGGTGCCGGGTAGGAGAATTGGACAAGTGGATATTTTGGTTGTCCTTTTTCCTGGCGGTTTCTCCGCACATATTATAGTTTTGAGTTTGCTTAGCCCCTGGCCTGGTTGTTTAGTTAGAGGGCCTCTTGTTATCACCCTGTCTCGGGTTTCCCTTTGTCTCTCATTAAGACCGGGGGGCATCGAAGTTGGGCAGACATAATCCGCCCTTCAAACGCGGCTGCCAAGGGCTCAAGAAACCATAGTCTCGCAGGGGATTTCTGACAACACGGGTGAGACAACAGAGTTAGGGCGCCAGGGGCTATTTTCCTGTCCTGCTCCCTTCCCCAGCATTCCGTTCCAGTGCTCCGGTCCTTGCCATAAGATCTTCTCTGACCAGAGTGCTGGAATCATAACACATACTGGACACAGAAGAGGTTTTCTTCCAGTGGAAAGGCTATGGAGATCCAGAGTCTGGTCAAACAAATTCTGAAACCAGCAAGAGTGTTAATCCATCAATGCATTCAGTTGCTGGGGAAGATGGTTGTGGCCTACGAGACCATTCAGTTTGGCAGGTTCCATGCCAGAGTGTTCCAGTGGGACCTGTTGGACAATTGGTCCGGATCCCACCTACACATGCACCGGAGGATAATCCTGTCTTCCAAGACCAGAATCTCACTCCATTGGTGGCTGCACAGTTCTCACCTCCTAGAGGGGCGATGGTTCGGGATCCAGGACTGGATCCTAGGGACCACAGATGCAACCCTCCGAGGCTGGGGAGCAGTCACACAGGGGGAAAACGTCCAAGGAAGATGGTCAAGTCAGGAAAGTTGTCTCCACATAAATGTTCTGGAGTTAAGGGCCATTTAATAACTGCAGACACAGTACACACTGGGACGGGTGCCCAGCATCCTCAACAGACTAAGAGAAAAGGATTTACCGGTAGGTATTAAAATCCTAGTTTCTCTAACGTCCTAGAGGATGCTGGGGACTCCGTAAGGACCATGGGGATAGACGGGCTCCACAGAGTTCATGATCTTCACTGAGGTAGCGCACAGCACTGCAGCTGTGCGCCATTGCTCCCATACACCTCACATACTCCGGTCACTGTAAGAGTGCAGGGCGCAGGGGGGGCGCCCTGGGCAGCAATATAAACCTCTTTTTGGCAAAAATATAACATATATACAGCTGGGCACTGTATATATGTATGAGCCCCCACCAATTTTACAGTTTAAGCGGGACAGAAGCCCGCCGCCGAGGGGGCGGGGCTTCTCCCTCAGCACTCACCAGCGCCATTTTTCTCCACAGCACCGCTGAGAGGAAGCTCCCCGGACTCTCCCCTGCTTATACCACGGTAGAGAAGAGGGTTGAAAAGAGAGGGGGGGCACATAATTCGGCGCAAATTACATACAGCAGCGCTACTGGACAAACATTAAGTTACTGTGTTATTCCTGGGTTATATAGCACTGGGGAGTGTGCTGGCATACTCTCTCTCTGTCTCTCCAAAGGGCCTTGTGGGGAAACTGTCTTCAGAAAAAGTATTCCCTGTGTGTGTGGTGTGTCGGTACACGTGTGTCGACATGTCTGAGGAAGAAGGCTATATTAGAGAGGAGCGGGAGCAAATGAATGTGGTGTCTCCGCTGACACCTGATTGGATGGATATGTGGAATGTTTTAAATGCTAGTGTAAACTCATTGTACAAAAGATTAGACAAGGCTGAAGCTTTGGGACAGTCAGGGACTCAACCCATGCCTGATCCTATGTTGCAGGGACTGTCAGGGTCTCATAAGCGCCCACTATCCCAGATTGTTGACACAGATACCGACACGGATTCTGACTCCAGTGTCGATTACGATGATGCAAAGTTACAGCCAAAATTGGCAAAATCCATTCGATATATGATTATGGCAATAAAAGATGTTTTGCACATCACAGAGGAACCCCCTGTCCCTGACAAGAGGGTACATATGTACAAGGGAAAGAAGCCTGAGGTAACCTTTGAGGGGGTCACACGAGCTGAACGAGTTATGTGAAAAAGCTTGGGAATCTCCAGATAAAAGACTGCAGATTTCCAAAAGGATTCTTATGGCGTATCCTTTTCCATCAACGGATAGGTTACGATGGAAATCCTCCCGTAGGATGGACAAAGCATTAACACGCACAGCTACAGTTGGAAAATCAAATTTTTTACCTTATGTTCCCTCACAGCATAAGAAAGCTCCGCATTATCAAATGCAGTCCTTTCGGTCACAAAGAAACAAGAAAGTGCGAGGTGCGTCCTTTCTTGCCAGAGGTAGGGGCAGAGGAATAAAGCTGCACAACACAGCTAGTTCCCAGGAACAGAAGTCCTCCCCGGCCTCTACAAAATCTACCTCATGACGCTGGGGCTCCACTGGCAGAGTCCGGCCCATGTGATGTCATGCAGCTGCTCTGACCACGCCTCCTGTTTCTCCGTTGCCGACCCCATTTTGAAACCGTGCCCCCGCACCGCTCCATCTCCGACTTGGAAATGGAGTGTTGTTGACCCCCCTCCCCCCCCCCCCCTTCACCGATTCACAGGCAGAGGTGATCGCATTATCTGCGGGGTGCCGCAGAAAATGCAGGCGGATGCGTATGCTCTTAGCAGTTTTTGCAGTTGGATTGCGATCCAACCTGAATCAGGCCCCATTACCTATCACAATGCACTGCGGGTAGTACAAAATGGGGTTAATATAGGAGAAAAAACCCCAGAGCTGTGCTCCTTAACTGTCCCTGGTGGCTAGTGGAGCGGCTGCCCAGTAATCAGTGTCCACGCCAGTGCGCACACGGCCCGCCCCCATCAGCGGCCTCGTGATCCCGGAGGGCGGTGTGTGTGTGACTGACCTTAGGAAGAAACCGGAGCCTCCGCTGCAGTGACCCAGCAACCGGGGCACGGGAGTATACTGCGCCACTGGGAGTGATGGAGCTGCAGTAAAGAGGTCTATTAGACCTAGCCTGCTGCAGCCCTTGTAGATTCTTATAAAAAAAGTTCTTCTTTTCTTGCCAAAATTAATAGCTAAGAATAGGCTGCCTGAGGCAGCCCCCTGTTAAGTGGCCTGCTACTGAAGGCACCAACTACAAACTGAGCTCCCTGTTCATGGAAGCGAGGTTATAGAGGAGGGGGCGCTGAGCATCTTGGGAACAGTCAAAAGCTTTGAGCCTGTTGGTGCCTCAGATCAAGATCCTACTCTGGTGTACATATACAATGTGAATCCTTGTGGAGTCCAGTGTACCCCACAGAAGAAATGAATGCGTCACACCCATTGGCAGCAACATTAGAATAGCTGCTGATGGGCACAATTGAGAAAGGAAGGGGGGAAAACATTTGAATCCAGCACATATATGTAATTTGAATATGTAATTTGTACCTTCCTACTTTAAAATGTAATGGATGATCCTCACCCTGTGAGAACTATCTTCATGATCAAGAGATCTCATATGCAAGATAAGTATGTGTTGGGATAGGGCTGTGGAGGGCGGCTGCTCGGGCACACCCCTGTCAAGTTAAGGAGATTCAACTGAGGAAGCACAAGGGAACTCTCATCTGGGAACAACAACTGCAGGGAGAACACATTTTCAGACGAATGTGGGAGGGCAGAAGGCTGCCTAATACTGAAGCACCCCCAAACAACAAACCAAATGCAACAACTACTGCAAGCATTCCTGGGGGAAGGCCTGCAGCAGATGGATTTGCATATAGTGATGTCATCCAAGCAGTGGGCATAGTTGGCTGCAACCCTCGTCTGCATATGAAAAGAGAAAAGGGTCACGCAGGGCATGGCGGCCTTTGTGGGGTTGCGCTTGGATGACCCCTAAATCGCTTTATACACCCCCATCAGTGTGGGCTCATGTTGGCCATGCCCCAGCCCCTGAAGCATTCAAGCTGATTTCTTGCAGCAGCTGGACCCAGAAACAGCTCCAGAGTTGCTCTACAAGACAAGTAAAAGGGTGTGAGCCCTGCAGCACCACCTGTAGTTTGCATACACACATATATAGGACAGCATCTCTTATATGCCCCAGGGTCAATAAAATAGTATCCTTATCTAGGGTATCCATCCCCACAGATAAGGTATCCGTCCATGCCGCTACAGCACTACACACCCAGGCTGACGCAATTGCCGGTCTGAGTAAGGTACCTGAATGTGTATAAATGGACTTCAGGGTAATCTCCTGTTTGCGGTCAGCAGACTCTTTGAGGGTAGCCGTATACTGGGACGGGAGGGCTACCTTCTTGGATAAGCGTGTTAATGCTTTGTCCACCCTAGGGGAGGATTCCCATCGTAACCTATCCATTGATGGGAAAGGATACGCCATAAGAATCCTTTTGGAAATCTGCAGTCTTTTATCTGGAGATTCCCAAGCTTTTTCACATAACTCGTTCAGCTCGTGTGACCCCCTCAAAGGTTACCTCAGGCTTTTTCACCTTGTACATATGTACCCTCTTGTCAGGGACAGGGGGTTCCTCTCTGATGTGCAAAACATCTTTTATTGCCATAATCATATATCGAATGGATTTTGCCAATTTTGGCTGTAACTTTGCATCATCGTAATCGACACTGGAGTCAGAATCCGTGTCTGTATCTGTGTCAACAATCTGGGATAGTGGGCGCTTATGAGACCCTGACAGTCCCTGCAACATAGGATCAGGCATGGGTTGAGACCCTGACTGTCCCAAAGCTTCAGCCTTGTCTAATCTTTTGTGCAATGAGTTTACACTAGCATTTAAAACATTCCACATATCCATCCAATCAGCTGTCGGCGGAGACACCACATTCATTTGCTCCTGCTCCTCTCTAATATAGCCTTCTTCCTCAGACATGTCGACACATGTGTACCGACACACCACACACACAGGGAATGCTTTTTCTGAAGACAGTTTCCCCACAAGGCCCTTTGGAGAGACAGAGAGAGAGTATGCCAGCACACACCCCAGCGCTATATAACCCAGGAATACACAGTAACTTAATGTTTGCCCAGTAGTACTGCAGCATGTAATTTGCGCCAAATTATGTGCCCCCCCCCCCCCCCCTCTTTTCAACTCTCTTGTCTACCGTGGTATAAGCAGGGGAGAGTCCGGGGAGCTTCCTCTCAGCGGTGCTGTGGAGAAAAAATGGCGCTGGTGAGTGCTGAGGGAGAAGCCCCGCACCCTCGGCGGCAGGCTTCTGTCCCGCTTAAACTGTAAAATTGGCGGGGGCTCATACATATATACAGTGCCCCGCTGTATATGTGTTATATTTTTGCCAAAAAGAGGTTTATATTGCTGCCCAGGGTGCCCCCCCCCCCTGCGCCCTGCACCCTTACAGTGACCGGAGTGTGTGAGGTGTATGGGAGCAATGGCGCACAGCTGCAGTGCTGTGCGTTACTTCAGTGAAGATCATGAAGTCTTCTGCCGCCTCTGAAGTCTTCTTTTCTTCTCATACTCACCCGGCTTCTATCTTCCGGCTCTGCAAGGGGGACGGAGGCGCGGCTCTGGGACGGACGGCGAGGGTGAGATCCTGCGTACCAATCCCTCTGGAGCTAATGGTGTCCAGTAGCCTAAGAAGCAGGACCTTGCAACTCAGAGAGTAGGGCTGCTTCTCTCCCCTCAGTCCCTCGATGAGGGAGTCTGTTGCCAGCAGTGCTCCCTGAAAATTAAAAACCTAACAAAATACTTTCTGTCAGAAAGCTCAGGAGAGCTCCTGAAAAGCACCCAGTCTCCACTGGGCACAGTATCAAACTGAGGTCTGGAGGAGGGGCATAGAGGGAGGAGCCAGTGCACACCCAGAACTAAAGTCTTTCTTAAAGTACCCATGTCTCCTGCGGAGCCTATCTATCCCCATGGTCCTTACGGAGTCCCCAGCATCCTCTAGGACGTTAGAGAAAATAGGATTTTAATACCTACCGGTAAATCCTTTTCTCTTAGTCCATAGAGGATGCTGGGCACCCGTCCCAGTGCGTACTGTGTCTGCAGTTATTAAATGGCCCTTAACTCCAGAACATTTATGTGGAGAAAACTTTCCTGACTTGACCATCTTCCTTGGATGTTTTCCCCCTGTGTGACTGCTCCCCAGCCTCGGAGGGTTGCATCCATGGTCCCTAGGATCCAGTCCTGGATCCCGAACCATCGCCCCTCTAGGAGGTGAGAACTGTGCAGCCACCAATGGAGTAAGATTCTGGTCTTGGAAGACAGGATTATCCTCCGGTGCATGTGTAGGTGGGATCCGGACCACTTGTCCAACAGGTCCCACTGGAACACTCTGGCATGGAACCTGCCAAACTGAATGGCCTCGTAGGCCGCAACCATCTTCCCCAGCAACAGAATGCATTGATGGATTAACACTCTTGCTGGTTTCAGAATTTGTTTGACCAGACTCTGGAACTCCATAGCCTTTCCACTGGAAGAAAGCCTCTTCTGTGTCCAGTATGACTCCCAGAAACAACAACCGCGTCATTGGGACCAACTGCGATTTTGGCAAGTTTAGGAGCCAACCATGTTGTTGAAGAACTGTCAGGGAGAGTAGATGTTTTGCACCAACTGGTCCCTGGATCTCGCCTTTATCAGGAGATCATCCAAGTACGGCATAATTGTGACTCCTTGCTTGCGAAGGAGAACCATCATTTCCACCATCACCCTGGTGAAAATCCTCGGAGCCGTGGACAGACCAAACGGCAACGTCTGAAATTGGTAATGACAATCCTGAATGGCAAACCTCAGGTAGCTTGATGCAGTGGCTAAACGGGAACATGTAATTAGGCATCCTTATGTCTACCAAAACCATGAAATCTCCTTCCTCCGGACTGGAGATCCCTACCCTGAGAGATTCCATCTTGAAATTGAATTTCTTCAGGTAGAAATTGAGGGATTTCAGATTTAAGATTGGTCTGACTGAGCCGTCCGGCTTCGGGAGCACGAAGAGGCTTGAATAAAAACCTTCTCCCTGCTGACTAAGGCCGATTTGAACAATCGGTGAGGGGGAACGTCTTGAAACCCCAGTTTGTACCCTTGTGACACTATTTGTAAAACCCACAAGTCCAGGTCCAAATTAATCCAGAACTGACTGAAGTGTTTTAGACGTGCCCCCACTGGTGTGGGCTCCTGCAAGAGAGCCCCAGCGTCATGCAGTGGATTTGGCAGAAGCAGAGGACGATCTCTGCTCCTGCGATCTTGAAGAGGCTACAGACCTCTTCCCTCTTCTCCTTCCTCTACCTGCAAAGAAAGGGGAATCTTAACTTCTTGCATATCTATTGGGACAAAATGACTGCGTTAGACAATGATGCGTCTTCATCCGTTGAGAGGGAACATAGGGCAAGAAGGATGACTTACCTGCGGGAGCTGCCGAGATCAAATTAACTAGGCCGTTGCCAAACAAGGCTTCACCTTCATAGGGAAGAGACTCCCTTTCTTCTTGGAGTCAGCATCAGCATTCCCTTGGTGAATCCACAATCCGCCCGTCCCCTCCTCGCATCTGAGCAGCAGGTCAGGCTCTTATTTTCTTTTTAATCAGGAGAGGCCGAGTGAACTGTGAGCAGGGGGGCAGAGCTACATGGGACCCAGAGGGGCTGCTGTGCTGTCAGAGAGGGAGAGGAAGAGAGAGATGAAGCTACTGCAGATCCCCAGCTGATTGTGAGGTGCCGGGTTGAAGGGTGATGTGATCACCCTTCTCCCTCGCTGCCGCTGGGGACCGCATCTAGGCTTCCTCCATCGAGGGCATGCGGCGCAGCAGTGGGCAGCGTGTAATGAGTTTGTCTGACTCATTATACTGCTGCCTGTTGTGGACACCTCCGTCCGTACGGACTGGTGTACATGCCCAGCACAGAGGTGACAGTGTTGGTGGAAGTGCTGCCCAGTTCTGACCCTGCAGGCCTCCCTGATCTGACTGCGGCCGCTGCTACTGCTGCGGCCCGAAACCCCTGCCGGTCCCCCCCATAGACTTCTGCCTGTCCAGCGCTGAGGTACTAGTGGTATCCCAGCTACGGGAAGGGTATGTCTCTGGCTTTCTCTCCGGCAGGGGAAGGTGACAGCGGCGGAGGAAGTGTTGCCCACCTCAGACACTGCAGGCCTCCCCGATCCAGCTGCGGCCACAGCTGATGCTGCCAGAACCCCCTGCTGGTCTCCTTTGTTGACTGCCGCATGGCCAGTGCTGAAGTACTGGGGGTAGGCCAGCTACGGGAAGAGTGTATCTGCCTCGGGCTCTCTCTCTCTGTCAGGGGAAGGAAGGGCTGATTCTCTGGCACAACAGGGAGGGCTAGGCTGCAGGAACACAGCACTGGAAGAAACAGGAGGCCGAACTCATGACCAAAAAGTGAGCAGTGCAGTGATCAGCCCCCTAGTCTTTCCCTCTCTCTGGGTGCAGAGCTGTATTCTACAGAGAGAGCTGGGATGGGAAGAAGGGGAACGGCACCTGACACACACATACACGCGCGGCACCTGACACACACATACACGCGCAACACCTGACACACACACATACACGTGCGGCACCTGACACACACACACACACACACGTAGCATCAGACACAATAAAATAAACATGCAGCACCTGACCCACACATACACGCGCAACACCTGACACACACACATACACGTGCGGCACCTGACACACACACACGTAGCATCAGACACAATAAAATAAACATGCAGCACCTGACCCACACATACACGCGCAACACCTGACACACACACACATATACACGTGCGGCACCTGACACACACACGTACCATCAGACACAATAAAATAAACATGCAGCACCTGACACATGCATATACACGCAGCACCTGACACATGCATATACACGCAGCACCTGACACATGCATATACACGCAGCACCTGACACATGCATGTACACGCAGCACCTGACACATGCATATACACGCAGCACCTGACACATGCATATACACGCAGCACCTGACACATGCATATACACGCAGCACCTGACACATACATATACACGCACACCATCAGACACACACATACACACGCAGTGCCTTACTCACACACACATAGACACGTGCAGCACCTGAGGCACACTCATGTACACACGCAGCACCTGACGCACACTCATGTACTCGCGCAGCACCTAATGCACACTCATGTACACGCGCAGCACCTGACGCACACTCATGTACACGCGCATCACCTGACACAGACATACGTATTCATGCACAGCACCAGACATACACTTGTACACACGCGGAGCACCTGATACTCACACACATATACACCCGCAACACCTGACACACACACACACACACACACACACACGTGCGGCAGCTGACGCATACACACGCAGCATCAGACACACTCATATATACACGCAGCACCTGACACACACATACACACAGGAGCTGACACACACATACACAGGCAGCACCTGACACACACACACTCACACGTACAAGCAATGCATTTCACGCCTACCTCCAGCCTCAGTTACAGGCTGCTGCCGCCTACCCCCCTCCCTGCATCAGCTGCAAAGGCAGCAAAATATTTTGACCAAAGTCTAAAGGCCCGTACACATTAAACGATGTCGCTCTGTGAGCTACATCGTCTAATGTTTCCCCTCCCAGGCCGGCCGGCGGCCGACTGCTCATATCGCTCAGTGATGTCACGCCCCCGCCAGCCCTGCATGAAGGTCGTGGACGACAGTCCACATCCTTCCTGCATGCCCTACCGACAGCGAAGATTGTTGCCGACCCGCGGGGCCGCGCATCGTTTGTCGCTGGCTGCATACACACTTAACGATAAAATGAGCGACGTCGCTCATTAAATCGTTAAGTGTGTACGGACCTTAAACAATTTGGTTTGGTTAATAAAATAATTTTGCACAGAACAGTGATGTTATACGAACATTTTCATTAAACATTTAAAAAATCAAATGTTTATTCTTACAGTGAAATTTTACATTTCTGAATAAAAAAAATAAATTTAAAAAAAGCGATGAAATTCCATAGACAAAAAACCTTACGGTTTCACATGTCCCATTAAGGCTTCTTAGACATGATCGAAATTTCAGAAACCTGTTGTAACTCTTCCACTCAAACTCCAAAAAGCAATGAAATTCCGATCATTAAGGCTGACGCCTTAATGGACGTGTTCCTTGCGCAATACAGATATGGTATGCCATCACAGCCTGTGGGTAAGTGCAGATTCAGCACTCTCACAGAGTGAGATTGCTGTCACTCACACAATGGTGGAGCTGCTAATTCACAGATTTGTGTGCTCATTGGAATACACACATGCAGTCTATGCAACTGAAGGTCTGAGCGGAAGACAAAGCTGCTCAGATGAGGTAAGAGTGTTGTTGATTGGAGGGAGGAGAGCGGTGTGGATGGGGGAACAGAAGTGTGTGGATAGAGGGAACACTAAGCAGCACTAATGGGGGGGACAGAGAAACACGGGGTAATTCAGACCGCAGCAGCAGCAGCGATTGCAGTCTGAATTAGTTTGTGAGGTGCGCACGTGCAATGGCCGCACTGCGCGTGCGTACCCCAGGAGCCCAGTGAGATGCTATCACCCTGCCTGATTGATAGGCAGAGGTGGTTGCGGGGAAGGAGGGGGGCGTGCAAACAGCGTTAGAATGCCATTGGCAGGGCATGGTCTGCACAACGGAGGCGTTTACGGACCACTGGGGGGTGGGCTGTGGCGGTTATCCCCCTGCCAAGAGCGCAGGATCCACTAAATTTACCTTCAGGATGTCAGCTACATGAATAGGGTAAGAGTGGTGTGGATAGGGGGTAGATTAAGCAGCAAGTATGGGAAGGGAGACAGAGCGGTGCAGATGGGGGAAATGGTGCAGATGGGTTGAAAACACTGGCATGGATGGGTAGAAAACTGGTGCAGATGGGAGAGAAGACAGTGTGCCATGTACTGGAGGAGGCAGAGTGACGTTGAAGAAGGAAACACTGAGCAGCACAGAGAGAAGGAAACGGTGGTACAGACAATGCACAGGTGGGGAAAGACAGATGGTACAGATAAGTTAGTACAGACTAGCACAGATGGGAGAACACAGCAGTAGGGATTGGGGAAGACCGGGCAGCATGGGGGTGTATAGGGGAAGTAAGTGTAGATGCATAGACCGTAGATGGGGTATTATAGTTTAGCAATTAACCAAGATGTTTGAGGGAGCTAAATGTGTATACTAAGTGAGATGGATGTATGGAGTTAGAAGGATGTTGTAACAAGGTGGCTTTGTTGTGTTGACTGAATGGGATGGTTGTGGGCACTGTGTGGGATGGGAGCACCACAAAACTGCTCAGACCTTCAGTTGCATAGACTGCATGTGTGTATTCCAATGAGCACACAAATCTGTGAATTAGCAGCTCCACCATTGTGTGAGTGACAGCAATCTCACTCTGTGAGAGTGCTGAATCTGCACTTACCCACCGGCTGTGATGGCATACCATATCTGTATTGCGCAAGGAACACGTCCATTAAGGCGTCAGCCTTAATGATCGGAATTTCATTGCTTTTTGGAGTTTGAGTGGAAGAGTTACAACAGGTTTCTGAAATTTCGATCATGTCTAAGAAGCCTTAATGGGACATGTGAAACCGTAAGGTTTTTTGTCTATGGAATATATATATATATCACAAACATATATGATTCATACATATATCACACACACATACATGATACATACATGAGAAAGACCTGGGATGGTGATGAGGCCAGGGCCCCCTGCTGATGTTGCGTTGAGGAAGGCAGTGTTCCAGGGCGGATGCCAGTCGGGGAGAGCGCCGCGCAGCCCGGGAAAAATACTGCTGAGGAGCTACATCTGGAAGAGCCCCTGGGAGGGAGAGTGCCACATGCCCCATCCTGCGCGGCAGACTCTGCAGGCCTGCACATGGGAAGGGAGGTCTCTGGCCACACATACTCACCCTTCTGCTGAAGCCCCGCTGCTGTCCCCATCAGCAATCTCCAGCGGGGAGCGGGGCCAGGATGAACCTCAACCTGTGAGAACTATCTTCATGATCAAGAGATCTCATATGCAAGATAAGTATGTGTTGGGATAGGGCTGGGGAGGGCGGCTGCTCGGGCACACCCCCGTCAAGTTAAGGAGATTTAACTGAGGAAGCACAAGGGAACTCTCGTCTGGGGACAACAACTGCAGGGAGACCACATCTTTTCAGATGAACATGGGAGGACGGAAGGCTGCCTAATACTGAAGCACCCTCAGACATTAAACCATATGCAACAACTATTGCAAGCATTCCTGGGGGAAGGTCTGCAGCAGACGGATTTGCATACGGTGATGTCATCCAAGCAGTGGGCCAAAGTTGGCTGGAACCCTCATCTGTATATGAAAAGAGAAAAGGGGCATGCAGGGCATGGCGGCCTTTTGCGGCGCTTGGATAACCCCAAGTTTGCATTAAACACCCCCACCCTCCTTCGGTGTGGGGCTCATGTTGGCCATGCCCAAGCCCCTGAAGCATTCAAGCTGATTTCTTGCAGCAGCTGGGCACTGTAACAGCTTCAGAGCTGCTCTACAAGACAAGTAAAAGGGTGTGGGCCCTGCAGCACCACCTGTAGTTTGCATACACACATATATAGGACAGCATCTCTTATATGCCCCAGGGTCAATAAAATAGTATCCTTGTCTAGGCTATCCATCCCCTCAGATAAGGTATTTGTCCATGCCGCTACAGCACTACACACCCAGGCCGACGCAATTGCCGGTCTGAGTAAGGTACCTGAATGTGTATAAATGGACTTCAGGGTAATCTCCTGTTTGCGGTCAGCACACTCTTTGAGGGTAGCCGTATCCTGGGATGGGAGGGCTACCTTCTTGGATAAGCGTGTTAATGCTTTGTCCACCCTAGGGGAGGATTCCCATCGTAACCTATCCGTTGATGGGAAAGGATACGCCATAAGAATCCTTTTGGAAATCTGCAGTCTTTTATCTGGAGATTCCCAAGCTTTTTCACATAACTCGTTCAGCTCGTGTGAGGGGGGAAAGGTTACCTCAGGCTTCTTACCCTTGTACATATGTACCCTCTTGTCAGCGACAGGGGGTTCCTCTGTGATGTGCAAAACATATTTTATTGCCATAATCATAAATCAAATGGATTTTGCCATTGTTGGCTGTAACTTTGCCTCATCGTAATCGACACTGGAGTCAGAATCCGTGTCGGTATCTGTGTCAACAATCTGGGATAGTGGGCGCTTATGAGACCCTGACAGTCCCTGCAACATAGGATCAGGCATGGGTTGAAACCCTGACTGTCCCAAAGCTTCTGCCTTGTCTAATCTTTTGTGCAATGAGTTTACACTAGTATTTAAAACATTCCACATATCCATCCAATCAGCTGTCGGCGGAGACACCACATTCATTTGCTCCCGCTCCTCTCTAATATAGCCTTCTTCCTCAGACATGTCGACACACGTGTACCGACACACTACACACACAGGGAATGCTTTTTCTGAAGACAGTTTCCCCACAAGGCCCTTTGGAGAGACAGAGAGAGAGTATGCCAGCACACCCCCCAGCGCTATATAACCCAGGAATAAAACAGTAACTTAATGTTTGCCCAGTAGTGCTGCTGTATGTAATTTGCGAATTATGTGCCCCCCCCCCCCTCTTTTCAACCCTCTTGTCTAACGTGGTATAAGCTGGGGAGAGTCCGGGGAGCTTCCTCTCAGCGGTGCTGTGGAGAAAAAATGGCGCTGGTGAGTGCTGAGGGAGAAGCCCCGCCCCCTCGGAGGCGGGCTTCTGTCCCGCTTAAACTAAAATTGGTGGGGGCTTATACATATATAAAGTGCCCAGCTGTATATATGTTATATTTTTGCGAAAGAGGTTTATATTGCTGCCCAGGGCGCCCCCCCTGCGCCCTGCACCCTTACAGTGACCGGAGTATGTGAGGTGTATGGGAGCAAAGGCGCACAGCTGCAGTGCTGTGCGTTACCTCAGTGAAGATCATGAAATCTTCTGCCGCCTCTGAAGTCTTCTTTTCTTCTCATACTCACCCGGCTTCTATCTTCCGGCTCTGCGAGGGGGACGGTGGCGCGGCTCTGGGACGGACGGCGAGGGTGAGATCCTGCGTACCAATCCCACTGGAGCTAATGGTGTCCAGTAGCCTAAGAAGCAGGACCTTGCAACTCAGAGAGTAGGGCTGCTTCTCTCCCCTCAGTCCCTCGATGAGGGAGTCTGTTGCCAGCAGTGCTCCCTGAAAATTAAAAACCTAACAAAATACTTTCTGTCAGAAAGCTCAGGAGAGCTCCTGAAAAGCACCCAGTCTCCACTGGGTACAGTATCAAACTGAGGTCTGGAGGAGGGGCATAGAGGGAGGAGCCAGTGCACACCCAGAACTAAAGTCTTTCTTAAAGTGCCCATGTCTCCTGCGGAGCCCATCTATCCCCATGGTCCTTACGGAGTCCCCAGCATCCTCTAGGACGTTAGAGAAAATAGGATTTTAATACCTACCGGTAAATCCTTTTCTCTTAGTCCGTAGAGGATGCTGGGCACCCGTCCCAGTGCGTACTGTGTCTGCAGTTATTAAATGGCCCTTAACTCCAGAACATTTATGTGGAGATGAAAACATCAAAGGAAGACTTGACCATCTTCCTTGGATGTTTTCCCCCTGTGTGACTGCTCTCCAGCCTCGGAGGGTTGCATCCGTGGTCCCTAGGATCCCGTCCTGGATCCCGAACCATCGCCCCTCTAGGTGGTGAGAACTGTGCAGCCACCAATGGAGTGAGATTCTGGTCTTGGAAGACAGGATTATCCTCCGGTGCATGTGTAGGTGGGATCCGGACCACTTGTCCAACAGGTCCCACTGGAACACTCTGGCATGGAACCTGCCAAACTGAATGGCCTCGTAGGCCGCAACCATCTTCCCCAGCAACTGAATGCATTGATGGATTAACACTCTTGCTGGTTTCAGAATTTGTTTGACCAGACTCTGGATCTCCAGAGCCTTTCCACTAGAAGAAAACCTCTTCTGTGTCCAGTATCACTCCCAAAAACAACAACCGCGTCATTGGGACCAACTGCGATTTTGGCAAGTTTAGGAGCCAACCATGTTGTTGAAGAACTGTCAGGGAGAGTAGATGTTTTGCACCAACTGGTCCCTGGATCTCGCCTTTATCAGGAGATCATCCAAGTACGGGATAATTGTGACTCCTTGCTTGCGAAGGAGGACCATCATTTCCACCATCACCCTGGTGAAAATCTTTGGAGCCGTGGACAGACCAAACGGCAACATCTGAAATTGGTAATGACAATCCTGAATTGCAAACCTCAGGTAGCTTGATGCAGTGGCTAAATGGGAACATATAAGTAGGCATCCTTTATGTCTACCAAAACCAAGAAATCTCCTTTATCCCCCGGACTGGAGATCACTACCCTGAGAGATTCCATCTTGAAATTGAATTTCTTTAGGTAGAAATTAAGGAATTTCAGATTTAAGATTGGTCTGACTGAGCCGTCCGGCTTCGGGACCACGAAGAGGCTTGAATAAAAACCTTCTCCCTGCTGACTAAGGCTGATTTGAACAATCGGTGAGGGGGAACGTCTTGAAACCCCAGTTTGTACCCTTGGGACACTATTTGTAAAACCCACGAGTCCAGGTCCGAATGAATCTAGAACTGACTGAAGAGTTTTAGACGTGCCCCCCACTGGTGCGGGCTCCTGCAAGAGAGCCCCAGCGTCATGCAGTGGATTTGGCAAAAGCAGAGGACGATCTCTGCTCCTGCGATCTTGAAGAGGCTACAGACCTCTTCCCTCTTTTCCTTCCTCTACCTGCAAAGAAAGGGGAATCTTAACTTCTTGCATATCTATTGGGCCGAAATGACTGCGTCAGATAATGATGCGTCTTCATCCGTTGAGAGGGAACATAGGGCAAGAAGGATGACTTACCTGCGGGAGCTGCCGAGATCAAATTAACTAGGCCGTCGCCAAACAAGGCTTCACCTTCATAGGGAAGAGACTCCCTTTCTTCTTGGAGTCAGCATCAGCATTCCCTTGGTGAATCCACAATGCCCTCCTATCCGAGACTGCCATGAAATTGGCCCGTGAGCACTTGTGCCCGGTGTAGGATTTTTAAATATGTGTAGTTTACTGTATGCAAGGGTTTAAAACCTTTTAGGAACTGAGATCTAAGGTGTATTACATGTAGTTTAAAAAAAAACAAAAAAGGTTTATTTTATGGCAGTAGTTTCCAAACTGGGGTTCTTGCACTGGTAGCATAGTTTGGTGGTCCAGGACCAATTAAAATTATTTATACTTTATTAAATTGGCAAAACCATTCCCTCACAACATAACTGAACCTGAGGATGACATGCTATAAACACAATTTACTTAATTTTATATTTTTTTCTGAATTTATCAATAAAAAAAACTTTGGCCTAGGGGTGCCGTGAAACAAATTTTGATACTCTAGGGCAGGGGTGTCAAACCCATGGGCCGCATGCCGCCCCCAATGCATCCTTTTGTGGCCCACAGGCCAAGGTCCGACAGGGGTCCTTTTGTGGCCCGATCACCTTGCTTAGAGCGAGGGCAGGAGAGTGCAGCCAGAGTCTTTGCTTTCTATGTGCGGCACCATCTTCCCGAAGAGATCACCGGGAAGATAGTGCCCCTTCCACTGGCTACAGCACAGGTATACTGGGGTGGGGTAGCAAACTGGGGGCCCCAATGGGCCCCTCCAGCAGTCCCTCTACCAAAACACGTCTTTTGGTGGTTTTGCGGTGTTGTTATAACTACATGGTGACGATACTGTAGCACAGAG
The DNA here is from genome assembly GCF_028390025.1 of Pseudophryne corroboree. Classification (NCBI taxonomy): domain Eukaryota; kingdom Metazoa; phylum Chordata; class Amphibia; order Anura; family Myobatrachidae; genus Pseudophryne; species Pseudophryne corroboree. The sequence goes on from NW_026969146.1 coordinate 763,850, forward strand.
ATTTTCAACCATTTACAACTCACGTCACACAGAACAAGATTTAAATATTGACAAGGCACACTGAAATATAATGGTGATGCATGGTGCAGTATCGTGTCCTAGGATGTCATGTCGCAGCTTCTCCATAGGTAACGCCTGAACAGGCCCGGTGACAGGGGGGACAAAGGGGACACTTGTTCAGGGCTCCAAGTATTAAGAACAGAAATAATGGGGCCACAGTGCCAATATTGCTTTTTAAAGTGTATCCACCAACTGCTCAATTTAAGCAGGAAAACAATTAACAGGCCAACTAAACCCTCCCCCCTCCTTTTACCCCATCACTTTGTCCAGTCCCTGTGGTCCATACTGTATTGCCATTATTATGCATTTTGCTGTGCTGGCCCTTTTCTGAATGTCCCTGCCACCGCCACCGAAGAGCTGGATAGCCCAGTATGAAAACCACCTGCCGGCCTCACTGACGGTCCGAGTCAAAGGCTCCATTTTTTTTAAAGATCCCTCTGCCAAGTTAAGGGGGGGTTGAGGTGGCCCCAGAGATATCAGTGTACTGGGCCCCGAGATTTCTGTTGCTGGCCCTGACCCTCAGGGGCGTATCTACTAGAGATGAGCGGGTTCGGTTTCTCTGAATACGAACCCGCACGAACTTCATGTTTTTTTTCACGGGTCCGAGCGACTCGGATCTTCCCGCCTTGCTCGGTTAACCCGAGCGCGCCCGAACGTCATCATGACGCTGTCGGATTCTCGCGAGACTCGGATTCTATATAAGGAGCCGCGCGTCGCCGCCATTTTCACACGTGCATTGAGATTGATAGGGAGAGGACGTTGCTGGCGTCCTCTCCATTTAGATTAGGAGAGAGAGAGAGAGAGATTGACCTGAGGCTGATACTGTAGAAGAGAGTGCAGAGTTTAGTGACTGACCACAGTGACCACCAGCAGTGCAGTTGTTTTATTTAATATATCCGTTCTCTGCCTGAAAAAAACGGTACACACAGTGACTCAGTCACATACCATATCTGTGTGCACTGCTCAGCCCAGTGTGCTGCATGCCTGCATCATCTATGTATATATTATATATCTGACTGTGCTCAGCTCACACAGCTTATAATTGTGGGGGAGACTGGGGAGCACTGCAGTGCCAGTTATAGGTTATAGCAGGAGCCAGGAGTACAAGACAGTCACATACCATATCTGTGTGCACTGCTCAGCCCAGTGTGCTGCTGCATCATCTATGTATATATATTATATATCTGACTGTGCTCAGCTCACACAGCTTATAATTGTGGGGGAGACTGGGGAGCACTGCAGTGCCAGTTATAGGTTATAGCAGGAGCCAGGAGTACATATTATATTAAAATTAAACAGTGCACACTTTTGCTGCAGGAGTGCCACTGCCAGTGTGACTGACCAGTGACCTGACCACACTGACCACCAGTATAGTTAGTAGTATACTATATTGTGATTGCCTGAAAAAGTTAAACACTCATCGTGTGACTTCACTTGTGTGGTGTTTTTTTTTTATTCTATAAAAAACTCATTCTGCTGACAGACAGTGTCCAGCAGGTCCATCATTATATAATATATATACCTGTCCGGCTGCAGTAGTGATATATATATATTTTTTATATCATTATTTATCATCCAGTCGCAGCAGACACAGTACGGTAGTTCACGGCTGTAGCTACCTCTGTGTCGGCACTCGGCAGTCCATCCATAATTGTATACCACCTAACCGTGGTTTTTTTTTCTTTCTTCTTTATACATACATACTACTACATCTCTTTATCAACCAGTCTATATTAGCAGCAGACACAGTACAGTACGGTAGTTCACGGCTGTGGCTACCTCTGTGTCGGCACTCGGCAGTCCGTCCATAATTGTATAACACCTAACCGTGGTTTTTTTTTCTTTCTTCTTTATACATACATACTACGACATCTCTTTATCAACCAGTCTATATTAGCAGCAGACACAGTACAGTACGGTAGTTCACGGCTGTGGCTACCTCTGTGTCGGCACTCGGCAGTCCGTCCATAATTGTATACCACCTAACCGTGGTTTTTTTTTCTTTCTTCTTCATACATACATACTACGACATCTCTTTATCAACCAGTCTATATTAGCAGCAGACACAGTACAGTACGGTAGTTCACGGCTGTGGCTACCTCTGTGTCGGCACTCGGCAGTCCGTCCATAATTGTATACCACCTAACCGTGGTTTTTTTTTCTTTCTTCTTTATACATACATACTACGACATCTCTTTATCAACCAGTCTATATTAGCAGCAGACACAGTACAGTACGGTAGTTCACGGCTGTGGCTACCTCTGTGTCGGCACTCGGCAGTCCGTCCATAATTGTATACCACCTAACCGTGGTTTTTTTTTTCTTTCTTCTTCATACATACATACTACGACATCTCTTTATCAACCAGTCTATATTAGCAGCAGACACAGTACAGTACGGTAGTTCACGGCTGTGGCTACCTCTGTGTCGGCACTCGGCAGTCCGTCCATAATTGTATACCACCTACCCGTGGTTTTTTTTTCTTTCTTCTTCATACATACATACTACGACATCTCTTTATCAACCAGTCTATATTAGCAGCAGACACAGTACAGTACGGTAGTTCACGGCTGTGGCTACCTCTGTGTCGGCACTCGGCAGTCCGTCCATAATTGTATACAACCTAACCGTGGTTTTTTTTTCTTTCTTCTTCATACATACATACTACGACATCTCTTTATCAACCAGTCTATATTAGCAGCAGACACAGTACGGTAGTTCACGGCTGTAGCTACCTCTGTGTCGGCACTCGGCAGTCCGTCCATAATTGTATACTAGTATCCATCCATCTCCATTGTTTACCTGAGGTGCCTTTTAGTTGTGCCTATTAAAATATGGAGAACAAAAATGTTGAGGTTCCAAAATTAGGGAAAGATCAAGATCCACTTCCACCTCGTGCTGAAGCTGCTGCCACTAGTCATGGCCGAGACGATGAAATGCCAGCAACGTCGTCTGCCAAGGCCGATGCCCAATGTCATAGTACAGAGCATGTCAAATCCAAAACACCAAATATCAGTAAAAAAAGGACTCCAAAACCTAAAATAAAATTGTCGGAGGAGAAGCGTAAACTTGCCAATATGCCATTTACCACACGGAGTGGCAAGGAACGGCTGAGGCCCTGGCCTATGTTCATGGCTAGTGGTTCAGCTTCACATGAGGATGGAGGCACTCAGCCTCTCGCTAGAAAAATGAAAAGACTCAAGCTGGCAAAAGCAGTAGCACCGCAAAGAACTGTGCGTTCTTCGAAATCCCAAATCCACAAGGAGAGTCCAATTGTGTCGGTTGCGATGCCTGACCTTCCCAACACTGGACGTGAAGAGCATGCGCCTTCCACCATTTGCACGCCCCCTGCAAGTGCTGGAAGGAGCACCCGCAGTCCAGTTCCTGATAGTCAGATTGAAGATGTCAGTGTTGAAGTACACCAGGATGAGGAGGATATGGGTGTTGCTGGCGCTGGGGAGGAAATTGACCAGGAGGATTCTGATGGTGAGGTGGTTTGTTTAAGTCAGGCACCCGGGGAGACACCTGTTGTCCGTGGGAGGAATATGGCCGTTGACATGCCTGGTGAAAATACCAAAAAAATCAGCTCTTCGGTGTGGAACTATTTCAACAGAAATGCTGACAACAGGTGTCAAGCCGTGTGTTCCCTTTGTCAAGCTGTAATAAGTAGGGGTAAGGACGTTAACCACCTCGGAACATCCTCCCTTATACGTCACCTGCAGCGCATTCATAATAAGTCAGTGACAAGTTCAAAAACTTTGGGTGACAGCGGAAGCAGTCCACTGACCAGTAAATCCCTTCCTCTTGTAACCAAGCTCACGCAAACCACCCCACCAACTCCCTCAGTGTCAATTTCCTCCTTCCCCAGGAATGCCAATAGTCCTGCAGGCAATGTCACTGGCAATTCTGACGAGTCCTCTCCTGCCTGGGATTCCTCCGATGCATCCTTGCGTGTAACGCCTACTGCTGCTGGCGCTGCTGTTGTTGCTGCTGGGAGTCGATGGTCATCCCAGAGGGGAAGTCGTAAGCCCACTTGTACTATTTCCAGTAAGCAATTGACTGTTCAACAGTCCTTTGCGAGGAAGATGAAATATCACAGCAGTCATCCTGCTGCAAAGCGGATAACTGAGGCCTTGACAACTATGTTGGTGTTAGACGTGCGTCCGGTATCCGCCGTTAGTTCACAGGGAACTAGACAATTTATTGAGGCAGTGTGCCCCCGTTACCAAATACCATCTAGGTTCCACTTCTCTAGGCAGGCGATACCGAGAATGTACACGGACGTCAGAAAAAAACTCACCAGTGTCCTAAAAAATGCAGTTGTACCCAATGTCCACTTAACCACGGACATGTGGACAAGTGGAGCAGGGCAGGGTCAGGACTATATGACTGTGACAGCCCACTGGGTAGATGTATGGACTCCCGCCGCAAGAACAGCAGCGGCGGCACCAGTAGCAGCATCTCGCAAACGCCAACTCTTTCCTAGGCAGGCTACGCTTTGTATCACCGCTTTCCAGAATACGCACACAGCTGAAAACCTCTTACGGCAACTGAGGAAGATCATCGCGGAATGGCTTACCCCAATTGGACTCTCCTGTGGATCTGTGGCATCGGACAACGCCAGCAATATTGTGTGTGCATTAAATATGGGCAAATTCCAGCACGTCCCATGTTTTGCACATACCTTGAATTTGGTGGTGCAGAATTATTTAAAAAACGACAGGGGCGTGCAAGAGATGCTGTCGGTGGCCAGAAAAATTGCGGGACACTTTCGGCGTACAGGCACCACGTACAGAAGACTGGAGCACCACCAAAAACTACTGAACCTGCCCTGCCATCATCTGAAGCAAGAAGTGGTAACGAGGTGGAATTCAACCCTCTATATAATTCATAGGTTGGAGGAGCAGCAAAAGGCCATTCAAGCCTATACAATTGAGCACGATATAGGAGGTGGAATGCACCTGTCTCAAGCGCAGTGGAGAATGATTTCAACGTTGTGCAAGGTTCTGATGCCCTTTGAACTTGCCACACGTGAAGTCAGTTCAGACACTGCCAGCCTGAGTCAGGTCATTCCCCTCATCAGGCTTTTGCAGATGAAGCTGGAGACATTGAAGGAGGAGCTAACACGGAGCGATTCCGCTAGGCATGTGGGACTTGTGGATGGAGCCCTTAATTTGCTTAACAAGGATTCACGGGTGGTCAATCTGTTGAAATCAGAGCACTACATTTTGGCCACCGTGCTCGATCCTAGATTTAAAGCATACCTTGGATCTCTCTTTCCGGCAGACACAAGTCTGCTGGGGTTGAAAGACCTGCTGGTGAGAAAATTGTCAAGTCAAGCGGAACGCGACCTGTCAACATCTCCTCCTTCACATTCTCCCGCAACTGGGGGTGCGAGGAAAAGGCTCAGAATTCCGAGCCCACCCGCTGGCGGTGATGCAGGGCAGTCTGGAGCGACTGCTGATGCTGACATCTGGTCCGGACTGAAGGACCTGACAACGATTACGGACATGTCGTCTACTGTCACTGCATATGATTCTCTCACCATTGAAAGAATGGTGGAGGATTATATGAGTGACCGCATCCAAGTAGGCACGTCACACAGTCCATACTTATACTGGCAGGAAAAAGAGGCAATTTGGAGGCCATTGCACAAACTGGCTTTATTCTACCTAAGTTGCCCTCCCACAAGTGTGTACTCCGAAAGAGTGTTTAGTGCCGCCGCTCACCTTGTCAGCAATCGGCGTACGAGGTTACATCCAGAAAATGTGGAGAAGATGATGTTCATTAAAATGAATTATAATCAATTCCTCCGCGGAGACATTGACCAGTAGCAATTGCCTCCACAAAGTACACAGGGAGCTGAGATGGTGGATTCCAGTGGGGACGAATTGATAATCTGTGAGGAGGGGGATGTACACGGTGATATATCGGAGGGTGATGATGAGGTGGACATCTTGCCTCTGTAGAGCCAGTTTGTGCAAGGAGAGATTAATTGCTTCTTTTTTGGGGGGGGTCCAAACCAACCCGTCATATCAGTCACAGTCGTGTGGCAGACCCTGTCACTGAAATGATGGGTTGGTTAAAGTGTGCATGTCCTGTTTTGTTTATACAACATAAGGGTGGGTGGGAGGGCCCAAGGACAATTCCATCTTGCACCTCTTTTTTCTTTTATTTTTCTTTGCGTCATGTGCTGTTTGGGGAGGGTTTTTTGGAAGGGACATCCTGCGTGACACTGCAGTGCCACTCCTAAATGGGCCCGGTGTTTGTGTCGGCCACTAGGGTCGCTAATCTTACTCACACAGTCAGCTACCTCATTGCGCCTCTTTTTTTCTTTGCGTCATGTGCTGATTGGGGAGGGTTTTTTGGAAGGGACATCCTGCGTGACACTGCAGTGCCACTCCTAAATGGGCCCGGTGTTTGTGTCAGCCACTAGGGTCGCTAATCTTACTCACACAGTCAGCTACCTCATTGCGCCTCTTTTTTTCTTTGCGTCATGTGCTGATTGGGGAGGGTTTTTTGGAAGGGACATCCTGCGTGACACTGCAGTGCCACTCCTAAATGGGCCCGGTGTTTGTGTCGGCCACTAGGGTCGCTAATCTTACTCACACAGTCAGCTACCTCATTGCGCCTCTTTTTTTCTTTGCGTCATGTGCTGATTGGGGAGGGTTTTTTGGAAGGGACATCCTGCGTGACACTGCAGTGCCACTCCTAAATGGGCCCGGTGTTTGTGTCGGCCACTAGGGTCGCTAATCTTACTCACACAGTCAGCTACCTCATTGCGCCTCTTTTTTTCTTTGCGTCATGTGCTGATTGGGGAGGGTTTTTTGGAAGGGACATCCTGCGTGACACTGCAGTGCCACTCCTAAATGGGCCCGGTGTTTGTGTCGGCCACTAGGGTCGCTTATCTTACTCACACAGTCAGCTACCTCATTGCGCCTCTTTTTTTCTTTGCGTCATGTGCTGATTGGGGAGGGTTTTTTGGAAGGGACATCCTGCGTGACACTGCAGTGCCACTCCTAGATGGGCCAGGTGTTTGTGTCGGCCACTAGTGTCGCTTAGCTTAGTCATCCAGCGACCTTGGTGCAAATTTTAGGACTAAAAATAATATTGTGAGGTGTGAGGTATTCAGAATAGACTGAAAATGAGTGGAAATTATGGTTTTTGAGGTTAATAATAATATGGGATCAAAATGACCCCCAAATTCTATGATTTAAGCTGTTTTTTAGTGTTTTTTTAAAAAAACACCCAAATCCAAAACACACCCGAATCCGACAAAAAAAATTCGGTGAGGTTTTGCCAAAACGCGGTCGAACCCAAAACACGGCCGCGGAACCGAACCCAAAACCAAAACACAAAACCCGAAAAATTTCAGGCGCTCATCTCTAGTATCTACCCCTTGGCCAGGATGGCACTTGCCAGGGGCACCATCCAGCTGTGCCAACCGTGGCTAAGGGATAGAGTTCTGCAGTCTCAAAAGGGCGCTATGGCAATCAGCGTGGGACTGACCAATTAGACGGTGAGGGAAGGATACTGAAATTGTCCCAACCCTGTTACAGTTTGAAACGCCCCTCAACTGCTGTCCACTGCTTCACTCCTAGCTCTGCCCCTTTGAAATTATTAATCCCTACCCCCCGGTAGGCGGAGTTCTCCAGGCCCATACTCAGGAGTCACCACTGCTGTACATTATGTGCCGGTTGTAGAGACAGAGCGGGGAACATCAGAGAACGCCACAAATTACACAGTGGGCAAGGAGATGGCTGGAGACAGCTGCACAGCCATGCCTTGCAAGTTCGAGAGAGCTGTTGAATTTCAGCACTTCAAGTCAGAGCCTGCCCCCTGCTGCCCAAGCAGTCCGTGACAGTTAGTGTCGAGGAGGGGGGGATTTGTGCATGTGTGCTATCAGTGTGTGTGTGGGGGGGGTGGGGGGGTGGAGGATGTGTGTGACTGTGAGGGAGCTGTCAGTGTCAGTGGGGAGAGGAGCAGGAGGGAGTTGTCAGTGTGTGGAAGTGATGAGAGTTGTCAGTACTGGGGAAATGTGTGTGTGTGTGTACTAGATTTAGGAGTTTGTGTTTGTGAGAGGTTTCAGTTGGGGAATTAGAGTTCATACAGTAATTAAATGTTTTCATATTGAGAACTACATCTCTCAGCATATACAGTGTGCTGGGGATGCTAACAAGCTTTATTTAAAAGTTTAAAAAACATTGCTTTTATGACTGCAATGGTTAAAAAGGGAGAGCTATAAATCAATTTATCAGTGAATGATCGCAGTTTGAGCTGTTACATTTTACTGAACCACCTATCCCTCCACACTCACTACCTGTCCTCAGGATACATTTACCATCCCGGCAGACGGTATACCGGCGGTCATTTGACCGATGTTGGAATCCTGACACCACTTGGGAGACTGGTGCCGGCACACAGACAGCCAACATCCCGAAGGCGAGTATTGGAGGGAGGGTTAGGACCGGGGGAGCGGGTGTTAGGGAAGGCACTAGGAGGGGGGGGGGGGTTAGTCCTAGCTGCCACCCCCTGAGGGTTAGCCCTATCCGCCACCCCCCCAGAGGATTAGGATTAGGTATCATGTGACTGCTGGAATCCCGAGCGCCGGATGCCATACCCAACCCCCTTTACTTTTTCAGGCATTTCTATCTCTCCTCTCTCTATGGTGTTCCGATTGCCCACTTTCCCTTGTGCTTTTCTCTCTCTCTCTCTCTCTCTCTCTCCTTTGTTTAGAGCATCAGTTTCTGTAGTCCACTTTATCCTTATTTTTTCCAGTGTTTCACTATCTCTCTGATGTAATGAGGATGTATGGTCTAGAGGGATCAGTAATGCATTGTACTGTATAGAGGCGTCAGGGATGTAGCGTAGGGTATAGAGGCGTCAGGGATGTAGCGTAGGTTATAGAGGCATCAGGAATGTAGCGTAGGGAATAGAGGCATCAGGGATGTAGCATAGGGTATAGAGGCGTCAGGGATGTAGCATAGGGAATAGAGGCGTCAGGGATGTAGCATAGGGAATAGAGGCGTCAGGGATGTAGCGTAGGGAATAGAGGCATCAGGGATTTAGCTTAGGGAATATAGGCATCAGGGATGTACTAGCAGGTATATAGAGGTCAGTGTACTGTATAGAGGGGTCAGTAATGCAGTGATGGTTATAGAAAGGTCAGTGATGTAGTGTAGGGTATAGAGGGGTCAGTTATGTAGTGTGGGGTAAAGAGGGGTCAGTAAAGATACTAAGCTGAAGTACTTAGAACACTTCTTGAATTAAGACACAACCTGCAAGAAAAAGTATGCAATATGGGTGAAAAGGCAAATGTCAGAGGTCTGATACAAGTGACCAGCTCCACACCTTGCACCACATAGCGTTATGTTAAACTGGGATATGTTCTTTTTTGGTGTGTGTGTGTGTGTGGGGGGGGGGTGCCAAAGGAAATTTTTGCCATTGGCTCCTTTGGTCTAGAACCAGCCCTGATCACAAAATATTTTTGTCTGAGCAGACTGGACACTGATCAGCGTTGGCTCATTCTCAGCCCCCCGCCCAGCCTCTGCTGCCAACAGACTGCTATTAGCTAGTTAACCTTCTGCCTTCCCTATCTATGACACAGACTGCTGCTAATGCTACCAGACTGTTCCCAGTGGCTTCACACCAACAGTGAATCCCAGCCGATGATGTAGGGCAGCGTGTGGGGGAGGGGGTCAGTTGCTGTGGCTCCAACATGGTAACCGCCAATGGACTGCAATGCTTTATCGAAAGGGGGGGCGCCAGTCCCTTACTTTGCCAGGGGCGCTTGGACCCCTAGCTACACCTCTGTTGACCCTAAACGATACCCCAAAACTAACCATAATTCCTGCAGTAAAAATCCATGTTTCTATGTATATAGGGGGTCATTCCGAGTTGATCGCATGCTGCCGTTGTTCGCTGCGTAGCAATCAGTTGAAAAAAAATGGCTAATCTGTGCATGCGCATGCTCCGTAATGTGCATGTGCATCGTACGGGTACAAAGTCCATTGTGGTTTTGCACTAGTTCTAGCGATTATTCCAATCACAGAACAGGCCACAAGGAGATTGACAGAAAGAGGGCGTTTCTGGGTGTCAACTGACCGTTTTCAGGGAGTGCTTGGAAAAATGCAGGCGTGGCAGAAGAAATGCAGACGTGGCTGGGCATTCGCTGGATGGGTGTGTGACATCAAAAGCCGTCCCTCGGTTGTTAGAATCAACGCACACGAAGTGTAACTACAGTGCTGGTCTTATTTTGAAACGATTTTGCAGGCGCTCTGCTGCTCAAGTGTTCGCACTTCTCCAAAGTGAATATACACTCTCCAGTGGGCAGCGACAATGCGTTTGCATGGCTGCTAAAAACTGCTAGCGAGCAATCAACTCAGAATGACCCCCATAGTGTATTGCAAGAAAATATCTGTAAATCCAATGGTACCGTAAGTGCGGTATATACTCGCACTTCTTTGCGGGGTGAGAACATCTCCCCTAAGTGAAGTCAGCCCTATGAATAGAGTTTGTGTGATCCCTGTGCAGCAGTCACAGAAAGGGTTCATCTCTGCAGTTTGTCACTCAAATTACATTGCTGCATTTTTTCTAGAAGTGGATCTGAGAGCTGTTACCCGCAGACCAGCTACAATAATTATCCTGGGTACTCACTAGACCAGTGGTTCTCAAACTGCACCCTGGGGTGCCTCAGGACACTTGCAGGGGTGCCTTGGATTGGTGGTCCAGGACCAATTCAAAATATTTATAGTTAGTGTTATAGGCAAAACCAGTGCTGTTGGCTGGCAATCATAACATATGTGCACAAGCAGAAGCAAATCCTGTCCCCTACCAAAGGGCCAGTGCTAGGGTGTTTGGCGCCTCCCTGCAAACTATTAATTTGGGCCCTCCAATACTTAATAAAGGGACAGTGCGCTCCTTAAAAAAAGAAGGTGTGGTATCACAAGGAAGGGGCATGGCCACACAATAGCACCCCAAATCAAAATACGCCACACAGTAGCACTATCTTATTGTCATTACACCGCATGTAATAATAATAATAATAATACCCACAGTCGCAGTGCCCTTTATACACATAACCACCATATCAGTGCAGCTTACACACATAATGCCAACAGTAGCAGTGCCCCTTCTACACATGCCCACGGTGGCAATCCTTTACATGGCAAATATCAACCTGGTTTTGCCATGTAAAGGATTGCCACTTTAAAAACAAACAATCAAACAAAAACAAAAAAAACAACAGGAAAAAACACAAAATCTCTCACTTTCTGATTCTCACACCCTATTACATTCCTCCCTATACAGGTTGAGTCTCCCTTATCCAAAATGCTTGGGACCAGAGGTATTTTGGATAAGGGATTTTTCCGTATTTTGGAATAATTGCATACCATAATGAGATATCATGGTGATGGGACCTAAATCTAAGCACAGAATGTATTTATGTTACATATACACCTTATACACACAGCCTGAAGGTAATTTTAGCCAATATTTTTTATAACTTTGTGCATTAAACAAAGTGTGTCTGCATTCACACATTTCATTTATGTTTCATATACACCTTATACACACAGCCTGAAGGTCATTTAATACAATATTATTAATAACTTTGTGTATTAAACAAAGTTTGTGTACATTGAGCCATCAAAAAACAAAGGTTTCACTATCTCACTCTCACTCAAAAAAGTCCGTATTTCGGAATATTCCGTATTTCGGAATATTTGGATATGGGATACTCAACCTGTATATTTAAATGTTTCTATTACTGTATGTTCCCTCTTCCCTTCTCCAAACTATACACATCAAAATTTTTTAGTATTTCCAGGTAAGTTTTGTGATGTAGGCCATGCACAATTTTAGTTGCCCTAATGTATTTACAGCCTTCTGGAGATATGGCTTCTGGAACTGAACACAGGATTCTAAATGTGGCTGTACCAAGGACCTATACAGTGGCATTACAGGTTGAGTATCCCTTATCCAAAATGCTTGGGACCAGAGGAATTTTGGATATCGGATTTTTCTGTATTTTGGAATAATTGCATACCATAACGAGATATTATGGTGATGGGACCTAAATCTAAGCACAGAAGGCATTTATGTTTCATATACACCTTATACACACAGCCTGAAGGTCATTTTAGCCAATATTTTTTATAACTTTGTGCATTAAACAAAGTGTGTGTACATTCACAGAATTCATTTATGTTTCATATACACCTTATACACACAGTCTGAAGTTCATTTAATACAATATTTTTAATAACTTTGAGTATTAAACAAAGTTTGTGTACACTGAGCCATCAAAACACAAAGGTTTCACTATCTCAGTCTCACTCAAAAAAGTCCGTATTTCGGAATATTCCGTATTTCGGAATATTTGGATATGGGATACTCAACCTGTATTACTTTTTTCTGCTACTGGTTCTTTAACCTATGCAAACAAGCATCTGACTTGCCTTTCCTATTGCTTTGTTACATTGCTTACCTGAAATAGTAATACTTAGATAGCTTTCCTCTTGCCATTATAATGCCCTTAATATTATAGTTAGCCTTTGCATTTTTGAGACGTGTATGATTTTGCATTTTTTGGCATTAAATGTTGCCATGTTCTTGACCATTCCTCTAGTCCAGGGGCGGAACTGCCAGAGACAACGGAGTCAGTTGCCGCCGGGCTCCAGCCCTAAAGGGGCTTCCTCCATTGCCCCCCGGCTGTTACGTGCCCTTCCTACTAAATAGACAAAGGCGCTACCAGCAGGGTCTCGCAGTTTGTACATTCCATGCCGTAACACCCTTCTTTCCACCTTCACAATGAAGCTATTGGTACTTTGCAAAAAAAAAAAAATTATTAGCATTGCAACTCAGCAGATCAATGCAGTGTGCAGCCACACACTCCATATATCTGCTCAGCCACAAAGCTGATTATTTCTTCACAAAGTACAAGGTGAGCTCCAAATAGAATTCTCTAGCTTAGATTATACCTTTCTATGCAAGGGTAAATAGCTCAATTGTTTGACTGCAATGCCACAGGAAATGGTTTGGATCCAAGACAGTGTGACTGAATAATAAAGAAACCTTAAGATGAGTTCATGAATGTTGTATAAGTATTAGTGAGAGAAGGGGTCAGGAGCATGCTAGGCTGCAAAAAATAAGGTAGGCTGCAAGTGAAAGTAATGATCTCCTATATATTTTCCCAGATCTGTCACTCTGTGTGGCTAACTCTGGGGGAAGTCACAGCAATGGGCGGAGACGGCAACTGCAGGACGATACACCAGTGCCAGCAGCAGACCGTAACAAAGTGACAGATCAGGGAGAATATATAGGAGGTAGGGAGGTGGCCATGGTACATGGCTGGCCAAGGGACACTAGCTCATGTACCCCTTTACCACTGAGGCTGGCCACCAATGATGGACCTGTCACCAGTGCACATGCAATAACCTCTTCTGCTGCCCTCTTTGCAACTCAGATTGCCCAGTGCTCCCCTTCGCTAACAGTCCACAAAGTTTCCCCATCTCACGATCTGCCTCCTCACCCCCACTTTCATCTCTACAGCACACGCGCATATCATACAAGATCCCATCATGCGTACGTAGGTCTGAAATGCAAGAGGGAGGTTGGGGGGAGATTGGCATGCGCCAGCAACACCACACAGCTCACTGTGACCACAGTGGAGAGGCGCTGCAACAGGACAATACACCAACCTCGGAGCAAGGAACTGCGTCGGTCAGGAGGAGAACTATTTCAATAGCATAAAAAGGTTAATGCGTCCCACCCTATGGACACCAGACTCATCAAGTCACTGTTGCCAGAGTCTCATACAATGACTCTGAACCTCTAAGCACACTATTTGACTGTCCACACCCTGCTGTGCCTATTACCCATCTCCTCCACCACCCTCAACACTGACCCACACATCATTCACCCACAAAGATACAATAAAGGTAGTTTGGATAAATTAGCTAAATGAAATGGATTTAACCAATTTATCTAAATGACCATTTTTGGATGTTTTCCAGTGTTTGTGAGCAAATGGTCAATTGTCATTTGCTGCCACATATTAGCATAATTTTGTTTCAACTAGAAAAAAAAATTGGACAGATAATCTAAGTGTGGATCCAGTTTAAAGGTCCGTATTCACGGCCCGATTTTGGGGAGAGATGTGTGCTGAGCGAACTGCTCAGCACACATCTCTCCCCCCGCTCAGCACAGCGTGATGTGTGCTGAGCGTACGGTGGGTGGGGGGGGCGCTCATTTCACCCCCTGTGTAGGGCATTCTGTGTGTATCCAGCTTAACAGGTGTGAGCATCATACAACTACTGACTTGCGAGTAACTATACAGCAGCTCCATACCTTGTGACTTGAAGAAACACCAGTTAACCCCGGGAATGCTGCAGTCAAAGCAACAATTCCTCTTCTTACATTCCGCTGCACTTATTGTGGGGTAGCCGCAATCCCTTCTGCTGTACGGTTCCACATTACATTGTTTCTTGTCACTTCCTGTTGATGCAGTAAGGAAACATCCAGGAATTACAGCAGCTTAGTTTTTTTTTTTTTTTACTGGGGCAATTTAGCTAGATCACAGGGCAATTTAGCTCCTTTGGTCCTTTTTTAGGACCAGTTAATCAGACAGTTGAGCAAACTGAAAAACAGCTAACAGGAAATTTCCACTTAAATGGTATTTTCTAATCTTATCTGACCATGACTAAGAATAAAGGATACACAAGATAAACTCTTAGAGCCATGGACCTTATCCATGTTTAAGCTCCATCAAATCTGTAATCAATAGCACTACATGCTCCCACTTTACCACTGTACTATATACTCTACCTGTGTTTTTAAGGTAAAAACACCATTTAACCCCAGTGACACTTGAATTAAAGCAGCAGCCTCTGGAATAGCATTCCTTAGCATTAATCCCAGGAAATCTGCAAACTTCACGCTCTTTGATGGCCATGCTACATTGCTGTTTACTTGGATGGAGCAGAGAGCACAACATCAGGACATAGGAAATATTACAATGCATGATAAGAAAGGTGTGAGCTCTACAGCAAGGCCTCTAACCCTTTGCCAGTGCCAAATACATAGGGCTTAACTCAGATCTGATCACAGCAGCAAATTTATTAGCTAAAACCATGTACACTGCAGGGGGGGGTGTATAATATGTGCAGAGAGAGTTAGATTTTGGTGCGGTGTGTTCAAACTGAAATCTAAATTGCAGTGTAAAAACAAAACAGCCAGTATTTACCCTGCACACAAACAATATAACCCACCTAAATCTCTCTGTAATTGTTATATCTGCCCCCCCCCCCCATCCCTGCAGTGCACATGGTTTTGCCCACTAGCTAACAAATTTGCTGCATCTGGGAATTACAGCAGCTTAATATTTCTTTTTACAGAAGGTTCAGCAAATTAAATTATTTAGTGAAATACTGTAATCATAACAGTTACAGGGATATTGTAGGTAGATTTATTGTCAGTGGATAAATGTAAAAATTAAACCCTTAGGCATAGTTCCAAAATGCTGTCATTGCAATCCAGATTTTAAGGATATCATGCTTGAGCACAGGTGACTTAATTAGAACTTCGGTCAATGTGAATTAACCATTGGACTCAACCATGGTTATCCTTAAAACCCAGGGGTCTATTTAAGATCGATCTTAATCGATGTTGGGCTTCCAGGTTGAAAAAAACACACACATTTACTAACATTTTAAAATTTATATAAAAAAATCATCTGTTCGTAAATGCAGTGCACATGGTTTTGCCCAACTGCTAACAAAAATCCTGCTGCGATCAACTCAGAATTACCCCCCATGGCCCTCATTCCGAGTTGTTCGCTCGCAAGCTGCTTTTAGCAGCATTGCACACGCTAAGCTGCCGCCTACTGGGAGTGAATCTTAGCATCTTAAAATTGCGAACGAAAGATTCGCAATATTGCGATAAGACATCTCTGTGCAGTTTCTGAGTAGCTCGAGACTTACTCTGCCAGTGCGATCAGTTCAGTGCTTGTCGTTCCTGGTTTGACGTCACAAACACACCCAGCATTCGCCCAGACACTCCTCCGTTTCTCCAGCCACTCCCACGTTTTTCCCAGAAACGGTAGCATTTTTTCCCACACGCCCCTAAAGCGGCCTGTTTCCGCCCAGAAACACCCACTTCCTGTCAATCACATTACGATCACCAGAACGATGAAAAAAACGTGAGTAATATTCCTAACTGCATAGCAAATTTACTTGGCGCAGTCGCAGTGTGAACATTGCGCATGCGCATTAAGCGGAAAATCGCTGCGATGCGAAGAAAATTACAGAGCGAACAACTCGGAATGACCACCTATGTGCACTGCAGGGAAGGCAGATTTAACATGTGCAGAGAGAGTTAGATTTGGGTGTGGTGTGTTCAATCTGCAATCTAATTTGCAGTGTAAAAATAAAGCAGTCAGTATTTACCCTGCACAGAAACAAAATAACTCACCCAAATCTAACTCTTTCTGCACATGTTATATCTGCCTCCCCTGCAGTACACATGGTTTTGCCCAACTGCTAACAAAATTCCTGCTGCGATCATCTTGGAATTACCCCCATCGATTGATGTTTTCACACTGCTCGTGTATATAAGACATAGGGCCTAATTCAGTTTGGATCGTAATACGCGTTCCAACCGCAAAAACTATGAAGAGGATGGGGGCATATATGCAGGGTCCATCCTGTGCGTGTGCCTACATTTTCTCCGGGTGCCCCGCAGAAAATGCGAATGCCTCTGCCTGTCAATCAGTAGAGGGCGTACCTTCGCAGGTATATCGCGATCATGAGCCATGTCTCCCATTTTTGTCATTATAGGTGCTCTGTGAGCTGCTGGCCATGCCCCAGTCCCTCTGTCTCCCGTGAATAGACATTGAGGCTTATTCAGACCAGATCGCTTCAATTTATTTTCACCCAGCGGGCAATCTGGTCTGCACTGCACATGCGTATGCGCCACAATGCGTAAGTGCGACGGTCCGGAGATCACAAGAAGATTGACAAGAAGAGGGTGTTTGTGTGGGTGGCAACTGAATGTTTCTAGGGAGTGTCCGGAAAAACACTGGAGGGACCCGGCGTTTTGTGGGAGGATTTGTGACGTCACCTCAATGGCTGAGTAAGTGCTGAGCTGTGCAGCTCTTGTGCACATGTGATCACACACCTGCACAGCAAATTTTCCCTTCCGCTGTAGGCGGCAACTACCTGATTACAGGGATGCAAAAAACACACCCTAGCGATCAGGTCTGAATTACCCACAATGTGCATATTTGCAGAGCAACAAGCTACAGGGAGCCTTCCACCCCCCCCCCCCCCTTCCCCATGGGAAGGGGGGGGGGTTGTTTGGGTTAGCTGGACATTCCCCAAAAAAGTGACTGTCCTGCAAAAATTGGGATAGTTGGGAGGTATGTTCAAATACATTTAATGTTTTGCATGCAGGGTAAATACTGGCTTCTTTGACATTTAGCCACAAATGCTGCACAGCTGAATTGCAGTATTACACTGCAATTAACAGTTATGCTAGGACATTCCCCCTCCCAAATCTACCTCTCTCTGCATGTTACATCTGTCCCACAGTGGCGTGCGGTGAGGTCAGTGGCTAGTGAGGCACTACAGCCATAATGTCCGCCGAATCCTGCCGATGACCCTTAGCCAATGCCCGCTACTGCCTCTGAGCCGATACCCGCTGCCACCGCCAATGGCTTACAAACTCGCCCACAATCAACTGACCCAGCCCTCCACCACTAATTTCTATCTCAGTCCGATGCCGCCAATGCCCGCTGCCTGCCTGCTCATTGTTCTCGTTATATATTATAAATTTTTAAAGAAAAAAAAATGAGTGTTTGGGACTGGGAAGGGTGAGGGAGGAGGACATGAATGCAATTTTGTTGTCCAGGGCTTCCATTAACTTAAAGGAGAAGGGTCTGAATGGGTTAAAAAAAATGCGTGAGGTCCCCCCTCCTTAGTATAACCAGCCTCGGGCTCTTTGAGCCGGTCCTGGTTATTTAAATACTGGGGGAAAAATTGGACAGGGGTTCCCCGTATTTAGACAACTAGCACCGGGCTCTTAGACCGGTCCAGGTTCCAAAAATACGTGGGACAATAGATGTAGGGGTCCCCCATATTTTTAAAACCAGCACCGGGCTCCACTAGCCAGAGAGATAATGCCACAGCCGGGGGACACTTTTATGTAGGTCCCTGCGGCCCTGGCATTACCCCTCCAACTAGTCACCCCTGGTCGGGGTTCCCTGGAGGAGTGGGGACCCCTTAAATCAAGAGGTTCCTCCCCTCGAGGCACCCAAGGGCCAGGGGTGAAGCCCGAGGCTGTCCCCAGCACCCCTGGGTGGTGGGTGCCGGGCTGATAGCCATGTGTGTAAAAAAAGAATATTGTTTTTTCGTTGTGGAACTACAAGGCCCAGCAAGCCTCCCCCGCTTGCTGGTACTTGGAGAACCTCAAGTACCAGCAGGCGGGGAAATAACGGGCTTGCTGGTACCTGTAGTTCTACAACAACAAAAAATACCTAAATAAAAACACAAACACACACAGTGTGACAGTAAAATTATTGAGACAGGCTGTAGCATGTGGGTGCATGTAACCCTATAAAAGTGATGGATTGGGTGACTATTACAATACCCACTGTTGCTGTCTGAAAAATGATGGATTTATAGATTGCTCTGCCGAGACATGTTTTTTTCTAAAATGCACCACAGGTATGGATGGATAGTATACTTGACGACACAGAGGTAGGTAGAGCAGTGGCCTACTGTACCATACTGCTATATATTATATTATTTATTATTATTATTATCCTTTATTTATATGGCGCCACAAGGGTTCCGCAGTGCCCAATTACAGAGTACATAAATAATCAAACAGGAAAACAGCAACTTACAGTTGACGACAATATAGGACAAGTACAGGGTAAATAAACATAGCTACATCAGCAGATGACACTGGAATAAGTATCAGGTGGCAGAAGACTGCTGGATTTGGTGCAGCTGAAGATTATTAAAGTAAGAAAAGAGTAAGCACATGAGGGAAGAGGGCCCTGCTCGTGAGAGCTTACATTCTAAAAGGGAGGGGTAGACAGACAGGGGTGAGACAGATGGGGTACATAGAGAGCATGGAACAGAGGTTTAGGATGAGATTTGGCTGGGTTTGGTGAAGAAGTGGGTCTTGAGAGCCCATTTGAAGTTTTGTAGAGAGGTGGAGAGTCTGAGGGGGAGAGGTAGGGAATTCCAGAGAAGTGGTGCAGCACGTGAAAAATCTTGGAGGTAGGAGTGGGAGGAAGTAATCCGTAGGCAGGAGAGTCGGTGTGCATTAGCAGAGCGAAGAGGACGGGTGGGAGTGTAAAGCGAGATAAGATCAGAGATGTAGATGGGAGAGGAGTGGGTGAGGGCTTTGTAAGCAAGTGTGAGAAGCTTGAAATGGATTCTGAAAGGGAAGGGGAGCCAGTGAAGGACTAGTAAGAGAGGAGAGGTGGACGTAGTGCGTTTGGTGAGGAAAATGAGCCGGGCAGCAGCATTGAGGATAGATTGGAGTGGAGAGAGGTATTTGTCAGGAATGCCAGTCAGGAAGAGATTACAGCAGTCCAGTCTGGAGATGACCAGTGAGTGGATAAGAGTCTTAGTAGCATCCTGGGTCAGAAAGGGTCTGATCCTGGAAATATTTTTTAGATGAAAACGGCAGGTTTGTGAGAGGTGCTGAATGTGTGGTTTGAAGGAGAGGGAGGAGTCAAGGATTACTCCAAGACAGCGCGCTTGGGGGGTAGAGGAGATAGTAGTGCGATTGTAGGAGGTGAGATTATGCGGGAGGGAGGGAAGATGATCAGCTCGGTCTTAGACATGTTAAGTTTAAGAAAGCGCTGGGACATCCAGGAAGAGATAGCAGAGAGACAGTTGGAGATACGAGTGAGGAGAGTAGGGGAGAGGTCTGGAGAGGAAAGATAGATTTGAGTGTCATCAGCATAGAGATGATATTGGAAACCAAAAGAACTAATGAGCTTACCTAGTGAGGACGTATAGAGAGAGAAGAGAAGAGGACCAAGGACAGAACCTTGGGGTACCCCTACAGTTAGTGGAAGTGAGGGGGAGGTGGAGTCATGAGAGGAGACAGAGAATGAACGGTCAGAAAGGTAGGACGACAACCAAGAGAGGGCAGTGTTACGCAGACCAATGGAGTGAAGGATTTGCAGTAGGAGAGGATGGTCCACGGTGTCAAAAGCAGCAGAGAGATCAAGTAGAATAAGTAGAGAGTAGTGTCCCTTAGATTTAGCAGCATGGAGGTCATTGCATACTTTTGTAAGGGCAGTTTCAGTGGAGTGGAGAGGACGGAAGCCAGACTGGAATGGGTCAAGCAGTGAGTGTGAGGAAAGAAAGGAAGTAAGGCGGTTGTAGACAATACGCTCAAGGAGTTTGGAGGCAAAAGGGAGGAGAGAGATGGGTCGGTAGTTGGAGAGAGTGTTTGGATCAAGGGTAGGTTTTTTAAGAATAGGAGAGATGAGAGCGTGCTTGAAGGCAGAGGGGACAGTGCCTGATGAGAGGGAGAGATTGAGAAGGTGGGAAAGATGGGAACAAGCAGAAGAAGAGAGGTGGCAAAGGAGGCGGGAGGGGATAGGGTCAAGTGGGGAGGTGGTGAGGGGACAGGAACAAATGAGGGCCATGACTTCCTCTCCAGATGCATGGGAGAAAGATGACAGAGTTGGTACGAGGGATGGGGAGGGTTGGTAAGGGATGGGAGAAGGCTGGTTACTGATAGTCTGGTGTGATGTGATGTCCTGACGTATGGAGTCAATTTTGGATGTGAAGTAAGTGGCAAAGTCAAGAGCAGAGAGTGAGGAAGGGAGACGAGGTGGAGGTGGGCAGAGGAGTGAGTTGAGAGTGGCAAAGAGGCGCCGGGGGTTGGAAGACTGGGAGGAGATGAGGTTCTTGAAGTATGACTGTTTAGCAAGAGAAAGGGCAGCACTGAAGGATGAGAGCATAAGTTTGAAATGGAGGAAGTCTGCCTTAGAGCGTGATTTCCTCCAGTGTCGCTCAGCAGTACATGAGCATTTTTGCAGATATCTGGTGCATTTGGTGTGCCAGGGTTGAGGTGTTAATTTGCAAGGGTGAATAGTGGTTGGTGGAGCAACAGAGTCAAGAGCAGAAGTAAGGGAAGCATTGTATGTGGAAGTGGCTTGTTCAGGGCATGAGAGAGAGAGAATAGGAGAGAGAAGTGAGTCAAACAGGGAGGAAAGGAATGTGGTGTCAATAGCTTCAATGTTACGCTTAGTGATGGTAGCCTTAGGAGGTAGAGATGGGGAAGTCGAGAGAGATAGGTTGAAGGAGAGCAGGTGGTGGTCAGAGAGGGGAAATGGGGAGTTGGAAAAATCAGAAATATCACAGCGGTGAGTGAAGACCAGATCCAGTGAGCTCCCATTCACATGGGAGGGTGAGGAGGTCCACTGGGAAAGACCAAGTGAAGAGGTGAGGTTAAGGAGTTTAGAGGCAGGGGATTGTGTGGGGATGTCAATAGGGATGTTGAAATCGCCTAGGATAATGGTGGGAATGTCAGAAGAGAGGAAGCCAGGAAGCAAAGTTGTCGATGAATTTGGAAGCAGTGCCAGGGGGGGGGGGTAAATGACAGCTACTCTAAGATGGACTGGTTGGAAGAGGCATATGGCGTGGTCCTCAAATGTAGAGAATATAAGGGATGGTTCTGGTGGTATGAGTTGGTAGGAGTAACTAGAAGGTAAAAGGACCCCAACACCACCCCCATGGCGACCCCCAGGTCGGGGTGTGTGTGTGAATGTAAGGCCCCCAGCAGAGAGAGCAGCAGCAGAAGTAGTGTCAGAGGGCGTAATCCAAGTTTCAGTAATGGCTAGTAGGTGTAGGGAGTTGGAAATGAAAAGCTCATGAGTGGGGACCAGTTTGTTACAAACAGATCTGTCATTCCAGAGGGCACAGGATAGGGGGTATGAGTTTGTGGGAGAGATGTGAATTAGATTTTCAGGGTTGCTGTAGCGATGAGGTGGGATTAACTTTGAGGGCAGGGATGATGAGAGAGTAGTGATGGTACGGGTGCCTGAGCTAGGAGGGGAAACTGCAGGAGGTGGGCAGGGAGGGAGGTCAGTGTGATGTGGATGGGGGTGTGGGGAGGTGACAGGGAAGGGAGAGAGGGAGCAGGGCTGAGTTGTGGGGTAGCAGGACCATGGGGCAGAGGTGAATGAAAGTGGGGTAACAGGAAAGGTGGGGGAAGGAAACAGAGGGATGGAGGGGAGACAGAGGAGGGGAGAGAGGAGGAGGTGGAGGAGACTAGTGGGGAAGGATAAAGATACATTATTAGGTAGACACTGAGTGATGTGGGGAGTATAAGAAAACCTTGACATAGTGTTAAGTAGGTAAATAGGTTGAAGTAGTGGAAGTAGGAGAGGAGACTGTAAGGCAATCCGAGCAGAAGAATTGCAGAAATGCAGGTGAGAAAAGCAGTGTAGGCTCAAGGGGTGTAGATTTAGTATGAAATGAGTCAAAAGCGTAGATAAAGTGGGTGCAGAAATGTATTTGGAGTGTAAGAAATGAAAGGATTGTGAAAGGTTTAAGAAGCAATGGTAATTATGTTAGATGTTTTAAGTGTTTGCAGGTAAAATTGCATTGGTGCAGCTGTGCTTAAAAAACAAAATTACAATAATACAGATACAGGCATTTGTAGGTGAAATGGATGGTTTATGAAATGTCCAAGTAAGGTGGTAGTTCTGTGCTATGTAATCAGATGCAACAATCAGGAGGTGAGTGATCTGAGGAGTAAGTGACTCACGTTTGTTATTAGTTCTTCAGTTTTCTTTGTTTTGTTAGATTGGTGTGCTTCTGTTTTCCTTCTTTTTCACTTCGATTGAACGCTGATTGAACACTGCTGTTATGTGTCAATTTTATCACGCTTTGATAAAAATGCACGCTTAGATCAATAAATGCACAGCCAAATGGCTTTGCACAGCCTACACCATTGGACTTAAGTAGAAGACTATTACAAGTGAAACCAATAATTGAAATCTGTAACCACACCCCACCCCCTCAAATGCCAGGCAATAAATTACCTTAAAAACAACAACCAGGCATTCCACAAAGATTAAACTGGGTCTATATCATTCAAAACTTTAAAAAAGTACTTCAAAATCACATACTATGCAATAATGTTTCAATTTGCATTACCCAGCAGAATTAGCTTTGCATATATAGATATAGTGCAGCAGAATATATTGGTGGTTGTAGTCAATTGTAATTACCTGGAGGTGACAAGAAGAGAAGAAACGTCAATTCACAATCGATATCAGCTGAAGATAAATTAATGCTGATTGAACACTGCTGTTATGTGTCAATTTTATCACGCTTTGATAAAAATGCATGCTTAGATCAATAAATGCACAGCCTACACCATTGGACTTAAGTAGAAGACTATTACAAGTGAAACCAATAATTGAAATTTGTAACCACACCCCACCCCCTCAAATGCCAGGCAATAAATTACCTTAAAAACAACAACCAGGCATTCCACAAATATTAAACTGGGTCTATATCATTCAAAACTTTAAAAAAGTACTTCAAAATCACATACTATGCAATAATGTTTCAATTTGCATTACCCAGCAGAATTAGCTTTGCATATATAGATATAGTGCAGCAGAATATATTGGTGGTTGTAGTCAATTGTAATTACCTGGAGGTGACAAGAAGAGAAGAAACGTCAATTCACAATTGATATCAGTTGAAGATAAATTAATGCTGATTGAACACTGCTGTTATGTGTCAATTTTATCACGCTTTGATAAAAATGCACGCTTAGATCAATAAATGCACAGCCAAACGGCTTTGCACAGCCTACACCATTGGACTTAAGTAGAAGATATTACAAGTGAAACCAATAATTGAAATCTGTAACCACACCCCACCCCCTCAAATGCCAGGCAATAAATTACCTTAAAAACAACAACCAGGCATTCCACAAAGATTAAACTGGGTCTATATCATTCAAAACTTTAAAAAAGTACTTCAAAATCACATACTATGCAATAATGTTTCAATTTGCATAACCCAGCAGAATTAGCTTTGCATATATAGATATAGTGCAGCAGAATATATTGGTGGTTGTAGTCAATTGTAATTAACTGTAGGTGACAAGAAGAGAAGAAACGTCAATTCACAATCGATATCAGCTGAAGATAAATTAACGCTGATTGAACGCTGCTGTTATGTGTCAATTTTATCACGCTTTGATAAAAATGCACGCTTGGATCAATAAATGCACAGCCAAACGGCTTTGCACAGCCTACACCATTGGACTTAAGTAGAAGACTATTACAAGTAAAACCAATAATTGAAATCTGTAACCAAACCTCCCCCACCTCAAATGCCAGGCAATAAATTACCTTAAAAACAACAACCAGGCATTCCACAAAGATTAAACTGGGTCTTTATCATTCAAAACTTTAAAAAAGTACTTAAAAATCACATACTATGCAATAATGTTTCAATTTGCATTACCCAGCAGAATTAGCTTTGCATATATAGATATAGTGCAGCAGAATATATTGGTGGTTGTAGTCAATTGTAATTACTCAGCAGAATTAGCTTTGCATATATAGATATAGTGCAGCAGAATATATTGGTGGTTGTAGTCAATTGTAATTACCCAGCATAATTAGATTTGCAAATATAGATATAGTGCAGCAGAATATATTGGTGGTTGTAGTCAATTGTAATTACCCAGCAGAATTAGCTTTGCATATATATAGTGCAGCAGAATATATTGGTGGTTGTAGTAAATTGTAATTACCCAGCAGCAGCTCTACTGCACTCAACATCACCAGTGCTCACAATATATATAATGCTATATACTATGCCATAGTGGTGCTTACTATATAACACCTCCTACTGCGTTTCCCCTGGCAATGAGCATGACACCCAGAGAGTGAAACCCCTGGCAATGAGCATGACACCCAGCACGTGAAACTCTTGGCGTTGAGCAGTTTTTGTAAAAGTAATTAGAAGCTTTACTGTAGGGCATAGTGTATCACAGATATTGTGGTGTGTGACATAATATGTTCCAAAGGGCATTAATGTGTGGGGCTTAACATGGTGGAAATTACTGTACTTTTTTCCCTGTGGTGGCCGAGGTCTGTTGGTGCAGGGTCAAGAACTAGGGTGTAAGGTAGTCTTTGCCTGCAAGGCTACGCTCATTTTATGGAGACCATACCCATACATTTAAGTGTGGCATATACCTGCGCTTGCTCGCGGGGTGAGAACATCTCCCTAATTGAATTCAGCGATATGAATAGAGGTTGTGCAGCAGCCACAGAAAGGGTTAATCTCTGCAGCTTGTCACTAAATTACATTGTTGCAATTTTAGCTGGGAGCTGCAATAATTACTCTAATACATAACACAGCCAACACTTCTATATTCACACAATATACTGCATGGTGAATATAGAAGTGGTGCTTGCTAAACAGCACCTCCTACTGCATTCCACATCACCGCTGGTCACACTCATATCAGGCCCATAATGCTGTATACTATGCCATAGTGGTGCTTACTATATAACACCAGGTGCTGTGCAGTGGTCAAAACACACTAACTGGTCCCATGCTGTTGTTGAACTAAAGGCCTATACACACGATGAGATTCGGTCTATGCTAATAGGTTTAAAAAGGTTACATAAAATCTACTTTATGTATTTATTCATTAAAGTTTTTAAGTTGTATTTTACAACCATACAATGATATGATATATAATGTATCGTATAATCATTACATAATGTTGATGGCATTGAATTGTCTCTGCCTTGACTAGTGGCAGCAGCTTCAGCACTAGGTGGAAGTGGATCTTGATCTTTCCCTATTTTACCCTCCACCTTTTTGTTCTCCATTTTTTAATGTGTGGAATTATATGCCAGTAATATATCTGGAATTAGACGGTGGTAATGTCTGGAATTAGATACCACTAGATAGATACCAGATATCACTGTGACTGGAATGATGACATATGCACAGTGACAGGACACTACCACAGCACCCTACAGCAGCCATATGCGGCACAAGACACTGGAGTATTAGTAATGTACTGTAGTATACTGAGCACCACAAGACAATGAGCAGTGATACGGAGCACTGATGAGATTACTAGAACTGACACTGAGCAGCCAGATGCAGCACTGGACTATTAGTAATGTTCTGTAGTATACTGAGCACCACAATGCAGCACAAGACAGTGAGCAGTGATACTGAGCACTGATGAGGATACTAGAACTGACACTGAGCAGCAAGATGCAGCACTGGACTATTAGTAATGTACTCTAGTATACTGAGCACCACATTGCAGCACAAGACAATGAGCAGTGATAATGAGCACTGATGAGGATACTACTGAGAACTGACACTGAGCAGGAGAGACACACTACAATTTCATCTTGCGCCTCTTTTTTTATTTATCTTTGCATCATGTGCTGTTTGGGGCTATTTTTTTAAGTGCCATCCTGTCTGACACTGCAGTGCCACTCCTAGATGGGCCAGGTGTTTGTGCTGCCCACTTGGGTCGCTTAGCTTAGTCATCCAGGGACCTTGGTGCAAATTTTAGGACTAAAAATAATATTGGGAGGTGTGAGGTGTTCAGAATAGACTGGAAAGGAGTAGAAATTATGGTTATTGAGCTTAATACTATAGGATCAAAATTACCCCCAAATTCTATGATTTTAGCTGTTTGAGGTTTTAAAAAAAAATCACCCGAATACAAAACCCGAAAGGGTGGTTTTGCCAAAACGCGTCCGTATCCAAAACACAACTGCGGATCCGAAACCAAAACCAAAACATGAAACACGAAAAATGCCCGCTGCACATCTCTAGTTAGGGGAGAAGCATGTAGCCTTGTAGACTATGCACAGCTATATCTAGAAAAATATACGATCTAATCTTTAACCAACCAATGCAAGAAAGTATTTAATGTGAAAATACGAAACACTAGACTAATTGGAGGTGCGCCCTAAAGCAAATTACAATGTTAGGATTAGGGGGTTCGGAAAGACCTCTAGTGTAAACACTACTATATACATTTTAAGATAGGAAGGTACAAATTACATATTCACATTGCATCTATGGGCTGGATTCAAATGTCCCTTTCCTCCCTCAATCGTGCCCGTCAGCAGCTATTCTAATGTTGCTGCCAACGGGTGCGACATGTTTATTTCAGCTCGCTACCCCCAGGGGAAACAAGCTGAAATGTGTGCAAAGAGACCCATTTGGGCAACCAAACGGTGTCTTTTCATGATCGCGCCCATTACTTTATTCAGGTTTAGGTGCTTTGTGCACCTAAACCAGAGTGTAATGGGCGCAATAATTGAGGGCATTTGAATTTCCCTTATATGTGTGTGTGTGTGATATACACACAGACACACATACTGTATTTCTTTATATAATGGACACCTCAGTTTCAATTCATTCATGTCCTGCCCCCTACTCTGTCAGACCCCTTCCCCTCTACTTTTCTGACCCCAAACTCCACTCATTCTTGTTGAGTGCTGGTGGGCCCATTCAGAATTTTGCTATGGGGCCCACAAAGGTCTAGTTACGCCACTGGGCAGGGTTGTAGAGGAGGCGGTGCAAGGCATCCTGGGAACAGTCAAAGCTTTAGCCTGTTGGTGCCTTGGATCAAGATCCAACTCTACACCCCGATGTTAGTGTAGTGCCTTTTGGGGTTAAGGTTTTACAGAAAGTTACAGGTTTTTTTAATTTAGTAAAATATGCCCCATTTTAAAGATAGGGCATTTACATTTGTTGCACCTGTGCAGTACATAGCAGCCTGCAGGGCATGTACAGTGGCTTCATTTGGGTGCACATACATTGCCGGCTCCTGGTCGCAAACTGAAATTATTGTGTGTAAGTGGAATTAGCGGTGTTTATGTCATACAGGGGGGTGGGGGAGGTTTGTGGTTGGTGGGGGGCACGCTGTGTGATTATTATCCTGCATCTATACATACATGCGCTAACACCTGGACATACACTGATGTACCCACACCTAATATCCATACATACACGCCCTGACACCTGGACATACACCAACATTCCCACACCTGCATCTATACATACACATGCTGACACCTGGACATACACCAACATACAAGCACCTGCATCTATATATACACGCGCTGACAAATGGACATACACCGACGTACCCACACTTGCATCTATACATACATGCACTGACATCTGGACATACAAGCACCTGCATCTATACATACACGCGCTGACACCTGAACCTACACTGACGTTCCCACACCTGCATCTATACATACACATTCTGACACCTGGACATACACAGACGTACCCACACCTGCATCTATACATACACGCGTTGACACCTGGACGTACACTGACGTACACACACCTACATCTATATATGCATGGATGCAAATGTGGGTACGTCTGTATACGTCCAGGTGTTAGCATGTGTATGTATAGATGTTAGGTGTGGGTACATCAGTGTATGTCCAGGTGTCAGCACATGTATGTATAGATTCACATGTGGGTAAGCCGGTGTACGTCCACGTGTCAGCATGTGTAGGTATAGATGCAGGTGTGGGTACGTTGGTGTACGTTTAGGGGTCAGCGTGTTTATCTATAGATGTTGGTGTGTGTATGTCAGTGTACGTACAGATATAGGTGTGTGTATGTATGTATGTATGTATGTATGTATATGTATAGAGGAAGGTGTGATACATACATATAACACATACATGATAGATACATACATATATCACACACACGATAGATAGATAGATAGATAGATAGATAGATAGAACACATACATACAAGATAGATACATACATACATGATAGATACATATATATACACACACATACGATAGATAGATGCATACATATATATATATATATATATCACAAACATATATGATTCATACATATATCACACACACATACATGATACATACATGAGAAAGACCTGGGATGGTGATGAGGCCAGGGCCCCCTGCTGATGTTGCGTTGAGGAAGGCAGTGTTCCAGGGCGGATGCCAGTCGGGGAGAGCGCCGCGCAGCCCGGGAAAAATACTGCTGAGGAGCTACATCTGGAAGAGCCCCTGGGAGGGAGAGTGCCACATGCCCCATCCTGCGTGGCAGACTCTGCAGGCCTGCACATGGGAAGGGAGGTCTCTGGCCACACATACTCACCCTTCTGCTGAAGCCCCGCTGCTGTCCCCATCAGCGCTCTCCAGCGGGGAGCGGGGCCAGGATGAACCTCAACCTGTGAGAACTATCTTCATGATCAAGAGATCTCATATGCAAGATAAGTATGTGTTGGGATAGGGCTGGGGAGGGCGGCTGCTCGGGCACACCCCCGTCAAGTTAAGGAGATTTAACTGAGGAAGCACAAGGGAACTCTCGTCTGGGGACAACAACTGCAGGGAGACCACATCTTTTCAGATGAACATGGGAGGGCGGAAGGCTGCCTAATACTGAAGCACCCTCAGACATTAAACCATATGCAACAACTATTGCAAGCATTCCTGGGGGAAGGTCTGCAGCAGACGGATTTGCATACGGTGATGTCATCCAAGCAGTGGGCCAAAGTTGGCTGGAACCCTCATCTGTATATGAAAAGAGAAAAGGGGCGTGCAGGGCATGGCAGCCTTTTGCGGCGCTTGTATAACCCCAAGGTTGCATTAAACACCCCCACCCTCCTTCGGTGTGGGGCTCATGTTGGCCATGCCCAAGCCCCTGAAGCATTCAAGCTGATTTCTTGCAGCAGCTGGGCACTGTAACAGCTTCAGAGCTGCTCTACAAGACAAGTAAAAGGGTGTGGGCCCTGCAGCACCACCTGTAGTTTGCATACACACATATATAGGACAGCATCTCTTATATGCCCCAGGGTCAATAAAATAGTATCCTTGTCTAGGCTATCCATCCCCTCAGATAAGGTATTTGTCCATGCCGCTACAGCACTACACACCCAGGCCGACGCAATTGCCGGTCTGAGTAAGGTACCTGAATGTGTATAAATGGACTTCAGGGTAATCTCCTGTTTGCGGTCAGCACACTCTTTGAAGGTAGCCGTATCCTGGGACGGGAGGGCTACCTTCTTGGATAAGCGTGTTAATGCTTTGTCCACCCTAGGGGAGCATTCCCATCGTAACCTATCCGTTGATGGGAAAGGATACGCCATAAGAATCCTTTTGGAAATCTGCAGTCTTTTATCTGGAGATTCCCAAGCTTTTTCACATAACTCGTTCAGCTCGTGTGAGGGGGGAAAGGTTACCTCAGGCTTCTTTCCCTTGTACATATGTACCCTCTTGTCAGCGACAGGGGGTTCCTCTGTGATGTGCAAAACATCTTTTATTGCCATAATCATAAATCGAATGGATTTTGCCAATTTTGGCTGTAACTTTGCATCATCGTAATCGACACTGGAGTCAGAATCCGTGTCGGTATCTGTGTCAACAATCTGGGATAGTGGGCGCTTATGAGACCCTGACAGTCCCTGCAACATAGGATCAGGCATGGGTTGAAACCCTGACTGTCCCAAAGCTTCTGCCTTGTCTAATCTTTTGTGCAATGAGTTTACACTAGCATTTAAAACATTCCACATATCCATCCAATCAGCTGTCGGCGGAGACACCACATTCATTTGCTCCCGCTCCTCTCTAATATAGCCTTCTTCCTCAGACATGTCGACACACGTGTACCGACACACTACACACACAGGGAATGCTTTTTCTGAAGACAGTTTCCCCTCAAGGCCCTTTGGAGAGACAGAGAGAGAGTATGCCAGCACACCCCCCAGCGCTATATAACCCAGGAATAAAACAGTAACTTAATGTTTGCCCAGTAGTGCTGCTGTATGTAATTTGCGAATTATGTGCCCCCCCCACCCCTCTTTTCAACCCTCTTGTCTAACGTGGTATAAACAGGGTAGAGTCCGGGGAGCTTCCTCTCAGCGGTGCTGTGGAGAAAAAATGGCGCTGGTGAGTGCTGAGGGAGAAGCCCCGCCCCCTCGGAGGCGGGCTTCTGTCCCGCTTAAACTGTAAAATTGGTGGGGGCTTATACATATATAAAGTGCCCAGCTGTATATATGTTATATTTTTGCGAAAGAGGTTTATATTGCTGCCCAGGGCGCCCCCCCTGCGCCCTGCACCCTTACAGTGACCGGAGTATGTGAGGTGTATGGGAGCAAAGGCGCACAGCTGCAGTGCTATGCGTTACCTCAGTGAAGATCATGAAGTCTTCTGCCGCCTCTGAAGTCTTCTTTTCTTCTCATACTCACCCGGCTTCTATCTTCCGGCTCTGCGAGGGGGACGGCGGCGCGGCTCTGGGACGGACGGCGAGGGTGAGATCCTGCGTACCAATCCCACTGGAGCTAATGGTGTCCAGTAGCCTAAGAAGCAGGACCTTGCAACTCAGAGAGTAGGGCTGCTTCTCTCCCCTCAGTCCCTCGATGAGGGAGTCTGTTGCCAGCAGTGCTCCCTGAAAATTAAAAACCTAACAAAATACTTTCTGTCAGAAAGCTCAGGAGAGCTCCTGAAAAGCACCCAGTCTCCACTGGGTACAGTATCAAAATGAGTTCTGGAGGAGGGGCATAGAGGGAGGAGCCAGTGCACACCCAGAACTAAAGTCTTTCTTAAAGTGCCCATGTCTCCTGCGGAGCCCGTCTATCCCCATGGTCCTTACGGAGTCCACAGCATCCTCTAGGACGTTAGAGAAAATAGGATTTTAATACCTACCGGTAAATCCTTTTCTCTTAGTCCGTAGAGGATGCTGGGCACCCGTCCCAGTGCGTACTGTGTCTGCAGTTATTAAATGGCCCTTAACTCCAGAACATTTATGTGGAGATGAAAACATCCAAGGAAGACTTGACCATCTTCCTTGGATGTTTTCCCCCTGTGTGACTGCTCTCCAGCCTCGGAGGGTTGCATCCGTGGTCCCTAGGATCCCGTCCTGGATCCCGAACCATCGCCCCTCTAGGTGGTGAGAACTGTGCAGCCACCAATGGAGTGAGATTCTGGTCTTGGAAGACAGGATTATCCTCCGGTGCATGTGTAGGTGGGATCCGGACCACTTGTCCAACAGGTCCCACTGGAACACTCTGGCATGGAACCTGCCAAACTGAATGGCCTCGTAGGCCGCAACCATCTTCCCCAGCAACTGAATGCATTGATGGATTAACACTCTTGCTGGTTTCAGAATTTGTTTGACCAGACTCTGGATCTCCAGAGCCTTTCCACTAGAAGAAAACCTCTTCTGTGTCCAGTATCACTCCCAAAAACAACAACCGCGTCATTGGGACCAACTGCGATTTTGGCAAGTTTAGGAGCCAACCATGTTGTTGAAGAACTGTCAGGGAGAGTAGATGTTTTGCACCAACTGGTCCCTGGATCTCGCCTTTATCAGGAGATCATCCAAGTACGGGATAATTGTGACTCCTTGCTTGCGAAGGAGAACCATCATTTCCGCCATCACCCTGGTGAAAATCCTCGGAGCCGTGGACAGACCAAACGGCAACGTCTGAAATTGGTAATGACAATCCTGAATTGCAAACCTCAGGTAGCTTGATGCAGTGGCTAAATGGGAACATATAAGTAGGCATCCTTTATGTCTACAAAAACCATGAAATCTCCTTTATCCCCCGGACTGGAGATCACTACCCTGAGAGATTCCATCTTGAAATTGAATTTCTTTAGGTAGAAATTAAGGGATTTCAGATTTAAGATTGGTCTGACTGAGCCGTCCGGCTTCGGGACCACGAAGAGGCTTGAATAAAAACCTTCTCCCTGCTGACTAAGGCTGATTTGAACAATCGGTGAGGGGGAACGTCTTGAAACCCCAGTTTGTACCCTTGGGACACTATTTGTAAAACCCACGAGTCCAGGTCCGAATGAATCCAGAACTGACTGAAGAGTTTTAGACGTGCCCCCCACTGGTGCGGGCTCCTGCAAGAGAGCCCCAGCGTCATGCAGTGGATTTGGCAGAAGCAGAGGACGATCTCTGCTCCTGCGATCTTGAAGAGGCTACAGACCTCTTCCCTCTTTTCCTTCCTCTACCTGCAAAGAAAGGGGAATCTTAACTTCTTGCATATCTATTGGGCCGAAATGACTGCGTCAGATAATGATGCGTCTTCATCCGTTGAGAGGGAACATAGGGCAAGAAGGATGACTTACCTGCGGGAGCTGCCGAGATCAAATTAACTAGGCCGTCGCCAAACAAGGCTTCACCTTCATAGGGAAGAGACTCCCTTTCTTCTTGGAGTCAGCATCAGCATTCCCTTGGTGAATCCACAATGCCCTCCTATCCGAGACTGCCATGAAATTGGCCCGTGAGCACTTGTGCCCGGTGTAGGATTTTTAAATATGTGTAGTTTACTGTATGCAAGGGTTTAAAACCTTTTAGGAACTGAGCTCTAAGGTGTATTACATGTAGTTTAAAAAAAACAAAAAAGGTTTATTTTATGGCAGTAGTTTCCAAACTGGGGTTCTTGCACTGGTAGCATAGTTTGGTGGTCCAGGACCAATTAAAATTATTTATACTGTATTAAATTGGCAAAACCATTCCCTCACAACATAACTGAACCTGAGGATGACATGCTATAAACACAATTTACTTAATTTTATATTTTTTTTTGAATTTCTCAATAAAAAAAACTTTGGCCTAGGGGTGCCGTGAAACAAATTTTGATACTCTAGGGCAGGGGTGTCAAACCCATGGGCCGCATGCCGCCCCCAATGCATCCTTTTGTGGCCCACAGGCCGGGGTCCGGCAGGGGTCCGACAGGGGTCCTTTTGTGGCCCGATCACCTTGCTTAGAGCGAGGGCAGGAGAGTGCAGCCAGAGTCTTTGCTTTCTATGTGCGGCACCATCTTCCCGAAGAGATCACCGGGAAGATAGTGCCCCTTCCACTGGCTACAGCACAGGTATACTGGGGTGGGGTAGCAAACTGGGGGCCCCAATGGGCCCCTCCAGCAGTCCCTCTACCAAAACACGTCTTTTGGTGGTTTTGCGGTGTTGTTATAACTACATGGTGACGATACTGTAGCACAGAGATTTTCAACCATTTACAACTCACGTCACACAGAACAAGATTTAAATATTGACAAGGCACACTGAAATATAATGGTGATGCATGGTGCAGTATCGTGTCCTAGGATGTCATGTCGCAGCTTCTCCATAGGTAACGCCTGAACAGGCCCGGTGACAGGGGGGACAAAGGGGACACTTGTTCAGGGCTCCAAGTATTAAGAACAGAAATAATGGGGCCACAGTGCCAATATTGCTTTTTAAAGTGTATCCACCAACTGCTCAATTTAAGCAGGAAAACAATTAACAGGCCAACTAAACCCTCCCCCCTCCTTTTACCCCATCACTTTGTCCAGTCCCTGTGGTCCATACTGTATTGCCATTATTATGCATGTTGCTGTGCTGGCCCTTTTCTGAATGTCCCTGCCACCGCCACCGAAGAGCTGGATAGCCCAGTATGAAAACCACCTGCCGGCCTCACTGACGGTCCGAGTCAAAGGCTCCATTTTTTTTAAAGATCCCTCTGCCAAGTTAAGGGGGGGTTGAGGATGCCCCAGAGATATCAGTGTACTGGGCCCCGAGATTTCTGTTGCTGGCCCTGACCCTCAGGGGCGTATCTACCCCTTGGCCAGGATGGCACTTGCCAGGGGCACCATCCAGCTGTGCCAACCGTGGCTAAGGGATAGAGTTCTGCAGTCTCGAAAAGGGCGCTATGGCAATCAGCGTGGGACTGACCAATTAGACGGTGAGGGAAGGATACTGAAATTGTCCCAACCCTGTTACAGTTTGAAACGCCCCTCAACTGCTGTCCAATGCTTCACTCTTAGCTCTGCCCCTTTGAAATTATTAATCCCTACCCCCCGGTAGGCGGAGTTCTCCAGGCCCATACTCAGGAGTCACCACTGCTGTACATTATGTGCCGGTTGTAGAGGCAGAGCGGGGAACATCAGAGA
Source organism: Pseudophryne corroboree (assembly GCF_028390025.1). Classification (NCBI taxonomy): domain Eukaryota; kingdom Metazoa; phylum Chordata; class Amphibia; order Anura; family Myobatrachidae; genus Pseudophryne; species Pseudophryne corroboree. The sequence goes on from NW_026969146.1 coordinate 798,916, forward strand.
ACGCCACAAATTACACAGTGGGCAAGGAGATGGCTGGAGACAGCTGCACAGCCATGCCTTGCAAGTTCGAGAGAGCTGTTGAATTTCAGCACTTCAAGTCAGAGCCTGCCCCCTGCTGCCCAAGCAGTCCGTGACAGTTAGTGTCGAGGAGGGGGGGATTTGTGCATGTGTGCTATCAGTGTGTGTGTGGGGGGGGTGGGGGGGTGGAGGATGTGTGTGACTGTGAGGGAGCTGTCAGTGTCAGTGGGGAGAGGAGCAGGAGGGAGTTGTCAGTGTGTGGAAGTGATGAGAGTTGTCAGTACTGGGGAAATGTGTGTGTGTGTGTGTGTGTGTGTGTACTAGATTTAGGAGTGTGTGTTTGTGAGAGGTTTCAGTTGGGGAATTAGAGTTCATACAGTAATTAAATGTTTTCATATTGAGAACTACATCTCCCAGCATATACAGTGTGCTGGGGATGCTAACAAGCTTTATTTAAAAGTTTAAAAAACATTGCTTTTATGACTGCAATGGTTAAAAAGGGAGAGCTATAAATCAATTTATCAGTGAATGATCGCAGTTTGAGCTGTTACATTTTACTGAACCACCTATCCCTCCACACTCACTACCTGTCCTCAGGATACATTTACCATCCCGGCAGACGGTATACCGGCGGTCATTTGACCGATGTTGGAATCCTGACACCACTTGGGAGACTGGTGCCGGCACACAGACAGCCAACATCCCGAAGGCGAGTATTGGAGGGAGGGTTAGGACCGGGGGAGGGGGTGTTAGGGAAGGCACTAGGAGGGGGGGGGGTTAGTCCTAGCTGCCACCCCCTGAGGGTTAGCCCTATCCGCCACCCCCCCAGAGGGTTAGGATTAGGATTAGGTATCATGTGACTGCTGGAATCCCGAGCGCCGGATGCCATACCCAACCCCCTTTACTTTTTCAGGCATTTCTATCTCTCCTCTCTCTATGGTGTTCCGATTGCCCACTTTCCCTTGTGCTTTTCTCTCTCTCTCCTTTGTTTAGAGCATCAGTTTCTGTAGTCCACTTTATCCTTATTTTTTCCAGTGTTTCACTATCTCTCTGATGTAATGAGGATGTATGATCTAGAGGGATCAGTAATGCATTGTACTGTATAGAGGCGTCAGGGATGTAGCGTAGGGTATAGAGGCGTCAGGGATGTAGCGTAGGTTATAGAGGCATCAGGAATGTAGCGTAGGGAATAGAGGCATCAGGGATGTAGCGTAGGGTATAGAGGCGTCAGGGATGTAGCATAGGGAATAGAGGCGTCAGGGATGTAGCGTAGGGAATAGAGGCGTCAGGGATTTAGCTTAGGGAATATAGGCATCAGGGATGTACTAGAAGGTATATAGAGGTCAGTGTACTGTATAGAGGGGTCAGTAATGCAGTGATGGTTATAGAAAGGTCAGTGATGTAGTGTAGGGTATAGAGGGGTCAGTTATGTAGTGTGGGGTAAAGAGGGGTCAGTAAAGATACTAAGCTGAAGTACTTAGAACACTTCTTGAATTAAGACACAACCTGCAAGAAAAAGTATGCAATATGGGTGAAAAGTAGATATGAGCGCCTGAAATTTTTCGGGTTTTGTGTTTTGGTTTTGGGTTCGGTTCCGCGGCCGTGTTTTGGGTTCGAACGCGTTTTGGCAAAACCTCACCGAATTATTTTTGTCGGATTCGGGTGTGTTTTGGATTCGGGTGTTTTTTTCAAAAAACACTAAAAAACAGCTTAAATCATAGAATTTGGGGGTCATTTTGATCCCAAAGTATTATTAACCTCAAAAACCATAATTTACACTCATTTTCAGTCTATTCTGAATACCTCACACCTCACAATATTATTTTTAGTCCTAAAATTTGCACCGAGGTCGCTGTGTGAGTAAGATAAGCGACCCTAGTGGCCGACACAAACACCGGGCCCATCTAGGAGTGGCACTGCAGTGTCACGCAGGATGTCCCTTCCAAAAAACCCTCCCCAAACAGCACATGACGCAAAGAAAAAAAGAGGCGCAATGAGGTAGCTGTGTGAGTAAGATTAGCGACCCTAGTGGCCGACACAAACACCGGGCCCATCTAGGAGTGGCACTGCAGTGTCACGCAGGATGGCCCTTCCAAAAAACCCTCCCCAAACAGCACATGACGCAAAGAAAAAAAGAGGCTTTTTACTGATATTTGGTGTTTTGGATTTGACATGCTCTGTACTATGACATTGGGCATCGGCCTTGGCAGACGACGTTGCTGGCATTTCATCGTCTCGGCCATGACTAGTGGCAGCAGCTTCAGCACGAGGTGGAAGTGGATCTTGATCTTTCCCTAATTTTGGAACCTCAACATTTTTGTTCTCCATATTTTAATAGGCACAACTAAAAGGCACCTCAGGTAAACAATGGAGATGGATGGATTGGATACTAGTATACAATTATGGACGGGCTGCCGAGTGCCAACACAGAGGTAGCCACAGCCGTGAACTACCGCACTGTACTGTGTCTGCTGCTAATATATAGACTGGTTGATAAAGAGATAGTATACTCGTAACTAGTATGTATGTATAAAGAAAGAAAAAAAAACCACGGTTAGGTGGTATATACAATTATGGACGGGCTGCCGAGTGCCGACACAGAGGTAGCCACAGCCGTGAACTACCGCACTGTACTGTGTCTGCTGCTAATATATAGACTGGTTGATAAAGAGATAGTATACTCGTAACTAGTATGTATGTATAAAGAAAGAAAAAAAAACCACGGTTAGGTGGTATATACAATTATGGACGGGCTGCCGAGTGCCGACACAGAGGTAGCCACAGCCGTGAACTACCGCACTGTACTGTGTCTGCTGCTAATATATAGACTGGTTGATAAAGAGATAGTATACTCGTAACTAGTATGTATGTATAAAGAAAGAAAAAAAACCACGGTTAGGTGGTATATACAATTATGGACGGGCTGCCGAGTGCCGACACAGAGGTAGCCACAGCCGTGAACTACCGCACTGTACTGTGTCTGCTGCTAATATATAGACTGGTTGATAAAGAGATAGTATACTCGTAACTAGTATGTAGGTATAAAGAAAGAAAAAAAAACCACGGTTAGGTGGTATATACAATTATGGACGGGCTGCCGAGTGCCGACACAGAGGTAGCCACAGCCGTGAACTACCGCACTGTACTGTGTCTGCTGCTAATATATAGACTGGTTGATAAAGAGATAGTATACTCGTAACTAGTATGTATGTATAAAGAAAGAAAAAAAAACCACGGTTAGGTGGTATATACAATTATGGACGGGCTGCCGAGTGCCGACACAGAGGTAGCCACAGCCGTGAACTACCGCACTGTACTGTGTCTGCTGCTAATATATAGACTGGTTGATAAAGAGATAGTATACTCGTAACTAGTATGTATGTATAAAGAAAGAAAAAAAAACCACGGTTAGGTGGTATATACAATTATGGACGGGCTGCCGAGTGCCGACACAGAGGTAGCCACAGCCGTGAACTACCGCACTGTACTGTGTCTGCTGCTAATATATAGACTGGCTGATAAAGAGATAGTATACTCGTAACTAGTATGTATGTATAAAGAAAGAAAAAAAAACCACGGTTAGGTGGTATATACAATTATGGACGGGCTGCCGAGTGCCGACACAGAGGTAGCCACAGCCGTGAACTACCGCACTGTACTGTGTCTGCTGCTAATATATAGACTGGTTGATAAAGAGATAGTATACTCGTAACTAGTATGTATGTATAAAGAAAGAAAAAAAACCACGGTTAGGTGGTATATACAATTATGGACGGGCTGCCGAGTGCCGACACAGAGGTAGCCACAGCCGTGAACTACCGCACTGTACTGTGTCTGCTGCTAATATATAGACTGGTTGATAAAGAGATAGTATACTCGTAACTAGTATGTATGTATAAAGAAAGAAAAAAAAAACACGGTTAGGTGGTATATACAATTATGGACGGGCTGCCGAGTGCCGACACAGAGGTAGCCACAGCCGTGAACTACCGCACTGTACTGTGTCTGCTGCTAATATATAGACTGGTTGATAAAGAGATAGTATACTCGTAACTAGTATGTATGTATAAAGAAAGAAAAAAAAACCACGGTTAGGTGGTATATACAATTATGGACGGGCTGCCGAGTGCCGACACAGAGGTAGCCACAGCCGTGAACTACCGCACTGTACTGTGTCTGCTGCTAATATATAGACTGGTTGATAAAGAGATAGTATACTCGTAACTAGTATGTATGTATAAAGAAAGAAAAAAAACCACGGTTAGGTGGTATATACAATTATGGACGGGCTGCCGAGTGCCGACACAGAGGTAGCCACAGCCGTGAACTACCGCACTGTACTGTGTCTGCTGCTAATATATAGACTGGTTGATAAAGAGATAGTATACTCGTAACTAGTATGTAGGTATAAAGAAAGAAAAAAAAACCACGGTTAGGTGGTATATACAATTATGGACGGGCTGCCGAGTGCCGACACAGAGGTAGCCACAGCCGTGAACTACCGCACTGTACTGTGTCTGCTGCTAATATATAGACTGGTTGATAAAGAGATAGTATACTCGTAACTAGTATGTATGTATAAAGAAAGAAAAAAAAACCACGGTTAGGTGGTATATACAATTATGGACGGGCTGCCGAGTGCCGACACAGAGGTAGCCACAGCCGTGAACTACCGCACTGTACTGTGTCTGCTGCTAATATATAGACTGGTTGATAAAGAGATAGTATACTCGTAACTAGTATGTATGTATAAAGAAAGAAAAAAAAACCACGGTTAGGTGGTATATACAATTATGGACGGGCTGCCGAGTGCCGACACAGAGGTAGCCACAGCCGTGAACTACCGCACTGTACTGTGTCTGCTGCTAATATATAGACTGGCTGATAAAGAGATAGTATACTCGTAACTAGTATGTATGTATAAAGAAAGAAAAAAAAACCACGGTTAGGTGGTATATACAATTATGGACGGGCTGCCGAGTGCCGACACAGAGGTAGCCACAGCCGTGAACTACCGCACTGTACTGTGTCTGCTGCTAATATATAGACTGGTTGATAAAGAGATAGTATACTCGTAACTAGTATGTATGTATAAAGAAAGAAAAAAAACCACGGTTAGGTGGTATATACAATTATGGACGGGCTGCCGAGTGCCGACACAGAGGTAGCCACAGCCGTGAACTACCGCACTGTACTGTGTCTGCTGCTAATATATAGACTGGTTGATAAAGAGATAGTATACTCGTAACTAGTATGTATGTATAAAGAAAGAAAAAAAAAACACGGTTAGGTGGTATATACAATTATGGACGGGCTGCCGAGTGCCGACACAGAGGTAGCCACAGCCGTGAACTACCGCACTGTACTGTGTCTGCTGCTAATATATAGACTGGTTGATAAAGAGATAGTATACTCGTAACTAGTATGTATGTATAAAGAAAGAAAAAAAAACCACGGTTAGGTGGTATATACAATTATGGACGGGCTGCCGAGTGCCGACACAGAGGTAGCCACAGCCGTGAACTACCGCACTGTACTGTGTCTGCTGCTAATATATAGACTGGTTGATAAAGAGATAGTATACTCGTAACTAGTATGTATGTATAAAGAAAGAAAAAAAACCACGGTTAGGTGGTATATACAATTATGGACGGGCTGTCGAGTGCCGACACAGAGGTAGCCACAGCCGTGAACTACCGCACTGTACTGTGTCTGCTGCTAATATATAGACTGGTTGATAAAGAGATAGTATACTCGTAACTAGTATGTATGTATAAAGAAAGAAAAAAAAAACACGGTTAGGTGGTATATACAATTATGGACGGGCTGCCGAGTGCCGACACAGAGGTAGCCACAGCCGTGAACTACCGCACTGTACTGTGTCTGCTGCTAATATATAGACTGGTTGATAAAGAGATAGTATACTCGTAACTAGTATGTATGTATAAAGAAAGAAAAAAAAACCACGGTTAGGTGGTATATACAATTATGGACGGGCTGCCGAGTGCCGACACAGAGGTAGCCACAGCCGTGAACTACCGCACTGTACTGTGTCTGCTGCTAATATATAGACTGGTTGATAAAGAGATAGTATACTCGTAACTAGTATGTATGTATAAAGAAAGAAAAAAAAACCACGGTTAGGTCACTGGTATATACAATTATGGACGGGCTGCCGAGTGCCGACACAGAGGTAGCCACAGCCGTGAACTACCGCACTGTACTGTGTCTGCTGCTAATATAGACTGGTTGATAAAGAGATAGTATACTACTAATATTATATACTGGTGGTCAGGTCACTGGTCACTAGTCACACTGGCAGTGGCACTCCTGCAGCAAAAGTGTGCACTGTTTAATTTTAATATAATATTATGTACTCCTGGCTCCTGCTATAACCTATAACTGGCACTGCAGTAGTGCTCCCCAGTCTCCCCCACAATTATAAGCTGTGTGAGCTGAGCAGTCAGACAGATATATAATATATATAGATGATGCAGCACACTGGCCTGAGCCTGAGCAGTGCACACAGATATGGTATGTATGTGACTGAGTCACTGTGTGCTGTGTATCGCTTTTTTCAGGCAGAGAACGGATTATAAATAAAAGTGGTGGTCACTGGTCACTATCAGCAAAACTCTGCACTGTACACTACTGAGTACTCCTAATGCTCCCCAAAATTAGTAAATCAAGTGTCTAAACGGAGAGGACGCCAGCCACGTCCTCTCCCTATCAATCTCAATGCACGTGTGAAAATGGCGGCGACGCGCGGCTCCTTATATAGAATCCGAGTCTCGCGATAGAATCCGAGCCTCGCGAGAATCCGACAGCGTCATGATGACGTTCGGGCGCGCTCGGGTTAACCGAGCAAGGCGGGAAGATCCGAGTCGCTCGGACCCGTGAAAAAAAACATGAAGTTCTGGCGGGTTCGGATTCAGAGAAACCGAACCCGCTCATCTCTAGTGAAAAGGCAAATGTCAGAGGTCTGATACAAGTGACCAGCTCCACACCTTGCACCACATAGCGTTATGTTAAACTGGGATATGTTCTTTTTTGGTGTGTGTGTGTGTGTGTGTGTGTGTATGTGTGTGTGTGGGGGGGGGGGGGGGGGGGGTGCCAAAGGAAATTTTTGCTATTGGCTCCTTTGGTCTAGAACCAGCCCTGATCACAAAATATTTTTGTCTGAGCAGACTGGACACTGATCAGCGTTGGCTCATTCTCAGCCCCCCGCCCAGCCTCTGCTGCCAACAGACTGCTATTAGCTAGTTAACCTTCTGCCTTCCCTATCTATGACACAGACTGCTGCTAATGCTACCAGAATGTTCCCAGTGGCTTCACACCAACAGTGAATCCCAGCCGATGATGTAGGGCAGCGTGTGGGGGAGGGGGTCAGTTGCTGTGGCTCCAACATGGTAACCGCCAATGGACTGCAATGCTTTATCGAAAGGGGGGGCGCCAGTCCCTTACTTTGCCAGGGGCGCTTGGACCCCTAGCTACACCTCTGTTGACCCTAACCGATACCCTAAACTAACCATAATTCCTGCAGTAAAAATCCATGTTTCTATGTATATAGGGGGTCATTCCGAGTTGATCGCTTGCTGCCGTTGTTCGCTGCGTAGCAATCAGTTGAAAAAAAATGGCTAATCTGTGCATGCGCATGCTCCGTAATGTGCATGCGCATCGTACGGGTACAAAGTCCATTGTGGTTTTGCACTAGTTCTAGCGATTATTCCAATCACAGAACAGGCCACAAGGAGATTGACAGAAAGAGGGCGTTTCTGGGTGTCAACTGACCGTTTTCAGGGAGTGCTTGGAAAAATGCAGGCGTGGCAGAAGAAATGCAGACGTGGCTGGGCATTCGCTGGATGGGTGTGTGACATCAAAAGCCGTCCCTCGGTTGTTAGAATCAACGCACACGAAGTGTAACTACAGTGCTGGTCTTATTTTGAAACGATTTTGCAGGCGCTCTGCTGCTCAAGTGTTCGCACTTCTCCAAAGTGAATATACACTCTCCAGTGGGCAGCGACAATGCGTTTGCATGGCTGCTAAAAACTGCTAGCGAGCAATCAACTCAGAATGACCCCCATAGTGTATTGCAAGAAAATATCTGTAAATCCAATGGTACCGTAAGTGCGGTATATACTCGCACTTCTTTGCGGGGTGAGAACATCTCCCCTAAGTGAAGTCAGCCCTATGAATAGAGTTTGTGTGATCCCTGTGCAGCAGTCACAGAAAGGGTTCATCTCTGCAGTTTGTCACTCAAATTACATTGCTGCATTTTTTCTAGAAGTGGATCTGAGAGCTGTTACCCGCAGACCAGCTACAATAATTATCCTGGGTACTCACTAGACCAGTGGTTCTCAAACTGCACCCTGGGGTGCCTCAGGACACTTGCAGGGGTGCCTTGGATTGGTGGTCCAGGACCAATTCAAAATATTTATAGTTAGTGTTATAGGCAAAACCAGTGCTGTTGGCTGGCAATCATAACATATGTGCACAAGCAGAAGCAAATCCTGTCCCCTACCAAAGGGCCAGTGCTAGGGTGTTTGGCGCCTCCCTGCAAACTATTAATTTGGGCCCTCTCTCCAATACTTAATAAAGGGACAGTGCGCTCCTTAAAAAAAGAAGGTGTGGTATCACAAGGAAGGGGCATGGCCACACAATAGCACCCCAAATCAAAATACGCCACACAGTAGCACTATCTTATTGTCATTACACCGCATGTAATAATAATAATAATAATAATAATAATAATACCCACAGTCGCAGTGCCCTTTATACACATAACCACCATATCAGTGCAGCTTACACACATAATGCCAACAGTAGCAGTGCCCCTTCTACACATGCCCACGGTGGCAATCCTTTACATGGCAAATATCAACCTGGTTTTGCCATGTAAAGGATTGCCACTTTAAAAAACAAACAATAAAAAAAAAAAAAAAAACAACAGGAAAAAACACAAAATCTCTCACTCTCTGATTCTCACACCCTATTACATTCCTCCCTATATATTTAAATGTTTCTATTACTGTATGTTCCCTCTTCCCTTCTCCAAACTATACACATCAAAATTTTTTAGTATTTCCAGGTAAGTTTTGTGATGTAGGCCATGCACAATTTTAGTTGCCCTAATGTATTTACAGCCTTCTGGAGATATGGCTTCTGGAACTGAACACAGGATTCTAAATGTGGCTGTACCAAGGACCTATACAGTGGCATTACAGGTTGAGTATCCCTTATCCAAAATGCTTGGGACCAGAGGAATTTTGGATATCGGATTTTTCTGTATTTTGGAATAATTGCATACCATAACGAGATATTATGGTGATGGGACCTAAATCTAAGCACAGAATGCATTTATGTTTCATATACACCTTATACACACAGCCTGAAGGTCATTTTAGCCAATATTTTTTATAACTTTGTGCATTAAACAAAGTGTGTGTACATTCACAGAATTCATTCATGTGTCATATACACCTTATACACACAGTCTGAAGTTCATTTAATACAATATTTTTAATAACTTTGAGTATTAAACAAAGTTTGTGTACACTGAGCCATCAAAAAACAAAGGTTTCACTATCTCAGTCTCACTCAAAAAAGTCCGTATTTCGGAATATTCCGTATTTCGGAATATTTGCATATGGGATACTCAACCTGTATTACTTTTTTCTGCTACTGGTTCTTTAACCTATGCAAACAAGCATCTGACTTGCCTTTCCTATTGCTTTGTTACATTGCTCACCTGAAATAGTAATACTTAGATAGCTTTCCTCTTGCCATTATAATGCCCTTAATATTATAGTTAGCCTTTGCATTTTTGAGACGTGTATGATTTTCCATTTTTTGGCATTAAATGTTGCCATGTTCTTGACCATTCCTCTAGTCCAGGGGCAGAACTGCCAGAGACAACGGAGTCAGTTGCTGCCGGGCTCCAGCCCTGAAGGGGCTCCAGCCCTAAAGGGGCTTCCTCCATTGCCCCCCGGCTGTTACGTGCCCTTCCTACTAAATAGACAAAGGCGCTACCAGCAGGGTCTCGCAGTTTGTACATTCCATGCCGTAACACCCTTCTTTCCACCTTTTTCAAGACCCAGCCCAGCAGCCTCGCCGCTGCCACCACCGCTAGCTGCAGCACTGCCAGCGGTGGGGTGCCCATGCTTCTTCTCACACCACAGATAGCTGGGCAGCACTGCAACTGCCTGCCTGATTGCTCCGCCCCCTTCCGGCTCCCAAGCACCTCTGCTGCCCAGTGATCCAGGAGCCTGCTGCTAGGAAGAAGTGGCCGAGCTTCAGCAAGCGAGTCTGGACACTGGCGGAGGAAGCCATGATAACCAGATAATGGGGAGTGGAGAGCCAGTTCCAAGGTAATACTTTATACAGCTGGTTGAGATCCTGGTCGGTGGATATGGATTCCAAGAAAACCCTGGAGGTGCTTCCTTTCAAGGGAGACACTCTCTTTGGAGAAGACCTCAATAAGATTGTAGCTGATCTGGCTACTGCTAAAACAGCTTGCCTACCTCGTATGACTCCTACCACGCAGAAGGCTAAAAGTACTTTCCCTTGGCCCTTTCATCCCTCAGGTAAAGCGTACCCAAGGTCAGGCATACCCAAAGCAAGCTCATGCTTCCAGACCTGCCAAGCCCAGACTGAAGCAAGCCTGGGCTGCCCATCAGCCTGCTTCCAAAACGGACAAGCCTGCCGCATGACGGTGCAGGCCTCCCTCTGGGGGATCCCAGGGTGGGGGGCCCGACTTTTAGGTTTGGCATAGAAAGGTATAATTCTAAGCTAGAGAATTCTGTTTGGAGCTCACCTTGTACTTTGTGAAGAAATAATCAGCATTGTGGCTGAGCAGATACATGTAGTGTGTGGCTGCAAACTGCATGGATCTGCTGCGTTGTAATGCTGATACTTTTTTTTTGCAAAGTACCAATAGCTTCATATAATGTTCACAATTTTTATGCAGGATCAAATAGCTCAATAGGTAGGGTGTTTGATTAGAATTCAACAGGTTATAGGTTTGAATCCTGGGTATGGTAGTTTGAGATGTGTTATTTAATAAAGTATGTTGTTCTGACTGCTGGGATATCATACTAAATAAATGGAGTTGATCAATTTTTTTTTTATTTTTTTTTTAAACTAGGGACAATTTCCAGATACTTTTCTTTATAACTGAGATTGCCCCCTTGAACTTCACATCAGTTGACAACTATGCATGAGTGGGCAGTGCTTGCTCTGGATCTGCCCACCCATTTATGTGCCGTCATAAAAGAAAGCACAACTGACAGTTATCCTGGGCGTACACTACACAATTATCTGTCAGGCTATCTATCCAGTCTGGATGGATGGAATGAAAATCTGGTAATGTATAGTAGCAAATGTCAATTAACCATTTGCTCCCAAACACTAGAAAAGTGGTCAAAAATGGTCATTACACAAATTGGTTAAACCCAAAATTTAACCAATTTGTTTAGGGGACCATGTTTGTCCATTTTCTAGTGTTTGAGAGTAAATCGTTGATGGTCATTTGCTCACATAGATAACCGGATTTCTATTCCAACCAGCCAGTGTTGGAGATATGGTCTGCCAGATTACATAATGCATACCAGAGCCATAACTAGACTTTTTGGTGCCCTGTGACAGAGAATTATATGCCCCCCCCCTCCCCTCCCCATTTTTGCAATATGGACAAAAGGCGCATGCCTTGTGGGGAAGGGGCATAACAAGATTGGTCTCAGAGAAAGCACATGAGATATGAAGATATATCTAGTATACTTGACACTCAATGGTTTGTGGTATTGCCGGGGTGCCCTCCTTAAATGCATATACAGTCACACATGGCGTGTTTGTGCAAATGGCATATCAGCAGTCAGCACTAACTGGTGACATGCCATTTGTACAAGTAAGCCATGTGTGACTAATATATAAACATACTTTATTAAATAACACCTCAAACTATCATACCCAGGATTCAAATCTATAACCTGTTGAATTCTAATCAAACACCCTACCCATTGAGCTACTTGATCCTGCATCTATTCTAACCTCCAAAAACAGATTCAGTTGCATTTTCCAGCGTGTTTTGTTTGCGCCTTTGCAAATGTCTTACATCGACAAACTTATTTAGTACTATTTTGCAAATAGGGTTACATTGTCGCAACATTGTGTTCCCTAACTGCTTGATTTTTTAAATGCAACAATTGATAAAGACACCTGATAATTGCTCTGTGGAGTGTTATTTTGTGTCTACTTCTTACGTGAGGCCTACCTAGACTTTAGATCGGAATTTGAATGTACTTGTGAACTAACTTAATTTCCTACTTCTAAATTCATTCCTAAATTCACTACTTACATTAATCCTGTAGTTGGGCATTTTGAGCCTTCAATTGTGGGTATTGTTTTGTGTCCAGACCAGCAGCTGGTGGTGTGCATTTGCTGGAAAGGCATCGAAGACCTCCGATATGCTGCATCTCCTGATGTGTGTCTCCCTCAAGTGGCTGTCAGCAAATGCATGCTAGACACCCCATTCCAAGCTGATTGTGACATCACGGAACATGCATCATAGAACAGGCATGCTAGAATATGGGTCTTCAACCTGCGACCCTCCAGCTGCTGTGGAACTACATATACCAGCATGCCCTGCCTCAGTTTTAGCATACCTTAATAGCAAAACTGTGGCAGGGCATGCTGGGATGTGTAGTTTCACAGCAGCTGGAGGGCCACAGGATGAAGACCCATGTGCTAGAGCCAAGCCGCAGGTACATTGAATGCTAGCAAGCTGAATGTTTAAATCATTTTTGTTCCGCAGCATTCCAATGCGGAAGATTCCATGGAACCAGAGATTATTCCATTGAGAAGGACATGCTGCCTGGATGACTGCACTGTGCAAATTAAATCACGGAGCCAGTTGGCTTGTGGGTGGCTCTGGTGACTGGGTGGTTGGGTGGGCGGTGTGTCAGAGGTGGAGCACATGCAAATGAATGTGTATCATCCTGCTAGTGAGAGTGAAAACTCATGCAGGAGTGTGCCTGCTTGTCAGTGGGTTATGCACCTTGCCAGGCGTCAAATCTACATGGAGCAGCTGGAGGGGACAAGAGCAGGTTTGCAAAATATAGATAGAAGAGCATATATGCTGGCGCATTCTCCATGATTGTGTCAGCTTATGTTTTGGTGCACTGCACTTTCCTCCGCTAAGTTTTAGCCATTTTGGTTAAACGCAAGTGTAGTTGCTTCTCGCCCTTTTGGCTGTGATCTTGTATCGTGGTTGAAGAGTCTGCTGGAGGGATTGTTTTCTTCATTGACGAGAGACTGAAGATATTACAGGATGGAAGGCTTGGGAACACTATCTGTTTTTCAGTTGTGGAATAGTTGAAAGACAGCTTTTACTTGCCAATATCTCTCTTTTGCAAAGAGCTACGCATTGGAAAATTCAGGGCTATACCGTGTAGATGAAGCACTAACAGGAGGCTTTAAAATTTTCATTCTAGTTTCCTTCGTTTGGGAGAAAAATGCAAAGGTACAAGACAGCTTTTCCTTGCCAATATCTCTCTTTTGCAAAGAGCTGCACATTGGAAAATTCAGGGCTATGCCGTGTAGATGATGGCCTAACAGGAGGCTTTAAAATTTTCTTTCTAGTGTCCATCGTTTGGGAGAAAAATGCAAAGGTACAAGACAGCTTTTCCTTGCCAATATCTCTCTTTTGCAAAGAGCTACGCATTGGAAAATTCAGGGCTATACCGTGTAGATGAAGCACTAACAGGAGGCTTTAAAATTTTAATTCTAGTGTCCTTCGTTTGGGAGAAAAATGCAAAGGTAGCTTGTGCCATCGCCACTCTGCTCCTTGTGCCGCCTTGGCGGTTTACATGAGCCACTGCGGTGACGTTGTCTGACTTGATCAGAACCGGTTGGTCGCAAAGTAAGGTCTCCGCTTGACGTAGGGCATTGTATATGGCCCCTAGTTTCAGGATGTTGATGTGAAGACAAGTCTCTTGACTTGACCAAAGACCTTGGAAATTTCTTCCCTGTGTGACTGCTCCCCAACCTTGGAGGCTTGCATCTGTGGTCACCAGGATCCAGTCCTGAATGCCGAATCTGCGTCACTCGAGAAGGTGAGCACTCTGCAGCCACCACAGGAGTGATACCCTGACCCTGGGGGACAGGGTGATCAACCAATGCATCTGTAAATGTGACCTGGACCACTTGTCCAGTAGGTCCCATTGGAAAGTATTTGCATGGAACCTGCCGAATGGAATGGCTTTGTATGATGCCACCATCTTTCCCAGGACTCGAGTGCAGTGATGCACTGACACAAGTTTTGGTTTCAATAGGTTCCTGACAAGAGTCATGAGTTCCTGGGCCTTTTCTATCGGGAGATAAACCCTCTTCTGGTCTGTGTCCAGAATCATGCCCAAGAAAGACAGACGAGTCGTAGGAACCAACTGCGACTTTGGGATATTGAAAATCCAGCCGTGTTGCTGTAACACTTTCAGTGAAAGTGATACGCTGTTCAGCAACTGCTCTCTTGATCTCGCTTTTATGAGATCGCTCAAGTACGGGATAATTGTGACACCTTGCTTGCGCAGGAGAACCATAATTTCCACCATTACCTTGGTGAAAATTCTCAGGGCCGTGGAGAGACCAAACAGCAACGTCTGAAATTGGCAATGACAGTCCTGTACCGCAAATCTGAGGTACGACTGATGAGATGGATAAATTTGGACATGAAGGTATGCATCCTGTACACAAATGCGGACAACAGGTGTCAAGCCGTGTGTTGCCTTTGTCAAGCTGTAATAAGTAGGGGTAAGGACGTTAACCACCTCAGAACATCCTCCCTTATACGTCACCTGCAGCGCATTAATCATAAGTCAGTGACAAGTTCAAAAACTTTGGATGACAGCGGAAGCAGTCCACTGACCACTAAATCCCTTCCTCTTGTAACCAAGCTCCTGCAAACCACACCACCAACTCCCTCAGTGTCAATTTCCTCCTTAGACAGGAGAGCCAATAGTCCTGCAGGCCATGTCACTGGCAAGTCTGACGAGTCCTCTCCTGCCTGGGATTCCTCCGATGCATCCTTGAGTGTAACGCCTACTGCTGCTGGCGCTGCTGTTGTTGCTGCTGGGAGTCGATCGTCATCCCAGAGGGGAAGTCGGAAGACCACTTGTACTACTTCCAGTAGGCAATTGACTGTCCAACAGTCCTTTGCGAGGAAGATGAAATATCACAGCAGTCATCCTGCTGCAAAGCGGATAACTCAGGTCTTGTCAGCCTGGGTGGTGAGAAACGTGGTTCCGGTATCCATCGTTAATTCAGAGGCAACTAGAGACTTGATTGAGGTACTGTGTCCCCGGTACCAAATGCCATCTAGGTTCCATTTCTCTAGGCAGGCGATACCGAAAATGTACACAGACCTCAGAAAAAGAGTCACCAGTGTCCTAAAAAATGCAGTTGTACCCAATGTCCACTAGTCCACATGTCCGTGGTTAAGTGGAGCAGGGCAGACTCAGGACTATATGACTGTGACAGCCCACTGGGTAGATGTATTGCCTCCCGCAGCAAGAACAGCAGCGGCGGCACCAGTAGCAGCATCTCGCAAATGCCAACTCGTTCCTAGGCAGGCTACGCTTTGTATCACCGCTTTCCATAAGAGGCACACAGCTGACAACCTCTTACGGAAACTGAGGAACATCATCGCAGAATGGCTTACCCCAATTTGACTCTCCTGGGGATTTGTGACATCGGACAACGCCACCAATATTGTGCGTGCATTACATCTGGGCAAATTCCAGCACGTCCCATGTTTTGCACATACATTGAATTTGGTGGTGCAGAATTATTTAAAAAACGACAGGGGCGTGCAAGAGATGCTGTCGGTTGCCCGAAGAATTGCGGGCCACTTTCTGCATTCAGCCACCGCGTGCCGAAGACTGGAGCACCACCAAACATTCCTGAACCTGCCCTGCCATCCTCTGAAGCAAGAGGTGGTAACGAGGTGGAATTCAACCCTCTATATGCTTCAGAGGATGGAGGAGCAGCAAAAGGCCATTCAAGCCTATACATCTACCCACGATATAGGCAAAGGAGGGGGAATGCACCTGACTCAAGCGCAGTGGAGAATGATTTCAACGTTGTGCAAAGTTCTGCAATCCTTTGAACTTGCCACACGTGAAGTCAGTACAGACACTGCCAGCCTGAGTCAGGTCATTCCCCTCATCAGGCTTTTGCAGAAGAAGCTGGAGACATTGAAGGAGGAGCTAAAACAGAGCGATTCCGCTAGGCATGTGGGACTTGTGGATGGAGCCCTTAATTCGCTTAACCAGGATTCAATCTGTTGAAATCAGAGCAATAAATTTTGGCCACCGTGCTCGATCCTAGATTTAAAACCTACATTGTATCTCTCTTTCCTGCAGACACAAGTCTGCAGAGGTTCAAAGACCTGCTGGTGAGAAAATTGTCAAGTCAAGCGGAACGTGACCCGTCAACAGCTCCTCCTTCACATTCTCCCGCAACTGGGGGTGCGAGGAAAAGGCTAAGAATTCCGAGCCCACCCGCTGGCGGTGATGCAGGGCAGTCTGGAGTGAGTGCTGACATCTGGTCCGGACTGAAGGACCTGGCAACGATTACTGACATGTCGTCTACTGTCACTGCATATGATTCTGTCACCTTTGAAAGAATGGTGGAGGATTATATGAGTGACCGCATCCAGGTAGGCACGTCAGACAGTCCGTATGTATACTGGCAGGAAAAAGAGGCAATTTGGAGGCCCTTGCACAAACTGGCTTTATTCTACCTAAGTTGCCCTCCCTCCAGTGTGTACTCCAAAAGAGTGTTTAGTGCAGCCGCTCACCTTGTCAGCAATCGGCGTACGAGGTTACTTCCAGAAAATGTGGAGAAGATGATGATCATCAAAATGAATTATAATCAATTCCTCCGTGGAGACATTCACCAGCAATTGCCTCCAGAAAGTACACAGGGATCTGAGATGGTGGATTCCAGTGGGGACGAATTAATAATCTGTGAGGAGGGCGATGTACACAGTGAAAGGGGTGAGGAATCGGAGGATGATGAGGTGAACATCTTGCCTCTGTAGAGCCAGTTTGTGCAAGGAGAGATTGATTGCTTCTTTTTTGGTGGGGGTCCAAACCAACCAGTCATTTCAGTCAGCCATGTGTCAATGTTTTTCTTTTCAATCTAAGCCCCTGCAGTTTTTTGTAAGAATCTGCTTCGCTATGATGATCAACAAGTCACAAGGGCAAACACTCAGGGCTGGAGGCGTAGATCTTAGGACCAGCTGCTACAAGCATGGCAAAGGTGTCACTATCATTGGTGACACCAGAGAGGCAGCGAGGGAGATTGTAATGCAGTGCGCGCAGATAAGCAGCGCAATGGTAAAATGGAGGCATGGTCTCATAGGTAGGGGTGTGGCCTGTTGGCCTGAATCTCCATTTTGTTGCTCCGGGTATCCCGGGGGTTGAGTGCTGCACCTGGGGACTAGTGTGTGAGTGGTGCTGGCTCCTGCACAGTGACAGAAACTGGGTGTTGCACGTAATGTCACAGTGAAACACCCATATTCTGTCACTGAAGAGGAGCCGGCACTTTGGTGTCACCCCCCTTGGCGGGTGACACTCGGGTGTGGGCCGCAACCCCGTTGTGATGCCACTGACCCATGTGAAGCTTTACGTGGCTTACCCATGTGTTAGTAGCCCCAAGCATCTTTTGTGTTAGTCCCTGAAGAAAAACTTCAAATATTTACAAATAAATTTTGTAATCAATGGGCCTAATTCAGTAAGGATTGCAAATTCTGCTAAGTAATAGAATTTGCAATCCTTTGGTTCGCATGCTGGGGCCACCCAGCATGCCGCCTCCCTTCTTGACCACGCTGAAATTGCAGTCGCAGTGCAGTTCAGCGTGATCATAAAAAATGGGTTAGCCTCCTGTTGGTGCAGACTGTATGTGTGCGCAGGAAGCCGCCACCATTTTTGTGATCGCAGCTGCTGCATGTGATGTCATGCAACCGCTCTGACCACGCCTCCTGTTTCTCCGTTGCCGACCCCATTTTGAAGCCCTGCCCACGCACCGCTTCATCTCCGACTTGGAAATGGAGTGTTGCTGACCCCCCCCCCCAGCACCGATTGACAGTCAGAGGCGATCGCATTAACTGCGGGGTGCCGCAGAAAATGCAGGCGCATGCGTATGCTCTTAGCAATTTTTGCAGTTGGACTGCTTATTGCGATTGCAATCCAACCTGAATCAGGCTCTATTACCTATCACAATGCACTGCGGGTAGTACAAAATGGGGTTAATATAAGAGAAAACCCCCCAGAGCTGTGCTCCTTAACTGTCCCTGGTGGCTAGTGGAGCGGCTGCCCAGTAATCAGTGTCCACGCCAGTGCGCACATGGCCCGCCCCCTACAGCCACGCTGGATCATGGTATAGTGTGGGCACAGAAGTCCCTTACCTCCCTTTCATCAGCGGCCTCGTGGTCCCGGAGGGCGGTGTGTGTGTGACTGACCTTAGGAAGAAACCGGAGCCTCCGCTGCAGTGACCCAGCAACCAGGGCGCGGGAGTATACTGCGCCGCTGGGAGTGATGGAGCTGCAGTAAAGATGTCTATTAGACCTAGCCTGCTGCAGCCCTTGTAGATTCTTATAAAAAAAGTTCTTCTTTTCTTGTCAAAATTAATAGCTAAGAATAGGCTGCCTGAGGCAGCCCCCTCTTAAGTGGCCTGCTACTGAAGGCACCAACTACAAACTGAGCTCCCTGTTTATGGAAGCGAGGTTATAGAGGAGGGGGCGCTGAGCATCTTGGGAACAGTCAAAAGCTTTGAGCCTGTTGGTGCCTCAGATCAAGATCCTACTCTACACCCCAATGTGAATCCTTGTGGAGTCCAGTGTACCCCACAGAAGAAATGAATGTGTCACACCCATTGGCAGCAACATTAGAATAGCTGCTGATGGGCACAATTGAGAAAGGAAGGGGGGAAAACATTTGAATCCAGCACATATATGTAATTTGAATATGTAATTTGTACCTTCCTACATTAAAATGTAATGGATGAACCTCACCCTGTGAGAACTATCTTCATGATCAAGAGATCTCATACGCAAGAAAAGCATGTGCTGGGATAGGGCTGTGGAGGGCGGCTGCTCGGGCACACACCCGTCAAGTTAAGGAGATTCAACTGAGGAAGCACAAGGGAACTGCAGGGAGACCACATATTTTCAGATGAACATGAGAGGGCGGAAGGCTGCCTAATACTGAAGCACCCTCAAACATCAAACCATATGCAACAACTAGTACAAGCATTCCTGGGGAAAGGTCTGCAGCAGACGGATTTGCATACGGTGATGTCATCCAAGCAATGGGCATAGTTGGCTGCAACCCTCGTCTGCATATGAAAAGAGAAAATGGTCACGCAGGGCATGGCGGCCTTTGTGGGGTTGCGCTTGGATGACCCCTAGATCGCTTTATACACCCCCATCAGTGTGGGGCTCATGTTGGCCATGCCCAAGCCCCTGAAGCATTCAAGCTGATTTCTTGCAGCAGCTGTACCCAGTAACAGCTCCAGAGTTGCTCTACAAGACAAGTAAAAGGGTGTGAGCCCTGCAGCACCACCTGTAGTTTGCATACACACATATATAGGACAGCATCTCTTATATGCCCCAGGGGCAATAAAATAGTAGCCTTATCTAGGGTATCCGTCCATGCCGCTACAGCACTACACACCCAGGCCGACGCAATTGCCGGTCTGAGTAAGGTACCTGAATGTGTATAAATGGACTTCAGGGTAATCTCCTGTTTGCGGTCAGCAGACTCTTTGAGGGTAGCCGTATCCTGGGACGGGAGGGCTACCTTCTTGGATAAGCGTGTTAATGCTTTGTCCACCCAAGGGGAGGATTCCCATCGTAACCTATCCGTTGATGGGAAAGGGGAATCCTTTTGGAAATCTGCAGGAGATTCCCAAGCTTTTTCACATAACTCGTTCAGCTCGTGTGAGGGGGGAAAGGTTACCTCAGGCTTCTTTCCCTTGTACATATGTACCCTCTTGTCAGGGATAGGGGGCTCCTCTGTGATGTGCAAAACATCTTTTATTGCCATAATCATATATCAAATGTATTTTGCCAATTTTGGCTGTAACTTTGCATCATCGTAATCGACACTGGAGTCAGAATCCGTGTCGGTATCTGTGTCAACAATCTGGATAGTGGGCGCTTATGAGACCCTGACAGTCCCTGCGACATAGGATTAGGCATTGGTTGAGACCCTGACTGTCCCAAAGCTTCTGCCTTGTCTAATCTTTTGTGCAATGAGTTTACACTAGCATTTAAAACATTCCACATATCCATCCAATCAGGTGTCGGCGGAGACACCACGTTCATTTGCTCCCGCTCCTCTCTAATATAGCCTTCTTCCTCAGACATGTCGACACACGCGTACCGACACACCACACACACAGGGAATACTTTTACTGAAGACATTTCCCCCACAAGGCCCTTTGGAGAGACAGAGAGAGAGTATGCCAGCACATACCCCAGCGCTATATAACCCAGGAATAGCACAGTAACTTAATGTTTGAACAATCGGTGAGGGGGAACATCTTGAAACCCCAGTTTGTACCCTTGGGACACTATTTGTAAAACACACGAGTCCATGTCCGAATGAATCCAGAACTGACTGAAGAGTTTTAGACGTGCCCCCACTGGTGCGGGCTCCTGCAAGAGAGCCCCAGCGTCATGCAGTGGATTTGGCAGAAGCAGAGGATGATCTCTGCTCCTGCGATCTTGAAGAGGATGCAGACCTCTTCTCTCTTCTCCTTCCTCTACCTGCAAAGAAAGGGGAATCTTAACTTCTTGCATATCTATTGGGCCGAAATGACTGCATCAGATAATGATGCGTCTTCATCCGTTGGGAGGGAACATAGGGCAAGAAGGTCGACTTACCTGCGGGAGCTGCCGAGATCAAATTAACTAGGCAGTCACCAAACAAGGCTTCACCTTCATAGGGAAGAAACTCCCTTTCTTCTTGGAATCAGCATCAGCATTCTCTTGGTGAATCCACAATGCCCTCCTATCCGACACTGCCATGAAATTGGCCCGTGAACTCAAGAGTCCTATATCCCTTGCAGTCTCACGTAAGTATGCTGCAGTGTCCTTGATATGATACAACGTAAGGAGTATCCCATCTCTCCAGGGTATCTATATCGGATGACAAGGTATTCGACCAATTCTTGAATACTACTACTCACCCATGCACATGTAATGGCAGGTCTAAGTAATGTACCCGTGGTTACATAACTAGAAATAATGTAGCTTCCTGCATACGATCCGCTGGATTTGTGACAGGGCCCCGTGCAGAACAGGGGGTGACTCCCACTTTATTCTGTCCGCGGCGGGAAATGAATAAACAACCAGAATCCTTTTGGGGATTTGAAACCATCTTGTCGAGCTGGCCCAGACTTTCTCAAACAGAGATGGAGGAACGTTACATCAGCTTTCATTATATATCTATATATACATACATATAGACCCCTTTGTCAGGAACAGCAGGGTCTTCAGTGATTTTAATATGTCCTTAATATCCACAATCATGTACTGAATGCTCCTTGCCAATATTGGATCTAATCAGGAAACATTATGGTCGACATAAGTATCAGTATCCGTGTCAGTATCAGTGTGTAGTAACTGGGCAAAATAACATTTTTGCGACCCAGCGGGTCCTGAGGGAAAAGAAACATAGCCATGAATATCACATCTATTCTCTACGTCTGTGTCTGGGACACAGATTTATCCAACCTTACTCTGATATTACTGAAACATTTACCCAGTCAGTTATTGGTGGTGCCAACAGGGCCACCATCATATGTCTGCATTCCTAATATAGTTTCCTCTTGGGAAAAACATTCAGCCACCGACATGTTGACACACATATACCAAGTACCCACAGACACACCGGCTTATGGGGGACAGACCGTCAGTAAATCTGTCAGAGGGACACAGAGGATTTTTCAGCTCACAATCCAGCGCCAAAAGTACACAGTCTGGGAAATAATAAACTCTATAGTGATAGACTTGTAATGCTCTAAACATGTTCTGGTGAGGTGAGGAAGAAGCCCCGCCGCTGTAATGGCGCATATCTGTCCCGCTCAGAAATAATTAATTACGCTAGTGGGGTAAGGACAGTGCCCAGGCACTAATGTCCACTTTTTCCAGCCTTTTGTGAGGAATTTATGCTGCCCCGGGTGCCCCCCCCCCCCCGTGCCCTGCACCCTGCAGTGCCTGTGTTTGTGTGTGAGCATGGCGCGCAGCGTTCCGCTCGCTGCTCGGTACCTCAGAATGCCGTCACTGAAGAAGAAGTCTTCTGTTCTTCTGCTACTCACCTGTCTTCTGGCTCTGTAAGGGGGTGACGGCAGGCTGCGGGAGTGTGCATCTAGGCGTACCCAGCGATCAGCACCCTCAGGAGCTAATGGTGTCCTGTCAGCCTGAAGCAGAGCCATTGAACTCACTAGAAGTTGGTCATACTTCTCTCCCCTAAGTCCCACGAAGCAGGGAGACTGTTGCCAGCAGCCTCCCTGAAAATAAAAAAAACTAACAAGTCTTTTCAGAGAAACTCAGTAGAGCTCCCCTGTAGAGCATCCAGTATCACTGCGCACAATACTAAAACTGGAGTCTGGAGGAGGGGCATAGAGGGAGGAGACAGTTCACACCCTTTGAAAGTCTTAAAGTGCCCATGTCTCCTGCGGATCCCGTCTATACCCCATGGTTCTTAATGTGACCCCAGCATCCTCTAGGACGTATGAGAAAACAAATAACGCACACACGAGGAGGAGAGAACTAAGGAAGCTATAAGGAGAAGAGGGGAGGGAGGGGGGGTTGAAAGGTAAGGTAGTAAAGGCATATTGGATAAACTACAACCTTATACATCAGGCATGTCCAAACTGCGGCCCTCCAGCTGTTGTGAAACTACATATCCCAGCATGCCCAGACACAGTTTTGCTGTCAGGGAATGCTAAAGCTGTGTCAGGGCATGCTGGGATGAGTAGTTTCTCAACAGCTGGAGGGCCGCAGTTTGGACATGCCTGTTATACATATTCGTTAATGTACCAGTAGTTAGAAGTAGAAGAGCTCTAACAGAAACCACAAAGCTTATCTAAAGCCACACCACACTGGATATGCCCAATCTCATTTGATTTTTGAAGCAAAGCAGTATTGGACTTTGTTAATACATGGATGGGAGACTGCTTGGTAGTATCAGATTCTTTAGGTGTTTTTAAACTACCAACACCATTTTCTTGGTACATTTAATTTTTACATGTATTCTTTTATGTACCAGAAGTTAGAAGTAGAAGAGCTGTAACAGAAACCACCAGCTCATCTACAGCCACAGCACACTGGATTTGCCCAATCTCTCCTGATCATGGAAGCTGAGCAGTGTTGGTCCTGGTTTTAGTACTTGGATGGGAGACCACAAGGAAATACCAGGAGCTGTGTGTATTTTTACAATACTAACACCGTTCTCTTGATGCATTCCATTTTGAAACATTGGGGCAGATCTATTAAGCCTGGTGAACTGATAAAGTGCAAGGTGATAAAGTACCAGCCAGTCAGCTCCTAACTGTCATTTTTCAAACCCAGCCTGTGACATGGCAATTAGGAGCTGATTGGCTGGTACTTTATCACCATGCAAATTATAATTTCACCAGGTTTAATAAATCGGCTGCTTACTCATTTATGTACGAGTAGTTAGAAGTAGAAGAACTCTAACAGAAACCACTAAGCTCATCTACAGCCACACCACACTGTATATGCCCATTATCACCTGATTTTAGGCCTGGTTTGTTCTTGGATGTGAGACCACCTGGGAATACCAGGTGCTGTAGGTAGTTTTATACTACCAACACCGTTCTCTTGATGCATTATATTTTGAAACTTATTCATTGATGTACCAGTAGTTAGAAGTAGAAGTTAGAAACAGCAAAAATCATCTACAGCCGCATCACACTGGATATGTCCAATCTCATCTGATGTTGGAAGCTAAGCAGTGTTGTGCCTGGTTAGTTTTTGGATTTCAGGTCCTGCCTTCTGGTTTGGCCACGGCACCTCGGAAATTCACCAAGGTCATGGCCGTGATGACGACCCTTCACCATCGGTGGACCAGGGAGGAATCTCTCCTCCCGATAAACATTCTGGAATTGCGGGCAGTGTTCAATTCATTGACACTGGCCCTGCCTCTAGTACAGAACAGGCCTGTTCAAGTACAATCGGACAACGACACCACGGTAGCAGTGGTGGGATTCAGCCGGTTCGCACCGGTTCCATAGAACCGATACCTAATATTAGGTACAGTTCTGAGAACCGTTTGCTAATGAGCACTGCCAGGGATATATTTGCACCGGAAGCCCTCTATCCTAGCCTGAGCTGCCGCCCGCACACCAGCCCGCCAGCACAGACCGGTGACCGCAACAGGGCCGAGCGTCATTGTTTGTGTACCACTGCAGAGTTCCTCTGCGCCCGGCCCTGTCCTGCTGACTCCTCCTCTCCCTGGAGTCCTGACATGCGCAGTAAGCATGTCCAGACGCTGAGAGAGGGTGGACCGGGCGCGGAGGAACTCTGCAGTGCTACACAGACACTAGGCCCTGTTGCGGTCTGTGCGGGGGGGCGGGTGTGCGGACGGCAGCTCAGGTTAAGCAGGGGTGACAGAGGGCTCCACCACTGGTTCCGGAATGCCCGTTCCTATGAGGCACCATTTTCAGGAGCGGAGCGGTCACTCACCTATCACCACCTACCACCAGCGTGCAGCTGCATCGAGGAATCAAGTGCAGGACCTGTCCTGTGGTAAGGGCGACTGGCTGGGGGGGTATGTATGTAGTCCCTCTTTTCATCTACTTTTGTGTACCTCTTTTATTGTTCTTATTGAAGTATTAAATACGTGAATTATTAAACTACCTTTAGGTATGTCTTTTGGTATACTTAAAATGGTCATTAGGACATAGAACCGGTTGTTAATTTATTTGAATCCCACCACTGCACGGTAGTGTACACAAATCATCAAGGCGGCACTCGAAATTGCATGGCAAAGCAGGAAGTATCAAAAATCCTCAGTTGGGTAGAACGTCATCTGCCAGCAATATCGGCAGTGTTCATTCCCGGAGTCCTCAACTGGGAAGCGGATTTCCTCAGTCGTCAGTACGTTCACGCTGGAGAGTGGAGAGGCCGCAGCAGAAATGTCTGCACTGGTGTCAGTAGGTGACTGAGGCAGGGATGACTGGGAGATAGTGGGTGACTGAAGCATGTATGACTGGGAGATAGTGGGTGACTGAGGCCGGGGTGACTGGGAGATAGTCAGTGACTAAGGCAGGGGTGATAGGGATATAGTGGATGACTGTGGCAGGGGTGACAGGGACAGTAGGAGACTGAGGCAGGGGTGACAGGGATAGTGGGTGACTGACGCAGGGGTGATAGGGTGACAGTGGGTGACTGAGGCAGAGGTGACAGGGATAGTGGGTGACTGAGGTAGGGGTGATATGGAGATAGTGGTTGACTGAGGCAGGGGTGACAGAGATAGTGGGTGACTAAAGCAGGGGTGACTGGTATAGTGGGTGACTGAGGCAGGGGTCGCAGGTATAGTGGTTAACTGAGGCAGCGGTGACTGGGAGATAGTGGGTAACTGGGGCAGGGGTGACAGGGAAAGTGTGTGACTCAGGCAGGGGAGATAGGGAGATAGTGGGCAGCAGATCACTGCCTTGCTGACAGCAGCACATCCCTGCTTCACTGACAGCAGCACATCCCTGCCTCATTGACAGCAGCACATACCTGCCTCACTTATAGCAGCACATCCCTGCCTCACTGGCAGCAGCAGATCCCTGCCTCACTGGCAGCAGCAGATCACTGCTTCACTGACAGCAGCACATCCCTGCCTCACTGGCAGCAGCAGATCCCTGCCTTACTGACAGCTGTATTCAGACCTGATCTCTGCTGTGCATATTCACACAACAGGAGATCAGGTCTGAAGTGTGTGTGTGTGTGCTGGTGCCGCAGTGCACCGGCACATGCCAGAGATGCGATCAGCATCTCTGCCCAGTGAGCGCCTCTGCCAACACATACTTATCTTGCATATGAGATCTCTTGATCATGAAGATAGTTCTCACAGGGTGAGGTTCATCCATTACATTTTAAAGTAGGAAGGTACAAATTACATATTCAAATTACATATATGTGCTGGATTCAAATGTTTTCCCCCCTTCCTTTCTCAATTGTGCCCATCAGCAGCTATTCTAATGTTGCTGCCAATGGGTGTGACACATTCATTTCTTCTGTGGGGTACACTGGACTCCACAAGGATTCACATTGTGGTGTAGAGTAGGATCTTGATCTGAGGCACCAACAGGCTCAAAGCTTTTGACTGTTCCCAAGATGCTCAGCGCCCCCTGCTCTATAACCTCGCTTCCATGAACAGGGAGCTCAGTTTGTAGTTGGTGCCTTCAGTAGCAGGACACTTAACAGGGGGCTGCCTCAGGCAGCCTATACTTAGCTATTAATTTTGACAAGAAAAGAAGAACTTTTTTTATAAGAATGTACAAGGGCTGCAGCAGGTTAGGTCTAATAGACATCTTTACTGCAGCTCCATCACTCCCAGCGGCGCAGTATACTCCCGTGCCCTGGTTGCTGGGTCACTGCAGCGGAGGCTCCGGTTTCTTCCTAAGGTCAGTCACACACACACCGCCCTCCGGGATCACGAGGCCGCTGATGAAAGGGAGGTAAGGGGCTTCTGTGCCCACACTATACCGTGATCCAGCATGGCTGTAGGGGGCGGGCCGTGTGCGCACTGGCGTGGACACTGATTACTGGGCAGCCGCTCCACTAGCCACCAGGGACAGTTAAGGAGCACAGCTCTGGGGGGTTTTCTCCTATATTAACCCCATTTTGTACTACCTGCAGTGCATTGTGATAGGTAATAGAGCCTGATTCAGGTTGGATTGCAATCACAATAAGCAATCCAACTGCAAAAATTGCTAAGAGCATACGCATGCGCCTGCATTTTCTGTGACTGTCAATCGGTGCGGGGGGGGGGGGGGTCAGCAACACTCCATTTCAAAGTCGGAGATGGAGCGGTGCGGGGGCAGGGCTTCAACGGAGAAACAGGAGGCGTGGTCAGAGCGGCTGCATGACATCACATGCAGCCGTTGCGATCACAAAAATGGTGGCGGCTTCCTGCGCACACGTACAGTCTGCACCAACAGGAGGCTAACCCATTTTTTATGATCACGCTGAACTGCACTGAGACTGCAATTTCAGCGTGGTCAAGAAGGGAGGCGGCATGCTGGGTGGCCATGCCCTGTGATGGGTGGCCCCAGCATGCGAACCAAAGGATTGCAAATTCTGTTACTTAGCAGAATTTGCAATCCTTACTGAATTAGGCCATTGATTACAAAATTGTAAACAATATTTGAAGTTTTTCTTCAGGGACTAACACAAAAGATGCTTGGGGCTACTAACACATGGGTAAGCCACGTAAAGCTTCCCATGGGTCAGTGGCATCACAACGGGGTTGCGGCCCACACCCGAGTGTCACCCGCCAAGTGGGGTGACACCAAAGTGCCGGCTCTTCTTCAGTGACAGAATATGGGTGTTTCACTGTGACATTACGTGCAACACCCAGTTTCTGTCACTGTGCAGGAGCCAGCACCACTCACACACTAGTCCCCGGGTACAGCCCCCAACCCCCGGGATACCCGCAGCAACAAAATGGTGATTCAGGCCACGCCCCTACCTATGAGACCATGCCTCCTTTTTACCATTGCGCTGCTTATCTGCGCGCACTGCATTACAATCTCCCTCGCCGCCTCTCTGGGTGTCACCAGTGATAGTGACACCTCTGCCATGCTTGTAGCAGCTGGTCCTAAGATCTACGCCTCCAGCCCTAAGTGTTTTCCCTTGTGACTTGTTGATCATCATAGCGAAGCAGATGCTTACAGAAAACTGCAGGGGTTTAGATTGAAAAGAAAAACATTGACGAACCCATCATTTCAGCGACAGGGTCTGCCACACGACTGACTGAAATGACTGGTTGGTTTGGGCCCCCACCAAAAAAGAATCAATCAATCTCTCCTTGCACAAACTGGCTCTACAGAGGCAAGATGTCCACCTCATCATCCTCCGATTCCTCACCCCTTTCACTGTGTACATCCCCCTCCTCACAGATTATTAATTCGTCCCCACTGGAATCCACCATCTCAGATCCCTGTGTACTTTCTGGAGGCAATTGCTGGTGAATGTCTCCACGGAGGAATTGATTATAATTAATTTTGATGATCATCATCTTCTCCACATTTTCTGGAAGTAACCTTGTACGCCGATTGCTGACAAGGTGAGCGGCCGCACTAAACACTCTTTCGGAGTACACACTGGAGGGAGGGCAATTTAGGTAGAATAAAGCCAGTTTGTGCAAGGGCCTCCAAATTGCCTCTTTTTCTCCACCATTCTTTCAAAGGTGACAGAATCATATGCAGTGACAGTAGACGACATGTCAGTAATCGTTGCCAGGTCCTTCAGTCTGGACCAGATGTCAGCACTCACTCCAGACTGCCCTGCATCACCGCCAGCGGGTGGGCTCGGAATTCTTAGCCTTTTCCTCGCACCCCCAGTTGCGGGAGAATGTGAAGGAGGAGCTGTTGACGGGTCACGTTCCGCTTGACTTGACAATTTTCTCACCAGCAGGTCTTTGAACCTCTGCAGACTTGTGTCTGCCGGAAAGAGAGATACAATGTAGGTTTTAAATCTAGGATCGAGCACGGCGGCCAAAATGTAGTGCTCTGATTTCAACAGATTGAATCCTGGTTAAGCAAATTAAGGGCTCCATCCACAAGTCCCACATGCCTAGTTAAATCGCTCTGTTTTAGCTCCTCCTTCAATGTCTCCAGCTTCTTCTGCAAAAGCCTGATGAGGGGAATGACCTGACTCAGGCTGGCAGTGTCTGAACTGACTTCACGTGTGGAAAGTTCAAAGGGTTGCAGAACCTTGCACAACGTTGAAATCATTCTCCACTGCGCTTGAGTCAGGTGCATTCCCCCTCCTTTGCCTATATCGTGGGCAGATGTATAGGCTTTAATGGCCTTTTGCTGCTCCTCCATCCTCTGAAGCATATAGAGGGTTGAATTCCACCTCGTTACCACCTCTTGCTTCAGATGATGGCAGGGCAGGTTCAGGAATGTTTGGTGGTGCTCCAGTCTTCGGCATGCGGTGGCTGAAGGCAGAAAGTGGCCCGCAATTCTTCGGGCCACCGACAGCATCTCTTGCACGCCCCTGTCGTTTTTTAAATAATTCTGCACCACCAAGTTCAATGTATGTGCAAAACATGGGACGTGCTGGAATTTGCCCAGATGTAATGCACGCACAATATTGGTGGCGTTGTCCGATGTCACAAATCCCCAGGAGAGTTCAATTGGGGTAAGCCATTCTGCGATGATGTTCCTCAGTTTCCGTAAGAGGTTGTCAGCTGTGTGCCTCTTATGGAAAGCGGTGATACAAAGCGTAGCCTGCCTAGGAACGAGTTGGCAATTGCGAGATGCTGCTACTGGTGCCGCCGCTGCTGTTCTTGCTGCGGGAGGCAATACATCTACCCAGTGGGCTGTCACAGTCATATAGTCCTGAGTCTGCCCTGCTCCACTTAACCACAGACAAGTGGACATTGGGTACAACTGCATTTTTTAGGACACTGGTGACTCTTTTTCTGAGGTCTGTGTACATTTTCGGTATCGCCTGCCTAGAGAAATGGAACCTAGAGGGTATTTGGTACCGTGGACACAGTACCTCAATCAAGTCTCTAGTTGCCTCTAAATTAACGATGGATACCGGAACCACGTTTCTCACCACCCAGACCTGAGTTATCCGCTTTGCAGCAGGATGACTGCTGTGATATTTCATCTTCCTCGCAAAGGACTGTTGGACAGTCAATTGCTTACTGGAAGAAGTACAAGTGGTCTTCCGACTTCCCCTCTGGGATGACGATCGACTCCCAGCAGCAACAACAGCAGCGCCAGCAGCAGTAGGCGTTACACTCAAGGATGCATCGGAGGAATCCCAGGCAGGAGAGGACTCGTCAGACTTGCCAGTGACATGGCCTGCAGGACTATTGGCTCTCCTGTCTAAGGAGGAAATTGACACTGAGGGAGTTGGTGGTGTGGTTTGCAGGAGCTTGGTTACAAGAGGAAGGGATTTAGTGGTTAGTGGACTGCTTCCGCTGTCATCCAAAGTTTTTGAACTTGTCACTGACTTATGATGAATGCGCTGCAGGTGACGTATAAGGGAGGATGTTCTGAGGTGGTTAACGTCCTTATCCCTACTTATTACAGCTTGACAAAGGCAACACACGGCTTGACACCTGTTGTCCGCACTTGTGTACAGGATGCATACCTTCATGTCCCCATTTATCCACCTCATCAGGCGTAACTCAGATTTGCGGTACAGGACTGTCATTGCCAATTTCAGACGTTGCTGTTTGGTCTCTCCATGGCCCTGAGAATTTTCACCAAGGTAATGGCGGAAATGATGGTGCTCCTGTGCAAGCAAGGTGTCACAATTATCCCGTACTTGGGCGATCTCATAAAAGCGAGATCAAGAGAGCAGTTGCTGAACAGCGTATCACTTTCACTGAAAGTGTTACAGCAACACGGCTGGATTCTCAATATCCCGAAGTCGCAGTTGATTCCTACTACTCGTCTGTCTTTCTTGGGCATGATTCTGGACACAGACCAGAAGAAGGTTTATCTCCTGATAGAAAAGGCCCAGGAACTCATGACTCTTGTCAGGAACCTATTGAAACCAAAACAGGTGTCAGTGCATCACTGCACTCGAGTCCTGGGAAAGATGGTGGCATCATACGAGGCCATTCCATTCGGCAGGTTCCATGCGAGGACTTTCCAATGGGACCTACTGGACAAGTGGTCCGGGTCACATTTACAGATGCATTGGTTGATCACCCTGTCCCCCAGGGTCAGGGTATCACTCTTGTGGTGGCTGCAGAGTGCTCACCTTCTCGAGGGATGCAGATTCAGCATTCAGGGCTGGATCCTGGTGACCACAGACGCAAGCCTCCAAGGTTGGGGAGCAGTCACACAGGGAAGAAATTTCCAAGGTCTTTGGTCAAGTCAAGAGACTTGTCTTCACATCAACATCCTGGAACTAAGGGCCATATACAATGCCCTACGTCAAGCGGAGACCTTACTTTGCGACCAACCGGTTCTGATCCAGTCAGACAACGTCACCGCAGTGGCTCATGTAAACCGCCAAGGCGGCACAAGAAGCAGAGTGGCGATGGCACAAGCCACCAGAATTCTTCGCTGGGTGGAGAATCACGCAAGCGCACTGTCAGCAGTGTTCATTCCGGGAGTGGACAACTGGGAAGCAGACATCCTCAGCAGACACGACCTACATCCGGGAGAGTGGGGACTTCATCAGGAAGTCTTTGCACAGATTACAAGTCGGTGGGAACTGCCACAGATAGACATGATGCCGTCCCGGCTCAACAAAAAGCTACAGAGGTATTGCGCAAGGTCAAGAGACCCTCAGGCAGTAGCTGTAGACGCCCTAGTGACACCGTGGGTGTTCCGGTCGGTCTATGTATTTCCTCCTCTTCCTCTCATACCCAAGGTGTTGAGGATAATAAGACAAAGAGGAGTGAGAACAATCCTCATTGTTCCAGATTGGCCACGGAGGACCTGGTATCCGGATCTGCAGGAAATGCTCACAGAAGATCTGTGGCCTCTCCCTCTAAGACAGGACCTGTTGCATCAGGGGCCCTGTCTGTTCCAAGACTTACCGCGGCTGCGTTTGACGGCTGAATGCCGGATCCTAGCATTCCGGTTGAGGTCATCCCTACGCTGATAAAGGCTAGGAAGGATGTAACATTAAAACATTACACCGTATATGGCGAAATTATGTTTCTTGGTGTGAGGCCAGGAATGCTCCTACGGAAGAATTCCATCTGGGCCGTTTCCTTCACTTCCTACAAACTGGAGTGAATTTGGGCCTAAAATTAGGCTCTATTAAGGTCCAGATTTCGGCCTTATCCATTTTCTTTCAAAAAGAATTGGCTTCTCTTCCAGAAGTTCAGACTTTTGTAAAAGGAGTGCTGCATATTCAGCCTCCTTTTGTGCCTCCGGTGGCACCTTGGGACCTTAACGTGGTGTTAAGTTTTCTAAAATTACACTGGTTTGAACCACTTAAAACAGTGGAGTTAAAATATCTCACATGGAAGGTGGTCATGTTATTAGCCTTGGCTTCGGCTAGGCGAGTGTCGGAATTAGCGGCTTTGTCACATAAAAGCCCATATTTGGTATTCCATGTGGATAGAGCGGAATTGCAGACCCGTCCTCAATTCCTACCAAAAGTGGTCTCATCTTTTCATATGAACCAACCTATTGTGGTGCCTGTGGCTACGCGTGACTTGGAGGATTCCGAGTTACTTGATGTGGTTAGGGCTTTGAAAATTTACGTGGCCAGGACGGCTAGAGTCAGGAAAACTGAAGCGCTGTTTGTCCTGTATGCAACCAACAAGATTGGTGCCCCTGCTTCAAAGCAGGCTATTGCTCGCCGGATTTGTAACACGATTCAGCAAGCGCATTCTATGGCTGGATTGCAGTTACTGAAATCGGTCAAGGCCCATTCCACGAGGAAAGTGGGCTCTTCTTGGGCGGCTGCCCGAGGGGTCTCGGCACTACAGCTGTGTCAAGCTGCTACTTGGTCGGGTTCACACACCTTTGCAAAATACTATAAGTTTGATACCCTGGCTGAGGAGGAACTCATGTTTGCTCAATCGGTGCTGCAGAGTCATGCGCACTCTCCCGCCCGTTTTGGAGCATTGGTATAATCCCCATGGTCCTTACGGAGTCCCCAGCATCCTCTAGGACGTTAGAGAAAATAAGATTTTAAACCTACTGGTAAATCTTTTTCTCGTAGTCCGTAGAGGATGCTGGGCGCCCGTCCCAAGTGCGGACTACTTCTGCAATACTTGTATATAGTTATTGCTTCAATAAGGGTTATGTTATAGTTGCATCGGTCCTGCACTGATGCTATGTTGTTTTTTCATACTGATAACTGGGTAGTTTATCACAAGTTATACGGTGTGATTGGTGTGGCTGGTATGAATCTTGCCCTGGATTAACAAAATCCTTTCCTCATACTGTCCGTCTCCTCTGGGCACAGTTTCTCTAACTGTGGCATAGAGGGAGGAGCCAGTGCACACCCAGAACTAAAGTCTTTCTTAAAGTGCCCATGTCTCCTGTGGAGCCCGTCTATCCCCATGGTCCTTACGGAGTCCCCAGCATCCTCTACGGACTACGAGAAAAAGATTTACCGGTAGGTTTAAAATCTTATTTTCTACTTTATTCTTTTCTATCCTAGTTTATTACGACCAACTCTCATCCAAGGAGTTTGATATTCTACTACCTGCATGCAATTTAAATTGCTTAAATTGTTTATATGGTTGATTTGTCCTTCACAATCCATAATCTGCAACTTGGATGTACTTGTGTCATTGAAAATCTTATAATAAAAATGTATATACAGATACTCAACCTGTATATTGAAAAAAAAAAAGTTATAAGACATATGCATTCAATATTTGAAGAAACAAAATAAAATAAAGCTATCTATTGGGTTTCACTAACAAGCACATTGGAAGACTTGACTACTGTTAAAAGACATGCATTACATGGTATAGAGCCACAAACCACAATGTAGTAAAATAAAAACAAACTTACATGTGTATCAAACCTATGTGAGGTTTACATTGATAGTGCAAGATCTTTTGTGCAATGAGTTTACACTAGCATTTAAAACATTCCACATATCCATCCAATCAGCTGTCGGCGGAGACACCACATTCATTTGCTCCCGCTCCTCTCTAATATAGCCTTCTTCCTCAGACATGTCGACACACGTGTACCGACACACTTCACACACAGGGAATGCTTTTTCTGAAGACAGTTTCCCCACAAGGCCCTTTGGAGAGACAGAGAGAGAGTATGCCAGCACACCCCCCAGCGCTATATAACCCAGGAATAAAACAGTAACTTAATGTTTGCCCAGTAGTGCTGCTGTATGTAATTTGCGAATTATGTGCCCCCCCCCCCCTCTTTTCAACCCTCTTGTCTAACGTGGTATAAGCAGGGTAGAGTCCGGGGAGCTTCCTCTCAGCGGTGCTGTGGAGAAAAAATGGCGCTGGTGAGTGCTGAGGGAGAAGCCCCGCCCCCTCGGAGGCGGGCTTCTGTCCCGCTTAAACTGTAAAATTGGTGGGGGCTTATACATATATAAAGTGCCCAGCTGTATATATGTTATATTTTTGCGAAAGAGGTTTATATTGCTGCCCAGGGCGCCCCCCCTGCGCCCTGCACCCTTACAGTGACCGGAGTATGTGAGGTGTATGGGAGCAAAGGCGCACAGCTGCAGTGCTGTGCGTTACCTCAGTGAAGATCATGAAGTCTTCTGCCGCCTCTGAAGTCTTCTTTTCTTCTCATACTCACCCGGCTTCTATCTTCCGGCTCTGCGAGGGGGACGGCGGCGCGGCTCTGGGACGGACGGCGAGGGTGAGATCCTGCGTACCAATCCCACTGGAGCTAATGGTGTCCAGTAGCCTAAGAAGCAGGACCTTGCAACTCAGAGAGTAGGGCTGCTTCTCTCCCCTCAGTCCCTCGATGAGGGAGTCTGTTGCTCCCTGAAAATTAAAAACCTAACAAAATACTTTCTGTCAGAAAGCTCAGGAGAGCTCCTGAAAAGCACCCAGTCTCCACTGGTACAGTATCAAACTAAGGTCTGGAGGAGGGGCATAGAGGGAGGAGCCAGTGCACACCCAGAACTAAAGTCTTTCTTAAAGTGCCCATGTCTCCTGCGGAGCCCGTCTATCCCCATGGCCAAACTGAATGGCCTCGTAGGCCGCAACCATCTTCCCCAGCAACTGAATGCATTGATGGATTAACACTCTTGCTGGTTTCAGAATTTGTTTGACCAGACTCTGGATCTCCAGAGCCTTTCCACTAGAAGAAAACCTCTTCTGTGTCCAGTATCACTCCCAAAAACAACAACCGCGTCATTGGGACCAACTGCGATTTTGGCAAGTTTAGGAGCCAACCATGTTGTTGAAGAACTGTCAGGGAGAGTAGATGTTTTGCACCAACTGGTCCCTGGATCTCGCCTTTATCAGGAGATCATCCAAGTACGGGATAATTGTGACTCCTTGCTTGCGAAGGAGAACCATCATTTCCGCCATCACCCTGGTGAAAATCCTCGGAGCCGTGGACAGACCAAACGGCAACGTCTGAAATTGGTAATGACAATCCTGAATTGCAAACCTCAGGTAGCTTGATGCAGTGGCTAAATGGGAACATATAAGTAGGCATCCTTTATGTCTACCAAAACCATGAAATCTCCTTTATCCCCCGGACTGGAGATCACTACCCTGAGAGATTCCATCTTGAAATTGAATTTCTTTAGGTAGAAATTAAGGGATTTCAGATTTAAGATTGGTCTGACTGAGCCGTCCGGCTTCGGGACCACGAAGAGGCTTGAATAAAAACCTTCTCCCTGCTGACTAAGGCTGATTTGAACAATCGGTTAGGGGGAACGTCTTGAAACCCCAGTTTGTACCCTTGGGACACTATTTGTAAAGCTCACGAGTCCAGGTCCCAATGAATCCAGAACTGACTGAAGAGTTTTAGACGTGCCCCCCACTGGTGCGGGCTCCTGCAAGAGAGCCCCAGCGTCATGCAGTGGATTTGGCAAAAGCAGAGGACGATCTCTGATCCTGCGATCTTGAAGAGGCTACAGACCTCTTCCCTCTTTTCCTTCCTCTACCTGCAAAGAAAGGGGAATCTTAACTTCTTGCATATCTATTGGGCCGAAATGACTGCGTCAGATAATGATGCGTCTTCATCCGTTGAGAGGGAACATAGGGCAAGAAGGATGACTTACCTGCGGGAGCTGCCGAGATCAAATTAACTAGGCCGTCGCCAAACAAGGCTTCACCTTCATAGGGAAGAGACTCCCTTTCTTCTTGGAGTCAGCATCAGCATTCCCTTGGTGAATCCACAATGCCCTCCTATCCGAGACTGCCATGAAATTGGCCCGTGAGCACTTGTGCCCGGTGTAGGATTTTTAAATATGTGTAGTTTACTGTATGCAAAGGTTTAAAACCTTTTAGGAACTGAGATCTAAGGTGTATTACATGTAGTTTAAAAAAAACAAAAAAGGTTTATTTTATGGCAGTAGTTTCCAAACTGGGGTTCTTGCACTGGTAGCATAGTTTGGTGGTCCAGGACCAATTAAAATTATTTATACTTTACTAAATTGGCAAAACCATTCCCTCACAACATAACTGAACCTGAGGATGACATGCTATAAACACAATTTACTTAATTTTATATATTTTTCTGAATTTCTCAATAAAAAAAACTTTGGCCTAGGGGTGCCGTGAAACAAATTTTGATACTCTAGGGCAGGGGTGTCAAACCCATGGGCCGCATGCCGCCCCCAATGCATCCTTTTGTGGCCCACAGGCCGGGGTCCGACAGGGGTCCTTTTGTGGCCCGATCACCTTGCTTAGAGCGAGGGCAGGAGAGTGCAGCCAGAGTCTTTGCTTTCTATGTGCGGCACCATCTTCCCGAAGAGATCACCGGGAAGATAGTGCCCCTTCCACTGGCTACAGCACAGGTATACTGGGGTGGGGTAGCAAACTGGGGGCCCCAATGGGCCCCTCCAGCAGTCCCTCTACCAAAACACGTCTTTTGGTGGTTTTGCGGTGTTGTTATAACTACATGGTGACGATACTGTAGCACAGAAATTTTCAACCATTTACAACTCACGTCACACAGAATAAGATTTAAATATTGACAAGGCACACTGAAATATAATGGTGATGCATGGTGCAGTATCGTGTCCTAGGATGTCATGTCGCAGCTTCTCCATAGGTAACGCCTGAACAGGCCCGGTGACAGGAGGGACAAAGGGGACACTTGTTCAGGGCTCCAAGTATTAAGAACAGAAATAATGGGGCCACAGTGCCAATATTGCTTTTTAAAGTGTATCCACCAACTGCTCAATTTAAGCAGGAAAACAATTAACAGGCCAACTAAACCCTCCCCCCTCCTTTTACCCCATCACTTTGTCCAGTCCCTGTGGTCCATACTGTATTGCCATTATTATGCATGTTGCTGTGCTGGCCCTTTTCTGAATGTCCCTGCCACCGCCACCGAAGAGCTGGATAGCCCCGTATGAAAACCACCTGCCGGCCTCACTGACGGTCCGAGTCAAAGGCTCCATTTTTTTTTTAAAGATCCCTCTGCCAAGTTAAGGGGGGGTTGAGGGGGCCCCAGAGATATCAGTGTACTGGGCCCCGAGATTTCTGTTGCTGGCCCTGACCCTCAGGGGCGTATCTACCCCTTGGCCAGGATGGCACTTGCCAGGGGCACCATCCAGCTGTGCCAACCGTGGCTAAGGGATAGAGTTCTGCAGTCTCGAAAGGGCGCTATGGCAATCAGCGTGGGACTGACCAATTAGACGGTGAGGGAAGGATACTGAAATTGTCCCAACCCTGTTACAGTTTGAAACGCCCCTCAACTGCTGTCCACTGCTTCACTCCTAGCTCTGCCCCTTTGAAATTATTAATCCCTACCCCCCGGTAGGCGGAGTTCTCCAGGCCCATACTCAGGAGTCACCACTGCTGTACATTATGTGCCGGTTGTAGAGGCAGAGCGGGGAACATCAGAGAACGCCACAAATTGCACAGTGGGCAAGGAGATGGCTGGAGACAGCTGCACAGCCATGCCTTGCAAGTTCGAGAGAGCTGTTGAATTTCAGCACTTCAAGTCAGAGCCTGCCCCCTGCTGCCCAAGCAGTCCGTGACAGTTAGTGTCGAGGAGGGGGGGATTTGTGCATGTGTGCTATCAGTGTGTGTATGGGGGGGTGGAGGATGTGTGTGACTGTGAGGGAGCTGTCAGTGTCAGTGGGGAGAGGAGCAGGAGGGAGTTGTCAGTGTGTGGAAGTGATGAGAGTTGTCAGTACTGGGGAAATGTGTGTGTGTGTGTGTGTGTGTGTGTGTACTAGATTTAGGAGTGTGTGTTTGTGAGAGGTTTCAGTTGGGGAATTAGAGTTCATACAGTAATTAAATGTTTTCATATTGAGAACTACATCTCCCAGCATATACAGTGTGCTGGGGATGCTAACAAGCTTTATTTAAAAGTTTAAAAAACATTGCTTTTATGACTGCAATGGTTAAAAAGGGAGAGCTATAAATCAATTTATCAGTGAATGATCGCAGTTTGAGCTGTTACATTTTACTGAACCACCTATCCCTCCACACTCACTACCTGTCCTCAGGATACATTTACCATCCCGGCAGACCGTATACCGGCGGTCATTTGACCGATGTTGGAATCCTGACACCACTTGGGAGACTGGTGCCGGCACACAGACAGCCAACATCCCGAAGGCGAGTATTGGAGGGAGGGTTAGGACCGGGGGAGGGGGTGTTAGGGAAGGCACTAGGAGGTGGGGGGGGGTTAGTCCTAGCTGCCACCCCCTGAGGGTTAGCCCTATCCGCCACCCCCCCCAGAGGGTTAGGATTAGGATTAGGTATCATGTGACTGCTGGAATCCCGAGCGCCGGATGCCATACCCAACCCCCTTTACTTTTTCAGGCATTTCTATCTCTCCTCTCTCTATGGTGTTCCGATTGCCCACTTTCCCTTGTGCTTTTCTCTCTCTCTCTCTCTCCTTTGGTTAGAGCATCAGTTTCTGTAGTCCACTTTATCCTTATTTTCTCTAACGTCCTAAGTGGATGCTGGGGACTCCGTAAGGACCATGGGGAATAGCAGCTCCGCAGGAGACTGGGCACATCTAAAGAAAGCTTTAGGACTAGCTGGTGTGCACTGGCTCCTCCCCCTATGACCCTCCTCCAAGCCTCAGTTAGATTTCTGTGCCCGATGAGAAGGGTGCACACTAGGGGCTCTCCTGAGCTTCTTAGTGAAAGTTTTAGTTTAGGTTTGTTATTTTCAGTGAGACCTGCTGGCAACAGGCTCACTGCATCGAGGGACTAAGGGGAGAAGAAGCGAACTCACCTGCGTGCAGAGTGGATTGGGCTTCTTGGCTACTGGACATTAGCTCCAGAGGGACGATCACAGGTCCAGCCTGGATGGGTCCCGGAGCCGCGCCGCCGGCCCCCTTACAGAGCCAGAAGAGCGAAGAGGTCCGGAAAAATCGGCGGCAGAAGACGTTCCTGTCTTCAATAAGGTAGCGCACAGCACTGCAGCTGTGCGCCATTGCTCTCAGCACACTTCATACTCCGGTCACTGAGGGTGCAGGGCGCTGGGGGGGGCGCCCTGAGACGCAATAAAACACGACAGAAATACCTTACATGGCAAAAAATACATCACATATAGCTCCTGGGCTATATGGATGCATTTAACCCCTGCCAAAATATACAAAAAAACGGGAGATAAGGCCGCCGGAAAGGGGGCGGAGCCTATCTCCTCAGCACACTGGCGCCATTTTCCCTCACAGCTCAGTTGGAGGGAAGCTCCCCTGGCTCTCCCCTGCAGTCACTACACTACAGAAAGGGTTAAAAAAGAGAGGGGGGCACTAATTAGGCGCAGTATTAAAACATACAGCAGCTATAAGGGGAAAAACACTTATATAAGGTTATCCCTGTATATATATAGCGCTCTGGTGTGTGCTGGCATACTCTCTCTCTGTCTCCCCAAAGGGCTAGTGGGGTCCTGTCCTCTATCAGAGCATTCCCTGTGTGTGTGCTGTGTGTCGGTACGTTTGTGTCGACATATATGAGGAGAAAAATGATGTTGAGACGGAGCAGAGTGTCTGTAACAGTGATGTCACCCCCTAGGGGGTCGACACCTGAGTGGATGTACTGTTGAAAATTACGTGACAGTGTCAGCTCTATATAAAAACAGTGGTTGACATGAGACAGCCGGCTACTCAGCTTGTGCCTGTCCAGACGTCTCATAGGCCGTCAGGGGCTCTAAAGCGGCCGTTACCTCAGATGGCAGATACAGACGCCGACACGGATACTGACTCCTGTGTCGACGGTGAAGAGACAACCGTGATTTCCAGTAGGGCCACACGTTACATGATTGATACAATGGAAAATGTTTTTATACATTTCTGATAATACGAGTACCACCAAAAAGGGGTATTATGTTCGGTGGGGGAAAAACTACCTGTAGTTTTCCTAAATCTGAAAAATAAAATGAGGTGTGTGATGATGCGTGGGTTTCCCCCCGATAACACTTGATAATTTCTTAAAAAGTATTGGCTGCATACCCTTTCCCGCCAGAGGTTAGGGTGCGTTGGGAAACACCCCCTGGGGGGGATAAGGCGCTCACACGCTTGTAAGAACAAGGGCTCTACCCTCTCATGAGATGGCCGCCCTTAAGGATCCTGCTGATAGAAAGCAGGAGGGTATCCAAAAATGTATTTACACACATACTGTTGTTATACTGCGACCAGCTATCGCCTCAGCCTGGAGGTGCAGTGCTGGGTTGGCATGGTCGGATTCCCTGACTGGAAATATTGATATCCTAGATAAGGATAGTATATTATTGCCTATAGAGCATTTAAAAGATGCATTTCTATATATGCATGATGCACAGCGGAATAATTGCCGACTGGCATCAAGTATAAGTGCGTTGTCCAATTCTACCAGTAAAATGGTCAGGTGATGCGGATTCCAAACGGCATTTGGAAGTATTGCCTTTGAAAGGGGACATTTGGGGTCGGTCCTTTAGACCTGGTGGCCACGGCAACAGCTGGGAAATCCACGTTTGTACCCCAGGTCGCCTCTCAAAATAAGACGCCGTATTATCAGGCGCAGTCCTTTGTTGGCAAGCGGACAAAAGGTTCCTCTTTTCTGCTCGTGACAGACGGAGAGGAAAAAGGCTGCAGAGATCAGCCAGTTCCCAGGAACAGAAACCCTTTCCCGCCTCTGCCAAGCCCTCAGTATGACGCTAGGGCTATACAAGCTCAGGCACGGTGGGGGCCCGTTCTCAATGAATTTCAGTGCGCAGTGGGCTCACTCGCAAGTAGACCCCTGGATCCTTCAGGTAATATCTCAGGGATACATATTGGAATTCGAGACGTCTCCCCCTCGCCGTTTCCAAAAGTTGGCTTTACCGACGTCTCCCTCTGACAGGGAGGCAGTTTTGGAAGCCATTCACAAGCTGTATTCCCAGCAGGTGATAATCAAGGTACCCCTCCTGCAACAGGGAACGGGGTATTATTCCACACTATTGTGGTACCGAAGCCAGACGGCTCGGTGAGACCGATTCTAAATCTAAAATCTAAAATCTTTGAACACTTACATACAGAGGTTCAAATTCAAGATTGAGTCACTCAGAGTAGTGATTGCGAACCTGGAAGAAGGGGACTACATGATGTCTCGGGACATCAAGGATGCTTACCTTCATGTCAAAATTTACCCTTCTCACCAAGGGTACCTCAGGTTATGGTACAGAACTGTCACTATCAGTTCAGACGCTGCCGTAGGGATGGTCCACGGCACCCCGGGTCTTTACCAAGGTAATGGACGAAATGATATCCCTTCGAAGGAAGGGAATTTTAGTTATCCCTTACTTGGACGATTCCCTGATAAGGGTAAGATCCAGGGAACAGTTGGAGGTCGGTGTAGCACTATCTCAGGTAGTGTTGCGGCAGCACGATTGGATTCTCAATATTCCAAAATCGCAGCTGGTTCCGACGACTTGTCTTCTGTTTCCTAGGGATGATCCTGGACACAGTCCAGAAAAAAGGTGTTTCTCCCGGAAGAGAAAGCCAGGGAGTTATCCGAGCTAATCAGGAACCTCCTAAAACCGAACCAAGTCTCAGTGCATCAATGCACAAGGGTTCTGGGAAAAAAATGATGGCTTCATACGAAGCAATCCCATTCGTTAGATTCCACGCAAGAACTTTCCAGTGGAACCTACTGGACAAATGGTCCGGGTCGCATTTTCAGATGCATCAGCGGATAACCCTGTCACCAAGGACAAGGGTATCCATCCTGTGGTGGTTGCAGAGTGCTCATCTTCTAGAGGGCCGCAGATTCGGCATTCAGGACTGCGAGGCTGGGGAGCAGTCACACAGGGAAGGAATATCCAGGGCTTAGGGTCAAGCCGGGATACATCACTTCACATAAATATCCTGAAGCTAAGGGCCATTTACAATGCTCTAAGCTTAGCAAGACCTCTGCTTCAAGGTCAGCCGGTGTTGATCCAGTCGGACAACATCATGGCAGTCACCCACGTAAACAGACAGGGTGGCACAAGAAGCAGGAGGGCAATGGCAGAAGCTGCAAGGATTCTTCGCTGGGCGGAAAATCATGTGATAGCACTGTCAATAGTATTCATTCCGGGAGTGGACAACTGGGAAGCAGACTTCCTCAGCACGACCTCCACCCGGGAGAGTGGGGACTTCACCCAGAAGTCGTCCACATGATTAAAAAACTCGACAGGTATTGCGCCAGGTCAAGAGACCCTCAGGCAATAGTTGTAGACGCTCTGGTAACACCGTGGGTGTACCAGTCAGTATATGTGTTCCCTCCTCTGCCTCTCATACCCAAGGTACTGAGATTGATAAGATGGAGAGGAGAAAGCACTATATTCGTGGCTCCGGATTGGCCAAGAAGGACTTGGTAACCGGAACTTCAAGAGATGCTCACGGAGGATCCGTGGCCTCTACCTCTAAGAAGGGACCTGCTCCAGCAAGGACCCTGTCTGTTCCAAGACTTACCGCGGCTGCGTTTGACGGCATGGCGGTTGAACACCGTTTCCTGAAGGAAAAAAGGCATTCCGGATGAAGTCATCCCTATCCTGATCAATAGCCAGGAAGGATGTAACCGCAAAAAACATTATCACCGCAATTGGCGAAAATATGTTGCGTAGTGCGAGGCCAGTAAGGCCCGACGGAGGAAATTCAACTGGGTCGATTCCTACATTTCCTGCAAACAGGAGTGTTTATGGGCCTGAAATTGGGGTCCATTAAGGTTCAGATTTCGGCCCTGTCAATTTTCTTCCAAAAAAGAACTAGCTTCAGTCCCTGAAGTTTAGACGTTTGTAAAAGGGGTACTGCATATACAGCCTCCTTTTGTGCCTCCAGTGGCAATTTGGGATCTCAATGTAGCTTGGGTTCCAAAAGTCACATTGGTTTGAACCACTTAAATCTGTGGAGTTAAAATATCTCACATGGAAAGTGGTCATGCTGTTGGCCCTGGCCTCGGCCAGGCGCGTGTCAGAATTGGCGCTTTATCCTGTGAAAGCCCTTATCTGATTTTCCATTCGGACAGGGCGGAATTGAGGACTCGTCCTCAGTTTCTCCCTAAGGTGGTTCCAGCGTTTTCACCTGAACCAACCTATTGTGGTGCCTGCGGCTACTAGGGACTTGGAGGAATCCAGGTTGCTGGATGTTGTCAGGGCCCTGAAAAAGATGTTTCCAGGACGGCTGGAGTCAGGAAATCTGACTCGCTGTTTATCCTGTATGCACCCAACATGCTGGGTGTTTCTGCTTCTAAGCAGACTATTGCTCGTTGGATTGTAGTGCAATTCAGCTTGCACATTCTGTGGCAGGCCTGCCACAGCTAAAATCTGTAAAAGCCCGTTCCACAAGGAAAGTGGGCTCATCTTGGGCGGCTGCCCGAGGGGACTCGGCTTTACAACTTTGCCGAGCAGCTACTTGGTCAGGGGCAAACACGTTTGCTAAATTCTACAAATTTGATACCCTGGCTGAGGAGGACCTGGAGTTCTCTCATTCGGTGCTGCAGAGTCATCTGCACTCTCCCGCCCGTTTGGGAGCTTTGGTATAATCCCCATGGTCCTTACGGAGTCCCCAGCATCCACTTAGGACGTTAGAGAAAATAAGAATTTACTTACCGATAATTCTATTTCTCATAGTCCGTAGTGGATGCTGGGCGCCCATCCCAAGTGCGGATTGTCTGCAATACTTGTACATAGTTATTGTTACAAAAATCGGGTTATTATTGTTGGGAGCCATCTTTTCAGAGGCTCCTCTGTTATCATACTGTTAACTGGGTTCAGATCACAAGTTATACGGTGTGATCGGTGTGGCTGGTATGAGTCTTACCCGGGATTCAAAATCCTTCCTTATTGTGTACGCTCGTCCGGGCACAGTATCCTAACTGAGGCTTGGAGGAGGGTCATAGGGGGAGGAGCCAGTGCACACCAGCTAGTCCTAAAGCTTTCTTTAGATGTGCCCAGTCTCCTGCGGAGCCGCTATTCCCCATGGTCCTTACGGAGTCCCCAGCATCCACTACGGACTATGAGAAATAGAATTATTGGTAAGTAAATTCTTATTTTTTCCAGTGTTTCACTATCTCTCTGATGTAATGAGGATGTATGGTCTAGAGGGTTCAGTAATGCATTGTACTGTATAGAGGCGTCAGGGATGTAGCGTAGGGTATAGAGGCATCGGGGATGTAGCGTAGGTTATAGAGGCATCAGGAATGTAGCGTAGGGAATAGAGGCATCAGGGATGTAGCATAGGGAATAGAGGCGTCAGGGATGTAGCGTAGGGAATAGAGGCGTCTGGGATTTAGCTTAGGGAATATAAGCATCAGGGATGTACTAGCAGGTATATAGAGTTCAGTGTACTGTATAGAGGGTAGAGATGAGCGGGTTCGGTTCCTCAGAATCCGAACCCGCCCGAACTTCAGGTTTTTTTACACAGGGCCGAGCGACTCGGATCTTCCCGCCTTGCTCGGTTAACCCGAGCGCGCCCGAACGTCATCATCCCGCTGTCGGATTCTCGCGAGGCTCGTATTCTATCGCGAGACTCGGATTCTATATAAGGAGCCGCGCGTCGCCGCCATTTTCACACGTGCATTGAGATTGATAGGGAGAGGGCGTGGCTGGCGTCCTCTCCGTTTAGAC
The DNA here is from genome assembly GCF_028390025.1 of Pseudophryne corroboree. Taxonomy (NCBI): domain Eukaryota; kingdom Metazoa; phylum Chordata; class Amphibia; order Anura; family Myobatrachidae; genus Pseudophryne; species Pseudophryne corroboree. The sequence goes on from NW_026969146.1 coordinate 843,870, forward strand.
TAGAGTACTAGAGAGAGACACAAATTTTGGGGAGCATATTATTAGGAGGAGTACTACTTGCTGCTGATAGTGTGACCAGTGACCACCAGTTTAATTAATCCGTTCTCTGCCTGAAAAAAAACGATACACAGTGTGACACAGTCACATACCATATCTGTGCTCAGCCCAGTGTGCTGCATTATATGTAATACTGTATATCATTATCTGACTGTGCTGAGTGCTCACTGCTCACACAGCTTAATTGTGGGGGAGACTGGGGAGCAGTTTTAGCAGGAGTACATATTTTAAGTACAGTGCACACTTTTGCTGCCAGAGTGCCACTGCCAGTGTGACTGACCAGTGACCACTGACCACCAGTATTGTGATTGTCTGCTGACCACCAGTATATTGTGATTGTCTGCCTGAAAAAGTTAAATACTCGTCGTGTGGTGTTTTTATAAACGCATTCTGCAGACAGTGTCCAGCAGGTCCGTCATTACATAATATATACCTGTCCGGCTGCAGTACTAGTGTGATATATATATATATATATTTTAATTTTACCTCATTATCATCCAGTCTATATTAGCAGCAGACACAGTACGGTAGTCCACGGCTGTAGCTACCTCTGTGTCGGCAGTCGCTCGTCCATCCATAATTGTATACCACCTACCCGTGGTTTTTTTTTTTCTATCTTCTTGATACTAGTAGCTTACTTTAGGAGTCTGCAGTGCTGAGTCTGACAGACAGTGTCCAGCAGGTCCGTCATTACATAATATACACCTGTCCGGCTGCAGTACTAGTGTGATATATAATATATATATATTTTAATTTTATCTCATTATCATCCAGTCTATATTAGCAGCAGACACAGTACGGTAGTCCACGGCTGTAGCTACCTCTGTGTCGGCAGTCGCTCGTCCATCCATAATTGTATACCACCTACCCGTGGTTTTTTTTTTTTCTATCTTCTTGATACTAGTAGCTTACTTTAGGAGTCTGCAGTGCTGACAGACAGTGTCCAGCAGGTCCGTCATTACATAATATATACCTGTCCGGCTGCAGTACTAGTGTGATATATATTTTAATTTTATCTCATTATCATCCAGTCTATATTAGCAGCAGACACAGTACGGTAGTCCACGGCTGTAGCTACCTCTGTGTCGGCAGTCGCTCGTCCATCCATAATTGTATACCACCTACCCGTGTTTTTTTTTTTCTATCTTCTTGATACTAGTAGCTTACTTTAGGAGTCTGCAGTGCTGACAGACAGTGTCCAGCAGGTCCGTCATTACATAATATATACCTGTCCGGCTGCAGTACTAGTGTGATATATATATATATTTTAATTTTATCTCATTATCATCCAGTCTATATTAGCAGCAGACACAGTACGGTAATCCACGGCTGTAGTTACCTCTGTGTCGGCAGTCGCTCGTCCATCCATAATTGTATACCACCTACCCGTGGTTTTTTTTTTTTCTATCTTCTTGATACTAGTAGCTTACTTTAGGAGTCTGCAGTGCTGACAGACAGTGTCCAGCAGGTCCGTCATTACATAATATATACCTGTCCGGCTGCAGTACTAGTGTGATATATATATATTTTAATTTTATCTCATTATCATCCAGTCTATATTAGCAGCAGACACAGTACGGTAGTCCACGGCTGTAGCTACCTCTGTGTCGGCAGTCGCTCGTCATCCATAAGTATACTAGTATCCATCCATCTCCATTGTTTACCTGAGGTGCCTTTTAGTTGTGCCTATTAAAATATGGAGGACAAAAATGTTGAGGTTCCAAAAATAGGGAAAGATCAAGATCGACTTCCACCTCGTGCTGAAGCTGCTGCCACTAGTCATGGCCGAGACGATGAAATGCCAGCAACGTTGTCTGCCAAGGCCGATGCCCAATGTCATAGTACAGAGCATGTAAAATCCAAAACACCAAATATCAGTAAAAAAAGGACTCAAAAATCTAAAATAAAATTGTCGGAGGAGAAGCGTAAACTTGCCAATATGCCATTTACCACACGGAGTGGCAAGGAACGGCTGAGGCCCTGGCCTATGTTCATGGCTAGTGGTTCAGCTTCACATGAGGATGGAAGCACTCAGCCTCTCGCTAGAAAAATGAAAAGACTCAAGCTGGCAAAAGCACAGCAAAGAACTGTGCGTTCTTCGAAATCCCAAATCCACAAGGAGAGTCCAATTGTGTCGGTTGCGATGCCTGACCTTCCCAACACTGGACGTGAAGAGCATGCGCCTTCCACCATTTGCACGCCCCCTGCAAGTGCTGGAAGGAGCACCCGCAGTCCAGTTCCTGATAGTCAGATTGAAGATGTCAGTGTTGAAGTACACCAGGATGAGGAGGATATGGGTGTTGCTGGCGCTGGCGAGGAAATTGACCAGGAGGATTCTGATGGTGAGGTGGTTTGTTTAAGTCAGGCACCCGGGGAGACACCTGTTGTCCGTGGGAGGAATATGGCCATTGACATGCCTGGTGAAAATACCAAAAAAATCAGCTCTTCGGTGTGGAAGTATTTCAACAGAAATGCGGACAACAGGTGTCAAGCCGTGTGTTGCCTTTGTCAAGCTGTAATAAGTAGGGGTAAGGACGTTAACCACCTCGGAACATCCTCCCTTATACGTCACCTGCAGCGCATTCATAATAAGTCAGTGACAAGTTCAAAAACTTTGGGCGACAGCGGAAGCAGTCCACTGACCAGTAAATCCCTTCCTCTTGTAACCAAGCTCACGCAAACCACCCCACCAACTCCCTCAGTGTCAATTTCCTCCTTCCCCAGGAATGCCAATAGTCCTGCAGGCCATGTCACTGGCAATTCTGACGAGTCCTCTCCTGCCTGGGATTCCTCCGATGCATCCTTGCGTGTAACGCCTACTGCTGCTGGCGCTGCTGTTGTTGCTGCTGGGAGTCGATGGTCATCCCAGAGGGGAAGTCGTAAGCCCACTTTTACTACTTCCACCAAGCAATTGACTGTCCAACAGTCCTTTGCGAGGAAGATGAAATATCACAGCAGTCATCCTGTTGCAAAGCGGATAACTGAGGCCTTGACAACTATGTTGGTGTTAGACGTGCGTCCGGTATCCGCCGTTAGTTCACAGGGAACTAGACAATTTCTTGAGGTAGTGTGCCCCCGTTTACCAAATACCATCTAGGTTCCACTTCTCTAGGCAGGCGATACCGAGAATGTACACGGACGTCAGAAAAAGACTCACCAGTGTCCTAAAAAATGCAGTTGTACCCAATGTCCACTTAACCACGGACATGTGGACAAGTGGAGCAGGGCAGGGTCAGGACTATATGACTGTGACAGCCCACTGGGTAGATGTATGGACTCCCGCCGCAAGAACAGCAGCGGCGGCACCAGTAGCAGCATCTCGCAAACGCCAACTCTTTCCTAGGCAGGCTACGCTTTGTATCACCGGTTTCCAGAATACGCACACAGCTGAAAACCTCTTACGGCAACTGAGGAAGATCATCGCGGAAGGGCTTACCCCAATTGGACTCTCCTGTGGATTTGTGGCATCGGACAACGCCAGCAATATTGTGTGTGCATTAAATATGGGCAAATTCCAGCACGTCCCATGTTTTGCACATACCTTGAATTTGGTGGTGCAGAATTAGCAAAGGATAGTTTCAATCTGCCTATCTCTGGGTTATGGGCCCAGCATGTTTCCATTGCAGTACTCTGCTGCACATGTAAGTGCAAGAGATCCTGAAGCACTCACTCATCATGGGAAAGTACCAATGTGTTTCTTCATTGGTTGATGGAAGAAACATCTTACAAAAACTCTCCAGATTATTGACTTTTTAAAGTTTTTCTAGGAAACGTTCTTGATGAATGCTTATTAGCCTTTGTCAGTATGTACTTTTTGCAAAGTGTCTCTGTGGTGCAATTGGTTAGTGTGTAAGGCTATTAACCAAAAGGTTGGTGGTTCAATCCCACCCAGGAACGTAATTGACCTTGTGATCAGATTTTGGTGATATTTAAGTAGACAAGTCAAAATTTCAAACCCCCTCTTATTGTGTAGGGTACCTGGCCTTCTCTGATGTTATCAGAGTTAGATTTGATTCAGTGATTTTATAAAAAAACAGCTAGGAAGCACAATTTAGCAGTGGGTTGCAGAGAAAAAAAATATGCTGGCAAAAAAAATCCAATTGAGTGATTAAACAGCTCTTCATTTTCTGGCTTTATTTTTATGCTAACAAATTTGTTCTCTGAAAAGTGTCCACAAAGCCAAGTCTCTGATTAACACCTTTGTAGGGATGGTTTTTCACCTATTACTAAATTAAACTTGCTTCATTGGAAAGGCAGCAAGATGCATCCTCATTTCAATGTCTACTGAAATAATACAAGTTGACACCAGGAAACATTAACGCCACTGCATCCTTGCTGCTTTCTCATGTGGAAGTCTGTTTAATGCGAAAACAAGGTGATATCTAATTAGCACACAGGTAAGGAATTAAGAAAATCTTTATTTAAGGGTGAAGATGTTTCTCACAAAATCGTTGCCCCAATGCATCATTGAAATTCAAGCTGGAAAGATGATTTTAATATATCACTTGTACATTTTGTATTGCTCTTCTGGTGACAGTGTAGTTTGTTTTTGTCAATTACCATTTTAATAATAGGGTAAAGAAAATTAAGTGGATTTTTGAAAGAAAACAATACTGTCAATATACTATTAAAACAAATTAAAATGGTAAAAGTTATTGTACTTTAAGTAAAAATAAAAGAGCCAAAATATCAATCCCAGTTTTGGATTACTTTAATTAAAAAAAAAAAGCATACAGCAGAGGATAGTTTCAATCTGCCTACCTCTGGGTTATGAGCCCAGCATGCTTCCATTGCTGTACTCTGCTGCACATGTAAGTGCAAGAGATCCTGAAGCACTCACTCATCATTGGAAAGTACCAATGTGTTTCTTCGTTGGTTGATGGAAGAAACATCTTACAAAAACTCTCCAGATTATTGACTTTTTAAAGTTTTTCTAGGAAACGTTTTAGATGAATGTTTATTAGCCTTTGTTAGTATGCACTTTCACAAAGTGTCTCTGTGGCGCAATCAGTTAATGTGTACGGCTATTAACTAAAAGGTTGGTGGTTCAATCCCACCCAGGGATGTAATTGATCTTGTTATCAGATTTTGGTGATCTTTAAGTAGACAAGTCAAAATTTCAAACCCCCTCTTATGGTGTAGGGTACCTGGCCTTCTCTGATGTAATCAGAGTTAGATTTGATTCATTGATTTTATAAAAACAGCTAGGAAGCACAATTTAGCAGTGGTTTGCAGAGAAAAAAAATATGCTGGCAGAAAAATCCAATTGAGTGATTAAACAGCTCTTCATTTTCTGGCTTTATTTTTATGCTAACAAATTTGTTCTCTGAAAAGTGTCCACAAAGCCAAGTCTCTGATTAACACCTTTGTAAGGATGGTTTTTCACCTATTACTAAATAAAACTTGCTTCATTGGAAAGGCAGCAAGATGCATCCTCATTTCAATGTCTACTGAAATAATACAAGTTGACACCAGGAAACATTAACGCCACTGCATCCTTGCTGCTTTCTCATGTGGAAGTCTGTTTAATGCGAAAACAAGGTGATATCTAATTATCACACAGGTAAGGAATTAAGAAAATCTTTATTTAAGGGTGAAGATGTTTCTCACAAAATCGTTGCCCCAATGCATCATTGAAATTCAAGCTGGAAAGATGATTTTAATATATCACTTGTACATTTTGTATTGCTCTTCTGGTGACAATGTAGTTTGTTTTTGTCAATTACCATTTTAATAATAGGGTAAAGAAAATGAAGTGGATTTTTGAAAGAAAACAATACTGTCAATATACTATTAAAACAAATTAAAATGGTAAAAGTTATTGTACTTTAAGTAAAAATAAAAGAGCCAAAATATCAATCCCAGTTTTGGATTACTTTAATTAACAAAAAAAAAGCATATAGCAGAGGATAGTTTCAATCTGCCTACCTCTGGGTTATGGGCCCAGCATGCTTCCATTGCTGTACTCTGCTGCACATGTAAGTGCAAGAGATACTGAAGCACTCACTCATCATGGGAAAGTACCAATGTGTTTCTTCGTTGGTTGATGGAAGAAACATCTTACAAAAACTCTCCAGATTATTGACTTTTTAAAGTTTTTCTAGGAAACATTTTAGATGAATGCTTATTAGCCCTTGTCAGTATATACTTTTGCAATGTGTCTCTGTGGCGCAATCAGTTAGTGTGTAGGGCTATTAACCAAAAGGTTGGTGGTTCAATCCCACCCAGGTACGTAATTGACCTTGTTATCAGATTTTGGTGATCTTTAAGTAGACAAGTCAAAATTTCAAACCCCTTGTTATGGTGTAGGGTACCTGGCCTTCTCTGATGTAATCAGAGTTAGATTTGATTCAGTGATTTTATAAAAACAGCTAGGAAGCACAATTTAGCAGTGGGTTGCAGAGAAAAAGAAATATGCTGGCAGAAAAATCCAATTGAGTGATTAAACAGCTCTTCGTTTTCTGGCTTTATTTTTATGCTAACAAATTTGTTCTCTGAAAAGTGTCCACAAAGCAAAGTCTCTGATTAACACCTTTGTAGGGATGGTTTTTCACCTATTACTAAATTAAACTTGCTTCATTGGAAAGGCAGCAAGATGCATCCTCATTTCAATGTCTACTGAAATAATACAGGTTGACACCAGGAAACATTAACGCCACTGCATCCTTGCTGCTTTCTCATGTGGAAGTCTGTTTAATGTGAAAACAAGGTGATATCTAATTAGCACACAGGTAAGGAATTAAGAAAATCTTTATTTAAGGGTGAAGATGTTTCTCACAAAATCGTTGCCCCAATGCATCATTGAAATTCAAGCTGGAAAGATGATTTTAATATATCACTTGTACATTTTGTATTGCTCTTCTGCTGACAATGTAGTTTGTTTTTGTCAATTACCATTTTAATAATAGGGTAAAGAAAATTAAGTGGATTTTTGAAAGAAAACAATACTGTCAATATACTATTAAAACAAATTAAAATGGTAAAAGTTATTGTACTTTAAGTAAAAATAAAAGAGCCAAAATATCAATCCCAGTTTTGGATTACTTTAATTAACAAACAAAAAAATGCATATAGCAGAGGATAGTTTCAATCTGCCTACCTCTGGGTTATGGGCCCAGCATGCTTCCATTGCTGTACTCTGCTGCACATGTAAGTGCAAGAGATCCTGAAGCACTCACTCATCATGGGAAAGTACCAATGTGTTTCTTCGTTGGTTGATAGAAGAAACATCTTACAAAAACTCTCCAGATTATTGACTTTTTAAAGTTTTTCTAGGAAATTTTCTTTCTAGTGTCCTTCGTTTGGGAGAAAAATGCAAAGGTACAAGACAGCTTTTCCTTGCCAATATCTCTCTTTTGCAAAGAGCTGCGCATTGGAAAATTCAGGGCTATGTCGTGTAGATGATGGCCTAACAGGAGGCTTTAAAATTTTCTTTCTAGTGTCCTTCGTTTGGGAGAAAAATGCAAAGGTACAAGACAGCTTTTCCTTGCCAATATCTCTCTTATGCTAAAAGCTACGCATTGGAAAATTCAGGGCTATGTCGTGTAGATGATGGCCTAACAGGAGGCTTTAAAATTTTCTTTCTAGTGACCTTCGTTTGGGAGAAAAATGCAAAGGTTCAAGACAGCTTTTCCTTGCCAATATCTCTCTTTTGCAAAGAGCTGCGCATTGGAAAATTCAGGGCTATGTCGTGTAGATGATGGCCTAACAGGAGGCTTTAAAATTTTCTTTCTAGTGTCCTTCGTTTGGGAGAAAAATGCAAAGGTACAAGACAGCTTTTCCTTGCCAATATCTCTCTTTTGCAAAGAGCTGCGCATTGGAAAATTCAGGGCTATGTCGGGTAGATGATGGCCTAACAGGAGGCTTTAAAATGTTCTTTCTAGTGTCCTTCGTTTGGGAGAAAAATGCAAAGGTACAAGACAGCTTTTCCTTGCCAATATCTCTCTTTTGCAAAGAGCTGCGCATTGGAAAATTCAGGGCTATGTCGTGTAGATGATGGCCTAACAGGAGGCTTTAAAATTTTCTTTCTAGTGTCCTTCATTTGGAAGAAAAATGCAAAGGTACAAGACAGCTTTTCCTTGCCAATATCTCTCTTTTGCAAAGAGCTACGCATTGGAAAATTCAGGGCTATGTCGTGTAGATGATGGCCTAACAGGAGGCTTTAAAATTTTCTTTCTAGTGACCTTCGTTTGGGAGAAAAATGCAAAGGTACAAGACAGCTTTTCCTTGCCAATATCTCTCTTTTGCAAAGAGCTGCGCATTGGAAAATTCAGGGCTATGTCGTGTAGATGATGGCCTAACAGGAGGCTTTAAAATTTTCTTTCTAGTGTCCTTCGTTTGGGAGAAAAATGCAAAGGTACAAGACAGCTTTTCCTTGCCAATATCTCTCTTTTGCAAAGAGCTACGCATTGGAAAATTCAGGGCTATGTCGTGTAGATGATGGCCTAACAGGAGGCTTTAAAATTTTCTTTCTAGTGACCTTCGTTTGGGAGAAAAATGCAAAGGTACAAGACAGCTTTTCCTTGCCAATATCTCTCTTTTGCAAAGAGCTACGTATTGGAAAATTCAGGGCTATGTCGTGTAGATGATGGCCTAACAGGAGGCTTTAAAATTTTCTTTCTAGTGTCCTTCGTTTGGGAGAAAAAAATGCAATTTTTTAGGCCATCATCTGATGGCCTAACAGGCCATCATCTGATGGCCTAACAGGAGGCTTTAAAATTTTCTTTCTAGTGACCTTCGTTTGGGAGAAAAATGCAAAGGTACAAGACAGCTTTTCCTTGCCAATATCTCTCTTTTGCATAGAGCTGCGCATTGGAAAATTCAGGGCTATGTCGTGTAGATGATGGCATAACAGGAGGCTTTAAAATTTTAATTCTAGTGTCCTTCGTTTGGGAGAAAAATGCAAAGGTACAAGACAGCTTTTCCTTGCCAATATCTCTCTTTTGCAAAGTGCTGCGCATTGGAAAATTCAGGGCTATGTCGGGTAGATGATGGCCTAACAGGAGGCTTTAAAATTTTAATTCTAGCCCAGGAGCTCTATGTGATGTATTTTTTGCCATGTAAGGTATTTCTGTCGTGTTTTATTGCGTCTCAGGGCGCCCCCCCCAGCGCCCTGCACCCTCAGTGACCGGAGTATGAAGTGTGCTGAGAGCAATGGCGCACAGCTGCAGTGCTGTGCGCTACCTTATTGAAGACAGGAACGTCTTCTGCCGCCGATTTTTCCGGACCTCTTCGCTCTTCTGGCTCTGTAAGGGGGCCGGCGGCGCGGCTCCGGGACCCATCCAGGCTGGACCTGTGATCGTCCCTCTGGAGCTAATGTCCAGTAGCCAAGAAGCCCAATCCACTCTGCACGCAGGTGAGTTCGCTTCTTCTCCCCTTAGTCCCTCGATGCAGTGAGCCTGTTGCCAGCAGGTCTCACTGAAAATAACAAACCTAAACTAAAACTTTCACTAAGAAGCTCAGGAGAGCCCCTAGTGTGCACCCTTCTCGTCGGGCACAGAAATCTAACTGAGGCTTGGAGGAGGGTCATAGGGGGAGGAGCCAGTGCACACCAGCTAGTCCTAAAGCTTTCTTTAGATGTGCCCAGTCTCCTGCGGAGCTGCTATTCCCCATGGTCCTTACGGAGTCCCCAGCATCCACTTAGGACGTTAGAGAAAATAAGGATAAAGTGGACTACAGAAACTGATGCTCTAACCAAAGGAGAGAGAGAGAGAGAGAGAAAAGCACAAGGGAAAGTGGGCAATCGGAACACCATAGAGAGAGGAGAGATAGAAATGCCTGAAAAAGTAAAGGGGGTTGGGTATGGCATCCGGCGCTCGGGATTCCAGCAGTCACATGATACCTAATCCTAATCCTAACCCTCTGGGGGGGGTGGCGGATAGGGCTAACCCTCAGGGGGTGGCAGCTAGTACTAACCCCCCCCCCACCTCCTAGTGCCTTCCCTAACACCCCCTCCCCCGGTCCTAACCCTCCCTCCAATACTCGCCTTCGGGATGTTGGCTGTCTGTGTGCCGGCACCAGTCTCCCAAGTGGTGTCAGGATTCCAACATCGGTCAAATGACCGCCGGTATACCGTCTGCCGGGATGGTAAATGTATCCTGAGGACAGGTAGTGAGTGTGGAGGGATAGGTGGTTCAGTAAAATGTAACAGCTCAAACTGCGATCATTCACTGATAAATTGATTTATAGCTCTCCCTTTTTAACCATTGCAGTCATAAAAGCAATGTTTTTTAAACTTTTAAATAAAGCTTGTTAGCATCCCCAGCACACTGTATATGCTGGGAGATGTAGTTCTCAATATGAAAACATTTAATTACTGTATGAACTCTAATTCCCAAACTGAAACCTCTCACAAACACACACTCCTAAATCTAGTACACACACACACACACACACACACATTTCCCCAGTACTGACAACTCTCATCACTTCCACACACTGACAACTCCCTCCTGCTCCTCTCCCCACTGACACTGACAGCTCCCTCACAGTCACACACATCCTCCACCCCCCCACACACACACTGATAGCACACATGCACAAATCCCCCCCTCCTCGACACTAACTGTCACGGACTGCTTGGGCAGCAGGGGGCAGGCTCTGACTTGAAGTGCTGAAATTCAACAGCTCTCTCGAACTTGCAAGGCATGGCTGTGCAGCTGTCTCCAGCCATCTCCTTGCCCACTGTGTAATTTGTGGCGTTCTCTGATGTTCCCCGCTCTGCCTCTACAACCGGCACATAATGTACAGCAGTGGTGACTCCTGAGTATGGGCCTGGAGAACTCCGCCTACCGGGGGGTAGGGATTAATAATTTCAAAGGGGCAGAGCTAGGAGTGAAGCAGTGGACAGCAGTTGAGGGGCGTTTCAAACTGTAACAGGGTTGGGACAATTTCAGTATCCTTCCCTCACCGTCTAATTGGTCAGTCCCACGCTGATTGCCATAGCGCCCTTTCGAGACTGCAGAACTCTATCCCTTAGCCACGGTTGGCACAGCTGGATGGTGCCCCTGGCAAGTGCCATCCTGGCCAAGGGGTAGATACGCCCCTGAGGGTCAGGGCCAGCAACAGAAATCTCGGGGTCCAGTACACTGATATCTCTGGGGCCCCCTCAACCCCCCCTTAACTTGGCAGAGGGATCTTTAAAAAAAAAATGGAGCCTTTGACTCGGACCGTCAGTGAGGCCGGCATGTGGTTTTCATACTGGGCTATCCAGCTCTTCGGTGGCGGTGGCAGGGACATTCAGAAAAGGGCCAGCACAGCAACATGCATAATAATGGCAATACAGTATGGACCACAGGGACTGGACAAAGTGATGGGGTAAAAGGAGGGGGGAGGGTTTAGTTGGCCTGTTAATTGTTTTCCTGCTTAAATTGAGCAGTTGGTGGATACACTTTAAAAAGCAATATTGGCACTGTGGCCCCATTATTTCTGTTCTTAATACTTGGAGCCCTGAACAAGTGTCCCCTTTGTCCCTCCTGTCACCGGGCCTGTTCAGGCGTTACCTATGGAGAAGCTGCGACATGACATCCTAGGACACGATACTGCACCATGCATCACCATTATATTTCAGTGTGCCTTGTCAATATTTAAATCTTATTCTGTGTGACGTGAGTTGTAAATGGTTGAAAATCTCTGTGCTACAGTATCGTCACCATGTAGTTATAACAACACCGCAAAACCACCAAAAGACGTGTTTTGGTAGAGGGACTGCTGGAGGGGCCCATTGGGGCCCCCAGTTTGCTACCCCACCCCAGTATACCTGTGCTGTAGCCAGTGGAAGGGGCACTATCTTCCCGGTGATCTCTTCGGGAAGATGGTGCCGCACATAGAAAGCAAAGACTCTGGCTGCACTCTCCTGCCCTCGCTCTAAGCAAGGTGATCGGGCCACAAAAGGACCCCTGTCGGACCCCGGCCTGTGGGCCACAAAAGGATGCATTGGGGGCGGCATGCGGCCCATGGGTTTGACACCCCTGCCCTAGAGTATCAAAATTTGTTTCACGGCACCCCTAGGCCAAAGTTTTTTTTATTGAGAAATTCAGAAAAAAATATAAAATTAAGTAAATTGTGTTTATAGCATGTCATCCTCAGGTTCAGTTATGTTGTGAGGGAATGGTTTTGCCAATTTAATAAAGTATAAATAATTTTAATTGGTCCTGGACCACCAAACTATGCTACCAGTGCAAGAACCCCAGTTTGGAAACTACTGCCATAAAATAAACCTTTTTTGTTTTTTTTAAACTACATGTAATACACCTTAGATCTCAGTTCCTAAAAGGTTTTAAACCTTTGCATACAGTAAACTACACATATTTAAAAATCCTACACCGGGCACAAGTGCTCACGGGCCAATTTCATGGCAGTCTCGGATAGGAGGGCATTGTGGATTCACCAAGGGAATGCTGATGCTGACTCCAAGAAGAAAGGGAGTCTCTTCCCTATGAAGGTGAAGCCTTGTTTGGCGACGGCCTAGTTAATTTGATCTCGGCAGCTCCCGCAGGTAAGTCATCCTTCTTGCCCTATGTTCCCTCTCAACGGATGAAGACGCATCATTATCTGACGCAGTCATTTCGGCCCAATAGATATGCAAGAAGTTAAGATTCCCCTTTCTTTGCAGGTAGAGGAAGGAAAAGAGGGAAGAGGTCTGTAGCCTCTTCAAGATCGCAGGAGCAGAGATCGTCCTCTGCTTTTGCCAAATCCACTGCATGACGCTGGGGCTCTCTTGCAGGAGCCCGCACCAGTGGGGGGCACGTCTAAAACTCTTCAGTCAGTTCTGGATTCATTGGGACCTGGACTCGTGAGCTTTACAAATAGTGTCCCAAGGGTACAAACTGGGGTTTCAAGACGTTCCCCCTAACCGATTGTTCAAATCAGCCTTAGTCAGCAGGGAGAAGGTTTTTATTCAAGCCTCTTCGTGGTCCCGAAGCCGGACGGCTCAGTCAGACCAATCTTAAATCTGAAATCCCTTAATTTCTACCTAAAGAAATTCAATTTCAAGATGGAATCTCTCAGGGTAGTGATCTCCAGTCCGGGGGATAAAGGAGATTTCATGGTTTTGGTAGACATAAAGGATGCCTACTTATATGTTCCCATTTAGCCACTGCATCAAGCTACCTGAGGTTTGCAATTCAGGATTGTCATTACCAATTTCAGACGTTGCCGTTTGGTCTGTCCACGGCTCCGAGGATTTTCACCAGGGTGATGGCGGAAATTATGGTTCTCCTTCGCAAGCAAGGAGTCACAATTATCCCGTACTTGGATGATCTCCTGATAAAGGCGAGATCCAGGGACCAGTTGGTGCAAAACATCTACTCTCCCTGACAGTTCTTCAACAACATGGTTGGCTCCTAAACTTGCCAAAATCGCAGTTGGTCCCAATGACGCGGTTGTTGTTTTTGGGAGTGATACTGGACACAGAAGAGGTTTTCTTCTAGTGGAAAGGCTCTGGAGATCCAGAGTCTGGTCAAACAAATTCTGAAACCAGCAAGAGTGTTAATCCATCAATGCATTCAGTTGCTGGGGAAGATGGTTGCGGCCTACGAGGCCATTCAGTTTGGCCATGGGGATAGACGGGCTCCGCAGGAGACATGGGCACTTTAAGAAAGACTTTAGTTCTGGGTGTGCACTGGCTCCTCCCTCTATGCCCCTCCTCCAGACCTTAGTTTGATACTGTACCAGTGGAGACTGGGTGCTTTTCAGGAGCTCTCCTGAGCTTTCTGACAGAAAGTATTTTGTTAGGTTTTTAATTTTCAGGGAGCAACAGTCTCCCTCATCGAGGGACTGAGGGGAGAGAAGCAGCCCTACTCTCTGAGTTGCAAGGTCCTGCTTCTTAGGCTACTGGACACCATTAGCTCCAGTGGGATTGGTACGCAGGATCTCACCCTCGCCGTCCGTCCCAGAGCCGCGCCGCCGTCCCCCTCGCAGAGCCGGAAGATAGAAGCCGGGTGAGTATGAGAAGAAAAGAAGACTTCAGAGGCGGCAGAAGACTTCATGATCTTCACTGAGGTAACGCACAGCACTGCAGCTGTGCGCCTTTGCTCCCATACACCTCACATACTCCGGTCACTGTAAGGGTGCAGGGCGCAGGGGGGGCGCCCTGGGCAGCAATATAAACCTCTTTCGCAAAAATATAACATATATACAGCTGGGCACTTTATATATGTATAAGCCCCCACCAATTTTACAGTTTAAGCGGGACAGAAGCCCGCCTCCGAGGGGGCGGGGCTTCTCCCTCAGCACTCACCAGCGCCATTTTTTCTCCACAGCACCGCTGAGAGGAAGCTCCCCGGACTCTACCCTGCTTATACCACGTTAGACAAGAGGGTTGAAAAGAGGGGGGGGGGGGCACATAATTCGCAAATTACATACAGCAGCACTACTGGGCAAACATTAAGTTACTGTTTTATTCCTGGGTTATATAGCGCTGGGGGGTGTGCTGGCATACTCTCTCTCTGTCTCTCCAAAGGGCCTTGTGGGGAAACTGTCTTCAGAAAAAGCATTCCCTGTGTGTGAAGTGTGTCGGTACACGTGTGTCGACATGTCTGAGGAAGAAGGCTATATTAGAGAGGAGCGGGAGCTAATGAATGTGGTGTCTCCGCCGACAGCTGATTGGATGGATATGTGGAATGTTTTAAATGCTAGTGTAAACTCATTGCACAAAAGATTAGACAAGGCAGAAGCTTTGGGACAGTCAGGGTTTCAACCCATGCCTGATCCTATGTTGCAGGGACTGTCAGGGTCTCATAAGCGCCCACTATCCCAGATTGTTGACACAGATACCGACACGGATTCTGACTCCAGTGTCGATTACGATGATGCAAAGTTACAGCCAAAATTGGCAAAATCCATTCGATTTATGATTATGGCAATAAAAGATGTTTTGCACATCACAGAGGAACCCCCTGTCGCTGACAAGAGGGTACATATGTACAAGGGAAAGAAGCCTGAGGTAACCTTTCCCCCCTCACACGAGCTGAACGAGTTATGTGAAAAAGCTTGGGAATCTCCAGATAAAAGACTGCAGATTTCCAAAAGGATTCTTATGGCGTATCCTTTCCCATCAACGGATAGGTTACGATGGGAATCCTCCCCTAGGGTGGACAAAGCATTAACACGCTTATCCAAGAAGGTAGCCCTCCCGTCCCAGGATACGGCTACCCTCAAAGAGTGTGCTGACTGCAAACAGGAGATTACCCTGAAGTCCATTTATACACATTCAGGTACCTTACTCAGACCGGCAATTGCGTCGGCCTGGGTGTGTAGTGCTGTAGCGGCATGGACAAATACCTTATCTGAGGGGATGGATAGCCTAGACAAGGATACTATTTTATTGACCCTGGGGCATATAAGAGATGCTGTCCTATATATGTGTGTATGCAAACTACAGGTGGTGCTGCAGGGCCCACACCCTTTTACTTGTCTTGTAGAGCAGCTCTGAAGCTGTTACAGTGCCCAGCTGCTGCAAGAAATCAGCTTGAATGCTTCAGGGGCTTGGGCATGGCCAACATGAGCCCCACACCGAAGGAGGGTGGGGGTGTTTAATGCAAACTTGGGGTTATCCAAGCGCCGCAAAAGGCCGCCATGCCCTGCATGCCCCTTTTCTCTTTTCATATACAGATGAGGGTTCCAGCCAACTTTGGCCCACTGCTTGGATGACATCACCGTATGCAAATCCGTCTGCTGCAGACCTTCCCCCAGGAATGCTTGCAATAGTTGTTGCATATGGTTTAATGTCTGAGGGTGCTTCAGTATTAGGCAGCCTTCCGCCCTCCCATGTTCATCTGAAAAGATGTGGTCTCCCTGCAGTTGTTGTCCCCAGACGAGAGTTCCCTTGTGCTTCCTCAGTTAAATCTCCTTAACTTGACGGGGGTGTGCCCGAGCAGCCACCCTCCCCAGCCCTATCCCAACACATACTTATCTTGCATATGAGATCTCTTGATCATGAAGATAGTTCTCACAGGTTGAGGTTCATCCTGGCCCCGCTCCCCGCTGGAGAGGGCTTCAGCAGAAGGGTGAGTACGTGTGGCCAGAGACCTCCCTTCCCATGCGCAGGCCTGCAGAGTCTGCCGCGCAGGATGGGGCATGTGGCACTCTCCCTCCCAGGGGCTCTTCCAGATGTAGCTCCTCAGCAGTATTTTTCCCGGGCTGCGCGGCGCTCTCCCCGACTGGCATCCTCAACGCAACATCAGCAGGGGGCCCTGGCCTCATCACCATCCCAGGTCTTTCTCATGTATGTATCATGTATGTGTGTGTGATATATGTATGAATCATATATGTTTGTGATATCTATCTATCTATCTATCTATCTATCTATCTATCTATCTATCTATCTATCGTATGTGTGTGTATATATATGTATCTATCATGTATGTATGTATGTATGTATCTATCTTGTATGTATGTGTTCTATCTATCTATCTATCTATCTATCGTGTGTGTGATATATGTATGTATCTATCATGTATGTGTTATATGTATGTATCACACCTTCCTCTATACATATACATACATACATACACACACACACACCTATATCTGTACGTACACTGACATACACACACCAACATCTATACATTAACACGCTGACCCCTAAACGTACACCAACGTACCCACACCTGCATCTATACCTACACATGCTGACACGTGGACGTACACCGGCTTACCCACATGTGAATCTATACATACATGTGCTGACACCTGGACATACACTGATGTACCCACACCTAACATCTATACATACACATGCTAACACCTGGACGTATACAGACGTACCCACATTTGCATCCATGCATATATAGATGTAGGTGTGTGTACGTCAGTGTACGTCCAGGTGTCAACGCGTGTATGTATAGATGCAGGTGTGGGTACGTCTGTGTATGTCCAGGTGTCAGAATGTGTATGTATAGATGCAGGTGTGGGAAGGTCATTGTAGGTTCAGGTGTCAGCGCGTGTATGTATAGATGCAGGTGCTTGTATGTCCAGATGTCAGTGCATGTATGTATAGATGCAAGTGTGGGTACGTCGGTGTATGTCCATTTGTCAGCGCGTGTATATATAGATGCAGGTGCTTGTATGTTGGTGTATGTCCAGGTGTCAGCATGTGTATGTATAGATGCAGGTGTGGGAATGTTGGTGTATGTCCAGGTGTCAGGGCGTGTATGTATGGATATTAGGTGTGGGTACATCAGTGTATGTCCAGGTGTTAGCGCATGTATGTATAGATGTATATACACACACACATACGATAGATAGATAGATAGATAGATAGATACATATTATAAGGGCACGGTCGTGCCCTTATATTTAGGCTGAATCGAACAAACGGAATTCTCCCATAGGGAACTTCTGAGATGGGGGCATGGTGTTTGAGGGGCTACACCTCAAAACTGATTGGACGTACTGAGCTGAAATTTGGCATGGGCGTGTAGAATCGTCACCCGGTGCTGCATGCCAAATTTCAGGGCAAAATAATAAAAAATGAGGAATTGGGAGTAACCTAAAGTTCCAACTGTCAGTTTTTTTCTGTGACTTCCTTTGTGGCTTTTTGACACCGTTTTCCTATAGAGTGAATTAGATATTTTTTGGGAAGGCATAACTCCGGATAGAGGACGAATTAAGACTTGGGGTTTGTTTTACTAGATAGAGTATGCCCCAGTGTAGTGCCTTTTGGGGTTGTGGTTTTTCAGAAAGTTATAGGGTTTTTTTAATTAAGAGAAATATGCCCCATTATAGAGATAGGGCTTTTCAATTTGTTGCGGCTGCGCAGTGGCCGCCAGGAGAGCGAGCGAGAGTGAGTGAGGGAAGGGGTCTCGTGCAGGCTGAGGTTATAAAAGTAGCTGCTGGCGGCGGGAGGAGAGCCAGCGGTTCCTGGGTGTGTGCACCTGCGGTCCCTTACAGACTGCAGCGACCCATTAGGACTGTGGAGGAGAGGGGTAGCGGCATAGCAGCCGCAGGCTTACCGAAAGTGCTCACTACTGAGCAATATGGTCCCCTTACCCGAAGTGGGAGCCGCAGCGGGAGGAATAGCTGGAGTTGCGCCGCAGGAGAAAGTCAGAGGACATCCAGAAGAGACATCCGGTGCAGCGCTGACTCCTGACTGACAGCGCTTGCCTACTGAGCGGTGTGGTACCCCACACCTGAAGCGGGTGCGGGAGCGGCAGCGGCAGCCGGAGAAGACAGCTGTGCTGCACGGAAGAAGTCAGGCAGCAGCAGCACCAGCGGGCTGAGGTGGGGAGGATCAGTATGGTCCCTTACGTGCGGCTCACATTCAGATCCATCCGGCTCCCTTCCCCTCCTCCCCTGCACCCTTAGCAGCCTGCCCCCACATCTCATTCACCCACCGCCGCAGACTCCTCCCCCACACGGTTATTATAATAAGGCTACCCCCTTCCCTCCCTGCTGTGTGTCCAGCCACCCCCCCCCCTCACCTGCTGTGTGTCCGGCCTACCCCCCCCCCTCACCTGCTGTGTGTCCAGCCCCCCCCCTCACCTGCTGTGTGTCCAGCCCCCCCCCTCACCTGCTGTGTGTCCGGCCTACCCCCCCCCTCCCTGCTGTGTGTCCAGCCACCCCCCCCCTCACCTGCTGTGTGTCTGGCCTACCCCCCCCTGCTGTGTGTCCAGCCCCCCCCCCTCCCTGCTGTGTGTCCGGCCTACCCCCCCCCCTCCCTGCTGTTTGTCCGGCCTACCCCCCCCCCCCTCCCTGCTGTGTGTCCAGACCCCCCCCTCACCTGCTGTGTGTCCAGCCACCTACCCCCCCCTCACCTGCTGTGTGTCTGGCCTACCCCCCCCTCCCTGCTGTTTGTCCGGCCACCCTCCCCTCCCGTGCTGTGTGTCCGGCAGCCTACCCCCCCCCCTCCTGTGTGTCCGGCCTACCCCCCCCTCACCTGCTGTGTGTCCAGCCCCCCCCCTCACCTGCTGTGTGTCCAGCCCCCCCCTCCTCCCCTGCTGTGTGTCCGGCCTACCCCCCACCCCCCCTCCCTGCTGTTTGTCCGGCCACCCTCCCCTTCCCTGCTGTGTGTCCGGCCACCCTCCCCTTCCCTGCTGTGTGTCCGGCCACCCTCCACTCCCCTGCTGTGTGTCCGGCCACCCTCCCCTCCCCTGCTGTGTGTCCGGCCACCCTCCCCTCCCCTGCTGTGTGTCCGGCCTACCCCCCCCTCACCTGCTGCGTGTCCAGCCCCCCCCCCCTCACCTGCTGCGTGTCCAGCCCCCCCCTCACCTGCTGTGTGTCCAGCCCCCCCCCCTCACCTGCTGTGTGTCCAGCCCCCCCCCTCACCTGCTGTGTGTCCAGCCCCCCCCTCACCTGCTGTGTGTCCAGCCCCCCCCCTCACCTGCTGTGTGTCCAGCCCCCCCCCCTCACCTGCTGTGTGTCCAGCCCCCCCCCCTCACCTGCTGTGTGTCCAGCCCCCCCCCTCACCTGCTGTGTGTCCAGCCCCCCCCCCTCACCTGCTGTGTGTCCAGCCACCCCCCCTCCCCTGCTGTGTGTCCGGCCTACCCCCCCCCCCTCCCTGCTTTTTGTCCGGCCACCCTCCCCTCCCCTGCTGTGTATCCTGCCTACCCCCCCTCCCTGCTGTGTGTCCAGCCACCCCCCCCCCTCACCTGCTGTGTGTCCGGCCTACCCCCCCCCTCCCCTCCCCTGCTGTTTGTCTTGCCACCATCCCCTCCCCTCCCCTGCTGTGTGTTCGGCAACTCCCCCCTCTTCTTTCTGTGTTCGGCCACCCCCTACCCCCTCCCCTCCCTGCCGTGTGTCCGGTCACCCTCCCCTCTCTGCTGTGTGTCCAGCCACCACCCCCCCCTCTCTGCTGTGTGTCCGGCCACCCCCCCCAGACACGCAGCGCCTGACACACACAGACATGCAACGCCTGACACGCATACGCATATGCAGCGCCTGACGCACACGCACACACACAGCACCTGACACACACACACACACACACACACACACACACACACACACAGCACCTGACACACACGCACACACACAGCACCTGACACACACACACACACACAGCACCTGACACTCACACGGACCTGACACACGCGCACACACTCACACGCAGCACCTGACACACTCGCAGCACCTGACACACGCACACACAGACGCAGCACCTGACACTCACACGGACCTGACACACACGCACACACTCACACGCGGCGCCTGACGCACATAGACACGCGGCGCCTGGCGCACACGCGGGGCCTGACGCACACGCGGCGCCTGACAGACACGCGGCGCCTGACAGACACGCGGCGCCTGACACACGCACAGGCAGCGCCTGGCACACACGCACAGGCAGCGCCTGACACACACGCAGCGCCTGACACACACAGACACGCAGCGCCTGACACACACAGACACGCAGCACCTGACACACACAGACACGCAGCGCCTGACACACAGGCAGCGCCTGACACACACGCGCCTGACACACGCAGCGCCTGACACACGCAGCGCCTGACACACACACGCACCTGACACTCACATTCTCCTGACACACGCAGCACCTGACATACTCACACGCAGCACCTGACACACACGCAGACACGCAGCATCTGACACACACACACACGCAGCACCTGACACACACACGCAGCGCCTGACACACAAACACGCAGACACGCAGCGCCTGACACACACGCAGACACGCAGCGCCTGACACACACGCAGACACGCAGCGCCTGACACACACGCAGACACGCAGCGCCTGACACACACGCAGACACGCAACGCCTGACACACACGCAGACACGCAGCGCCTGACACACACGCAGACACGCAGCGCCTGACACACACGCAGCGCCTGACACACACGCAGCGCCTGACACACACGCAGAGCCTGACACACACGCAGCGCCTGACACACACGCAGACACGCAGCGCCTGACAGACACGCAGCGCCTGACAGACACGCAGCGCCTGACACACGCAGCGCCTGACACACACGCAGACACGCAGCGCCTGACACACACGCAGCGCCTGACACACACGCAGCGCCTGACACACACGCAGCGCCTGACACACACGCAGACACGCATCGCCTGACACACACGCAGACACGCATCGCCTGACACACACGCAGACACGCAGCGCCTGACACACACGCAGACACGCAGCGCCTGACACACACGCAGACACGCAGCACCTGACACACACGCAGACACGCAGCACCTGACAGACACGCACACACACACACACACACACAGCACCTGACACAGATATGCAGCACCTGACACACACACGCAGACATACAGCGCCTGACACACACACACGCAGACATGCAGCACCTGACACACACATGCAGCACCTGACAGACACACACACCCACACACAGACATGCGGAAGATTCCATGGAACCAGAGATTGTTCCATTGAGAAGGACATGCTGCCTGGATGACTGCACTGTGCAAATTAAATCACGGAGCCAGTTGGCTTGTGGGTGGCTCTGGTGACTGGGTGGTTGGGTGGGCGGTGTGTCAGAGGTGGAGCACATGCAAATGAATGTGTATCATCCTGCTAGTGAGAGTGAAAACTCATGCAGGAGTGTGCCTGCTTGTCAGTGGGTTATGCACCTTGCCAGGCGTCAAATCTACATGGAGCAGCTGGAGGGGACAAGAGCAGGTTTGCAAAATATAGATAGAAGAGCATATATGCTGGCGCATTCTCCATGATTGTGTCAGCTTATGTTTTGGTGCACTGCACTTTCCTCCGCTAAGTTTTAGCCATTTTGGTTAAACGCAAGTGTAGTTGCTTCTCGCCCTTTTGGCTGTGATCTTGTATCGTGGTTGAAGAGTCTGCTGGAGGGATTGTTTTCTTCATTGACGAGAGACTGAAGATATTACAGGATGGAAGGCTTGGGAACACTATCTGTTTTTCAGTTGTGGAAGAGTTGAAAGACAGCTTTTACTTGCCAATATCTCTCTTTTGCAAAGAGCTACGCATTGGAAAATTCAGGGCTATACCGTGTAGATGAAGCACTAACAGGAGGCTTTAAAATTTTCATTCTAGTTTCCTTCGTTTGGGAGAAAAATGCAAAGGTACAAGACAGCTTTTCCTTGCCAATATCTCTCTTTTGCAAAGAGCTGCACATTGGAAAATTCAGGGCTATGCCGTGTAGATGATGGCCTAACAGGAGGCTTTAAAATTTTCTTTCTAGTGTCCTTCGTTTGGGAGAAAAATGCAAAGGTACAAGACAGCTTTTCCTTGCCAATATCTCTCTTTTGCAAAGAGCTACGCATTGGAAAATTCAGGGCTATGCCGTGTAGATGATGGCCTAACAGGAGGCTTTAAAATTTTCTTTCTAGTGTCCTTCGTTTGGGAGAAAAATGCAAAGGTACAAGACAGCTTTTCCTTGCCAATATCTCTCTTTTGCAAAGAGCTACGCATTGGAAAATTCAGGGCTATACCGTGTAGATGAAGCACTAACAGGAGGCTTTAAAATTTTCATTCTAGTGTCCTTCGTTTGGGAGAAAAATGCAAAGGTAGCTTGTGCCATCGCCACTCTGCTCCTTGTGCCGCCTTGGCGGTTTACATGAGCCACTGCGGTGACGTTGTCTGACTGGATCAGAACCGGTTGGTCGCAAAGTAAGGTCTCCGCTTGACGTAGGGCATTGTATATGGCCCCTAGTTTCAGGATATTGATGTGAAGACAAGTCTCTTGACTTGACCAAAGACCTTGGAAATTTCTTCCCTGTGTGACTGCTCCCCAACCTTGGAGGCTTGCATCTGTGGTCACCAGGATCCAGTCCTGAATGCCGAATCTGCGTCACTCGAGAAGGTGAGCACTCTGCAGCCACCACAGGAGTGATACCCTGACCCTGGGGGACAGGGTGATCAACCAATGCATCTGTAAATGTGACCCGGACCACTTGTCCAGTAGGTCCCATTGGAAAGTATTCGCATGGAACCTGCCGAATGGAATGGCTTTGTATGATGCCACCATCTTTCCCAGGACTCGAGTGCAGTGATGCACTGACACAAGTTTTGGTTTCAATAGGTTCCTGACAAGAGTCATGAGTTCCTGGGCCTTTTCTATCGGGAGATAAACCCTCTTCTGGTCTGTGTCCAGAATCATGCCCAAGAAAGACAGACGAGTCGTAGGAACCAACTGCGACTTTGGGATATTGAAAATCCAGCCGTGTTGCTGTAACACTTTCAGTGAAAGTGATACGCTGTTCAGCAACTGCTCTCTTGATCTCGCTTTTATGAGATCGCTCAAGTACGGGATAATTGTGACACCTTGCTTGCGCAGGAGAACCATAATTTCCACCATTACCTTGGTGAAAATTCTCTGGGCCGTGGAGAGACCAAACAGCAACGTCTGAAATTGGCAATGACAGTCCTGTACCGCAAATCTGAGGTACGACTGATGAGATGGATAAATTTGGACATGAAGGTATGCATCCTGTACACAAATGCGGACAACAGGTGTCAAGCCGTGTGTTGCCTTTGTCAAGCTGTAATAAGTAGGGGTAAGGACGTTAACCACCTCAGAACATCCTCCCTTATACGTCACCTGCAGCGCATTAATCATAAGTCAGTGACAAGTTCAAAAACTTTGGATGACAGCGGAAGCAGTCCACTGACCACTAAATCCCTTCCTCTTGTAACCAAGCTCCTGCAAACCACACCACCAACTCCCTCAGTGTCAATTTCCTCCTTAGACAGGAGAGCCAATAGTCCTGCAGGCCATGTCACTGGCAAGTCTGACGAGTCCTCTCCTGCCTGGGATTCCTCCGATGCATCCTTGAGTGTAACGCCTACTGCTGCTGGCGCTGCTGTTGTTGCTGCTGGGAGTCGATCGTCATCCCAGAGGGGAAGTCGGAAGACCACTTGTACTACTTCCAGTAGGCAATTGACTGTCCAACAGTCCTTTGCGAGGAAGATGAAATATCACAGCAGTCATCCTGCTGCAAAGCGGATAACTCAGGTCTTGTCAGCCTGGGTGGTGAGAAATGTGGTTCCGGTATCCATCGTTAATTCAGAGGCAACTAGAGACTTGATTGAGGTACTGTGTCCCCGGTACCAAATGCCATCTAGGTTCCATTTCTCTAGGCAGGCGATACCGAAAATGTACACAGACCTCAGAAAAAGAGTCACCAGTGTCCTAAAAAATGCAGTTGTACCCAATGTCCACTAGTCCACATGTCCGTGGTTAAGTGGAGCAGGGCAGACTCAGGACTATATGACTGTGACAGCCCACTGGGTAGATGTATTGCCTCCCGCAGCAAGAACAGCAGCGGCGGCACCAGTAGCAGCATCTCGCAAATGCCAACTCGTTCCTAGGCAGGCTACGCTTTGTATCACCGCTTTCCATAAGAGGCACACAGCTGACAACCTCTTACGGAAACTGAGGAACATCATCGCAGAATGGCTTACCCCAATTTGACTCTCCTGGGGATTTGTGACATCGGACAACGCCACCAATATTGTGCGTGCATTACATCTGGGCAAATTCCAGCACGTCCCATGTTTTGCACATACATTGAATTTGGTGGTGCAGAATTATTTAAAAAACGACAGGGGCGTGCAAGAGATGCTGTCGGTGGCCCGAAGAATTGCGGGCCACTTTCTGCATTCAGCCACCGCGTGCCGAAGACTGGAGCACCACCAAACATTCCTGAACCTGCCCTGCCATCCTCTGAAGCAAGAGGTGGTAACGAGGTGGAATTCAACCCTCTATATGCTTCAGAGGATGGAGGAGCAGCAAAAGGCCATTCAAGCCTATACATCTACCCACGATATAGGCAAAGGAGGGGGAATGCACCTGACTCAAGCGCAGTGGAGAATGATTTCAACGTTGTGCAAAGTTCTGCAATCCTTTGAACTTGCCACACGTGAAGTCAGTACAGACACTGCCAGCCTGAGTCAGGTCATTCCCCTCATCAGGCTTTTGCAGAAGAAGCTGGAGACATTGAAGGAGGAGCTAAAACAGAGCGATTCCGCTAGGCATGTGGGACTTGTGGATGGAGCCCTTAATTCGCTTAACCAGGATTCAATCTGTTGAAATCAGAGCAATAAATTTTGGCCACCGTGCTCGATCCTAGATTTAAAACCTACATTGTATCTCTCTTTCCTGCAGACACAAGTCTGCAGAGGTTCAAAGACCTGCTGGTGAGAAAATTGTCAAGTCAAGCGGAACGTGACCCGTCAACAGCTCCTCCTTCACATTCTCCCGCAACTGGGGGTGCGAGGAAAAGGCTAAGAATTCCGAGCCCACCCGCTGGCGGTGATGCAGGGCAGTCTGGAGTGAGTGCTGACATCTGGTCCGGACTGAAGGACCTGGCAACGATTACTGACATGTCGTCTACTGTCACTGCATATGATTCTGTCACCTTTGAAAGAATGGTGGAGGATTATATGAGTGACCGCATCCAGGTAGGCACGTCAGACAGTCCGTATGTATACTGGCAGGAAAAAGAGGCAATTTGGAGGCCCTTGCACAAACTGGCTTTATTCTACCTAAGTTGCCCTCCCTCCAGTGTGTACTCCAAAAGAGTGTTTAGTGCAGCCGCTCACCTTGTCAGCAATCGGCGTACGAGGTTACTTCCAGAAAATGTGGAGAAGATGATGATCATCAAAATGAATTATAATCAATTCCTCCGTGGAGACATTCACCAGCAATTGCCTCCAGAAAGTACACAGGGATCTGAGATGGTGGATTCCAGTGGGGACGAATTAATAATCTGTGAGGAGGGCGATGTACACAGTGAAAGGAGTGAGGAATCGGAGGATGATGAGGTGAACATCTTGCCTCTGTAGAGCCAGTTTGTGCAAGGAGAGATTGATTGCTTCTTTTTTGGTGGGGGTCCAAACCAACCAGTCATTTCAGTCAGCCATGTGTCAATGTTTTTCTTTTCAATCTAAGCCCCTGCAGTTTTTTGTAAGAATCTGCTTCGCTATGATGATCAACAAGTCACAAGGGCAAACACTCAGGGCTGGAGGCGTAGATCTTAGGACCAGCTGCTACAAGCATGGCAAAGGTGTCACTATCATTGGTGACACCCAGAGAGGCAGCGAGGGAGATTGTAATGCAGTGCGCGCAGATAAGCAGCGCAATGGTAAAATGGAGGCATGGTCTCATAGGTAGGGGTGTGGCCTGTTGGCCTGAATCTCCATTTTGTTGCTCCGGGTATCCCGGGGGTTGAGTGCTGCACCCGGGGACTAGTGTGTGAGTGGTGCTGGCTCCTGCACAGTGACAGAAACTGGGTGTTGCACGTAATGTCACAGTGAAACACCCATATTCTGTCACTGAAGAGGAGCCGGCACTTTGGTGTCACCCCCCTTGGCGGGTGACACTCGGGTGTGGGCCGCAACCCCGTTGTGATGCCACTGACCCATGTGAAGCTTTACGTGGCTTACCCATGTGTTAGTAGCCCCAAGCATCTTTTGTGTTAGTCCCTGAAGAAAAACTTCAAATATTTACAAATAAATTTTGTAATCAATGGGCCTAATTCAGTAAGGATTGCAAATTCTGCTAAGTAACAGAATTTGCAATCCTTTGGTTCGCATGCTGGGGCCACCCAGCATGCCGCCTCCCTTCTTGACCACGCTGAAATTGCAGTCGCAGTGCAGTTCAGCGTGATCATAAAAAATGGGTTAGCCTCCTGTTGGTGCAGACTGTATGTGTGCGCAGGAAGCCGCCACCATTTTTGTGATCGCAGCTGCTGCATGTGATGTCATGCAACCGCTCTGACCACGCCTCCTGTTTCTCCGTTGCCGACCCCATTTTGAAGCCCTGCCCACGCACCGCTTCATCTCCGACTTGGAAATGGAGTGTTGCTGACCCCCCCCCCCCCCCCAGCACCGATTGACAGTCAGAGGCGATCGCATTAACTGCGGGGTGCCGCAGAAAATGCAGGCGCATGCGTATGCTCTTAGCAATTTTTGCAGTTGGACTGCTTATTGCGATTGCAATCCAACCTGAATCAGGCTCTATTACCTATCACAATGCACTGCGGGTAGTACAAAATGGGGTTAATATAAGAGAAAACCCCCCAGAGCTGTGCTCCTTAACTGTCCCTGGTGGCTAGTGGAGCGGCTGCCCAGTAATCAGTGTCCACGCCAGTGCGCACATGGCCCGCCCCCTACAGCCACGCTGGATCATGGTATAGTGTGGGCACAGAAGTCCCTTACCTCCCTTTCATCAGCGGCCTCGTGGTCCCGGAGGGCGGTGTGTGTGTGACTGACCTTAGGAAGAAACCGGAGCCTCCGCTGCAGTGACCCAGCAACCAGGGCGCGGGAGTATACTGCGCCGATGGGAGTGATGGAGCTGCAGTAAAGATGTCTATTAGACCTAGCCTGCTGCAGCCCTTGTAGATTCTTATAAAAAAAGTTCTTCTTTTCTTGTCAAAATTAATAGCTAAGAATAGGCTGCCTGAGGCAGCCCCCTCTTAAGTGGCCTGCTACTGAAGGCACCAACTACAAACTGAGCTCCCTGTTTATGGAAGCGAGGTTATAGAGGAGGGGACGCTGAGCATCTTGGGAACAGTCAAAAGCTTTGAGCCTGTTGGTGCCTCAGATCAAGATCCTACTCTACACCCCAATGTGAATCCTTGTGGAGTCCAGTGTACCCCACAGAAGAAATGAATGTGTCACACCCATTGGCAGCAACATTAGAATAGCTGCTGATGGGCACAATTGAGAAAGGAAGGGGGGAAAACATTTGAATCCAGCACATATATGTAATTTGAATATGTAATTTGTACCTTCCTACTTTAAAATGTAATGGATGAACCTCACCCTGTGAGAACTATCTTCATGATCAAGAGATCTCATACGCAAGAAAAGCATGTGCTGGGATAGGGCTGTGGAGGGCGGCTGCTCGGGCACACACCCGTCAAGTTAAGGAGATTCAACTGAGGAAGCACAAGGGAACTGCAGGGAGACCACATATTTTCAGATGAACATGAGAGGGCGGAAGGCTGCCTAATACTGAAGCACCCTCAAACATCAAACCATATGCAACAACTAGTACAAGCATTCCTGGGGAAAGGTCTGCAGCAGACGGATTTGCATACGGTGATGTCATCCAAGCAATGGGCATAGTTGGCTGCAACCCTCGTCTGCATATGAAAAGAGAAAATGGTCACGCAGGGCATGGCGGCCTTTGTGGGGTTGCGCTTGGATGACCCCTAGATCGCTTTATACACCCCCATCAGTGTGGGGCTCATGTTGGCCATGCCCAAGCCCCTGAAGCATTCAAGCTGATTTCTTGCAGCAGCTGGACCCAGTAACAGCTCCAGAGTTGCTCTACAAGACAAGTAAAAGGGTGTGAGCCCTGCAGCACCACCTGTAGTTTGCATACACACATATATAGGACAGCATCTCTTATATGCCCCAGGGGCAATAAAATAGTAGCCTTATCTAGGGTATCCGTCCATGCCGCTACAGCACTACACACCCAGGCCGACGCAATTGCCGGTCTGAGTAAGGTACCTGAATGTGTATAAATGGACTTCAGGGTAATCTCCTGTTTGCGGTCAGCAGACTCTTTGAGGGTAGCCGTATCCTGGGACGGGAGGGCTACCTTCTTGGATAAGCGTGTTAATGCTTTGTCCACCCAAGGGGAGGATTCCCATCGTAACCTATCCGTTGATGGGAAAGGGGAATCCTTTTGGAAATCCCAAGCTTTTTCACATAACTCGTTCAGCTCGTGTGAGGGGGGAAAGGTTACCTCAGGCTTCTTTCCCTTGTACATATGTACCCTCTTGTCAGGGATAGGGGGCTCCTCTGTGATGTGCAAAACATCTTTTATTGCCATAATCATATATCAAATGTATTTTGCCAATTTTGGCTGTAACTTTGCATCATCGTAATCGACACTGGAGTCAGAATCCGTGTCGGTATCTGTGTCAACAATCTGGATAGTGGGCGCTTATGAGACCCTGACAGTCCCTGCGACATAGGATTAGGCATTGGTTGAGACCCTGACTGTCCCAAAGCTTCTGCCTTGTCTAATCTTTTGTGCAATGAGTTTACACTAGCATTTAAAACATTCCACATATCCATCCAATCAGGTGTCGGCGGAGACACCACGTTCATTTGCTCCCGCTCCTCTCTAATATAGCCTTCTTCCTCAGACATGTCGACACACGCGTACCGACACACCACACACACAGGGAATACTTTTACTGAAGACATTTCCCCCACAAGGCCCTTTGGAGAGACAGAGAGAGAGTATGCCAGCACATACCCCAGCGCTATATAACCCAGGAATAGCACAGTAACTTAATGTTTGAACAATCGGTGAGGGGGAACATCTTGAAACCCCAGTTTGTACCCTTGGGACACTATTTGTAAAACACACGAGTCCATGTCCGAATGAATCCAGAACTGACTGAAGAGTTTTAGACGTGCCCCCACTGGTGCGGGCTCCTGCAAGAGAGCCCCAGCGTCATGCAGTGGATTTGGCAGAAGCAGAGGATGATCTCTGCTCCTGCGATCTTGAAGAGGATGCAGACCTCTTCTCTCTTCTCCTTCCTCTACCTGCAAAGAAAGGGGAATCTTAACTTCTTGCATATCTATTGGGCCGAAATGACTGCATCAGATAATGATGCGTCTTCATCCGTTGGGAGGGAACATAGGGCAAGAAGGTTGACTTACCTGCGGGAGCTGCCGAGATCAAATTAACTAGGCAGTCACCAAACAAGGCTTCACCTTCATAGGGAAGAGACTCCCTTTCTTCTTGGAATCAGCATCAGCATTCTCTTGGTGAATCCACAATGCCCTCCTATCCGACACTGCCATGAAATTGGCCCGTGAACTCAAGAGTCCTATATCCCTTGCAGTCTCACGTAAGTATGCTGCAGTGTCCTTGATATGATACAACGTAAGGAGTATCCCATCTCTCCAGGGTATCTATATCGGATGACAAGGTATTCGACCAATTCTTGAATACTACTACTCACCCATGCACATGTAATGGCAGGTCTAAGTAATGTACCCGTGGTTACATAACTAGAAATAATGTAGCTTCCTGCATACGATCCGCTGGATTTGTGACAGGGCCCCGTGCAGAACAGGGGGTGACTCCCACTTTATTCTGTCAGCGGCGGGAAATGAATAAACAACCAGAATCCTTTTGGGGATTTGAAACCATCTTGTCGAGCTGGCCCAGACTTTCTCAAACAGAGATGGAGGAACGTTACATCAGCTTTCATTATATATCTATATATACATACATATAGACCCCTTTGTCAGGAACAGCAGGGTCTTCAGTGATTTTAATATGTCCTTAATATCCACAATCATGTACTGAATGCTCCTTGCCAATATTGGATCTAATCAGGAAACATTATGGTCGACATAAGTATCAGTATCCGTGTCAGTATCAGTGTGTAGTAACTGGGCAAAATAACATTTTTGCGACCCAGCGGGTCCTGAGGGAAAAGAAACATAGCCATGAATATCACATCTATTCTCTACGTCTGTGTCTGGGACACAGATTTATCCAACCTTACTCTGATATTACTGAAACATTTACCCAGTCAGTTATTGGTGGTGCCAACAGGGCCACCATCATATGTCTGCATTCCTAATATAGTTTCCTCTTGGGAAAAACATTCAGCCACCGACATGTTGACACACATATACCAAGTACCCACAGACACACCGGCTTATGGGGGACAGACCGTCAGTAAATCTGTCAGAGGGACACAGAGGATTTTTCAGCTCACAATCCAGCGCCAAAAGTACACAGTCTGGGAAATAATAAACTCTATAGTGATAGACTTGTAATGCTCTAAACATGTTCTGGTGAGGTGAGGAAGAAGCCCCGCCGCTGTAATGGCGCGTATCTGTCCCGCTCAGAAATAATTAATTACGCTAGTGGGGTAAGGACAGTGCCCAGGCACTAATGTCCACTTTTTCCAGCCTTTTGTGAGGAATTTATGCTGCCCAGGGTGCCCCCCCCCCCCCCCGTGCCCTGCACCCTGCAGTGCCTGTGTTTGTGTGTGAGCATGGCGCGCAGCGTTCCGCTCGCTGCTCGGTACCTCAGAATGCCGTCACTGAAGAAGAAGTCTTCTGTTCTTCTGCTACTCACCTGTCTTCTGGCTCTGTAAGGGGGTGACGGCAGGCTGCGGGAGTGTGCATCTAGGCGTACCCAGCGATCAGCACCCTCAGGAGCTAATGGTGTCCTGTCAGCCTGAAGCAGAGCCATTGAACTCACTAGAAGTTGGTCATACTTCTCTCCCCTAAGTCCCACGAAGCAGGGAGACTGTTGCCAGCAGCCTCCCTGAAAATAAAAAAAACTAACAAGTCTTTTCAGAGAAACTCAGTAGAGCTCCCCTGTAGAGCATCCAGTATCACTGCGCACAATACTAAAACTGGAGTCTGGAGGAGGGGCATAGAGGGAGGAGACAGTTCACACCCTTTGAAAGTCTTAAAGTGCCCATGTCTCCTGCGGATCCCGTCTATACCCCATGGTTCTTAATGTGACCCCAGCATCCTCTAGGACGTATGAGAAAACAAATAACGCACACACGAGGAGGAGAGAACTAAGGAAGCTATAAGGAGAAGAGGGGAGGGAGGGGGGGTTGAAAGGTAAGGTAGTAAAGGCATATTGGATAAACTACAACCTTATACATCAGGCATGTCCAAACTGCGGCCCTCCAGCTGTTGTGAAACTACATATCCCAGCATGCCCAGACACAGTTTTGCTGTCAGGGAATGCTAAAGCTGTGTCAGGGCATGCTGGGATGAGTAGTTTCTCAACAGCTGGAGGGCCGCAGTTTGGACATGCCTGTTATACATATTCGTTAATGTACCAGTAGTTAGAAGTAGAAGAGCTCTAACAGAAACCACAAAGCTTATCTAAAGCCACACCACACTGGATATGCCCAATCTCATTTGATTTTTGAAGCAAAGCAGTATTGGACTTTGTTAATACATGGATGGGAGACTGCTTGGTAGTATCAGATTCTTTAGGTGTTTTTAAACTACCAACACCATTTTCTTGGTACATTTAATTTTTACATGTATTCTTTTATGTACCAGAAGTTAGAAGTAGAAGAGCTGTAACAGAAACCACCAGCTCATCTACAGCCACAGCACACTGGATTTGCCCAATCTCTCCTGATCATGGAAGCTGAGCAGTGTTGGTCCTGGTTTTAGTACTTGGATGGGAGACCACAAGGAAATACCAGGAGCTGTGTGTATTTTTACAATACTAACACCGTTCTCTTGATGCATTCCATTTTGAAACATTGGGGCAGATCTATTAAGCCTGGTGAACTGATAAAGTGCAAGGTGATAAAGTACCAGCCAGTCAGCTCCTAACTGTCATTTTTCAAACCCAGCCTGTGACATGGCAATTAGGAGCTGATTGGCTGGTACTTTATCACCATGCAAATTATAATTTCACCAGGTTTAATAAATCGGCTGCTTACTCATTTATGTACGAGTAGTTAGAAGTAGAAGAACTCTAACAGAAACCACTAAGCTCATCTACAGCCACACCACACTGTATATGCCCAATATCACCTGATTTTAGGCCTGGTTTGTTCTTGGATGTGAGACCACCTGGGAATACCAGGTGCTGTAGGTAGTTTTATACTACCAACACCGTTCTCTTGATGCATTATATTTTGAAACTTATTCATTGATGTACCAGTAGTTAGAAGTAGAAGTTAGAAACAGCAAAAATCATCTACAGCCGCATCACACTGGATATGTCCAATCTCATCTGATGTTGGAAGCTAAGCAGTGTTGTGCCTGGTTAGTTTTTGGATTTCAGGTCCTGCCTTCTGGTTTGGCCACGGCACCTCGGAAATTCACCAAGGTCATGGCCGTGATGACGACCCTTCACCATCGGTGGACCAGGGAGGAATCTCTCCTCCCGATAAACATTCTGGAATTGCGGGCAGTGTTCAATTCATTGACACTGGCCCTGCCTCTAGTACAGAACAGGCCTGTTCAAGTACAATCGGACAACGACACCACGGTAGCAGTGGTAGGATTCAGCCGGTTCGCACCGGTTCCATAGAACCGATACCTAATATTAGGTACAGTTCTGAGAACCGTTTGCTAATGAGCACTGCCAGGGATATATTTGCACCGGAAGCCCTCTATCCTAGCCTGAGCTGCCGCCCGCACACCAGCCCGCCAGCACAGACCGGTGACCGCAACAGGGCCGAGCGTCATTGTTTGTGTACCACTGCAGAGTTCCTCTGCGCCCGGCCCTGTCCTGCTGACTCCTCCTCTCCCTGGAGTCCTGACATGCGCAGTAAGCATGTCCAGATGCTGAGAGAGGGTGGACCGGGCGCGGAGGAACTCTGCAGTGCTACACAGACACTAGGCCCTGTTGCAGTCTGTGCGGGGGGGCGGGTGTGCGGACGGCAGCTCAGGTTAAGCAGGGGTGACAGAGGGCTCCACCACTGGTTCCGGAATGCCCGTTCCTATGAGGCACCATTTTCAGGAGCGGAGCGGTCACTCACCTATCACCACCTACCACCAGCGTGCAGCTGCATCGAGGAATCAAGTGCAGGACCTGTCCTGTGGTAAGGGCGACTGGCTGGGGGGGTATGTATGTAGTCCCTCTTTTCATCTACTTTTGTGTACCTCTTTTATTGTTCTTATTGGAGTATTAAATACGTGAATTATTAAACTACCTTTAGGTATGTCTTTTGGTATACTTAAAATGGTCATTAGGACATAGAACCGGTTGTTAATTTATTTGAATCCCACCACTGCACGGTAGTGTACACAAATCATCAAGGCGGCACTCGAAATTGCATGGCAAAGCTGGAAGTATCAAAAATCCTCAGTTGGGTAGAACGTCATCTGCCAGCAATATCGGCAGTGTTCATTCCCGGAGTCCTCAACTGGGAAGCGGATTTCCTCAGTCGTCAGTACGTTCACGCTGGAGAGTGGAGAGGCCGCAGCAGAAATGTCTGCACTGGTGTCAGTAGGTGACTGAGGCAGGGATGACTGGGAGATAGTGGGTGACTGAAGCATGTATGACTGGGAGATAGTGGGTGACTGAGGCCGGGGTGACTGGGAGATAGTCAGTGACTAAGGCAGGGGTGATAGGGATATAGTGGATGACTGTGGCAGGGGTGACAGGGACAGTAGGAGACTGAGGCAGGGGTGACAGGGATAGTGGGTGACTGACGCAGGGGTGATAGGGTGACAGTGGGTGACTGAGGCAGAGGTGACAGGGATAGTGGGTGACTGAGGTAGGGGTGATATGGAGATAGTGGTTGACTGAGGCAGGGGTGACAGAGATAGTGGGTGACTAAAGCAGGGGTGACTGGTATAGTGGGTGACTGAGGCAGGGGTCGCAGGTATAGTGGTTAACTGAGGCAGCGGTGACTGGGAGATAGTGGGTAACTGGGGCAGGGGTGACAGGGAAAGTGTGTGACTCAGGCAGGGGAGATAGGGAGATAGTGGGCAGCAGATCACTGCCTTGCTGACAGCAGCACATCCCTGCTTCACTGACAGCAGCACATCCCTGCCTCATTGACAGCAGCACATACCTGCCTCACTTATAGCAGCACATCCCTGCCTCACTGGCAGCAGCAGATCCCTGCCTCACTGGCAGCAGCAGATCACTGCTTCACTGACAGCAGCACATCCCTGCCTCACTGGCAGCAGCAGATCCCTGCCTTACTGACAGCTGTATTCAGACCTGATCTCTGCTGTGCATATTCACACAACAGGAGATCAGGTCTGAAGTGTGTGTGTGTGTGCTGGTGCCGCAGTGCACCGGCACATGCCAGAGATGCGATCAGCATCTCTGCCCAGTGAGCGCCTCTGCCAACACATACTTATCTTGCATATGAGATCTCTTGATCATGAAGATAGTTCTCACAGGGTGAGGTTCATCCATTACATTTTAAAGTAGGAAGGTACAAATTACATATTCAAATTACATATATGTGCTGGATTCAAATGTTTTCCCCCCTTCCTTTCTCAATTGTGCCCATCAGCAGCTATTCTAATGTTGCTGCCAATGGGTGTGACACATTCATTTCTTCTGTGGGGTACACTGGACTCCACAAGGATTCACATTGTGGTGTAGAGTAGGATCTTGATCTGAGGCACCAACAGGCTCAAAGCTTTTGACTGTTCCCAAGATGCTCAGCGCCCCCTGCTCTATAACCTCGCTTCCATGAACAGGGAGCTCAGTTTGTAGTTGGTGCCTTCAGTAGCAGGACACTTAACAGGGGGCTGCCTCAGGCAGCCTATACTTAGCTATTAATTTTGACAAGAAAAGAAGAACTTTTTTTATAAGAATGTACAAGGGCTGCAGCAGGTTAGGTCTAATAGACATCTTTACTGCAGCTCCATCACTCCCAGCGGCGCAGTATACTCCCGTGCCCTGGTTGCTGGGTCACTGCAGCGGAGGCTCCGGTTTCTTCCTAAGGTCAGTCACACACACACCGCCCTCCGGGATCACGAGGCCGCTGATGAAAGGGAGGTAAGGGGCTTCTGTGCCCACACTATACCGTGATCCAGCATGGCTGTAGGGGGCGGGCCGTGTGCGCACTGGCGTGGACACTGATTACTGGGCAGCCGCTCCACTAGCCACCAGGGACAGTTAAGGAGCACAGCTCTGGGGGGTTTTCTCCTATATTAACCCCATTTTGTACTACCTGCAGTGCATTGTGATAGGTAATAGAGCCTGATTCAGGTTGGATTGCAATCACAATAAGCAATCCAACTGCAAAAATTGCTAAGAGCATACGCATGCGCCTGCATTTTCTGTGACTGTCAATCGGTGCGGGGGGGGGGGGGGTCAGCAACACTCCATTTCAAAGTCGGAGATGGAGCGGTGCGGGGGCAGGGCTTCAACGGAGAAACAGGAGGCGTGGTCAGAGCGGCTGCATGACATCACATGCAGCCGTTGCGATCACAAAAATGGTGGCGGCTTCCTGCGCACACGTACAGTCTGCACCAACAGGAGGCTAACCCATTTTTTATGATCACGCTGAACTGCACTGAGACTGCAATTTCAGCGTGGTCAAGAAGGGAGGCGGCATGCTGGGTGGCCATGCCCTGTGATGGGTGGCCCCAGCATGCGAACCAAAGGATTGCAAATTCTGTTACTTAGCAGAATTTGCAATCCTTACTGAATTAGGCCATTGATTACAAAATTGTAAACAATATTTGAAGTTTTTCTTCAGGGACTAACACAAAAGATGCTTGGGGCTACTAACACATGGGTAAGCCACGTAAAGCTTCCCATGGGTCAGTGGCATCACAACGGGGTTGCGGCACACACCCGAGTGTCACCCGCCAAGTGGGGTGACACCAAAGTGCCGGCTCTTCTTCAGTGACAGAATATGGGTGTTTCACTGTGACATTACGTGCAACACCCAGTTTCTGTCACTGTGCAGGAGCCAGCACCACTCACACACTAGTCCCCGGGTACAGCCCCCAACCCCCGGGATACCCGCAGCAACAAAATGGTGATTCAGGCCACGCCCCTACCTATGAGACCATGCCTCCTTTTTACCATTGCGCTGCTTATCTGCGCGCACTGCATTACAATCTCCCTCGCCGCCTCTCTGGGTGTCACCAGTGATAGTGACACCTCTGCCATGCTTGTAGCAGCTGGTCCTAAGATCTACGCCTCCAGCCCTAAGTGTTTTCCCTTGTGACTTGTCGATCATCATAGCGAAGCAGATGCTTACAGAAAACTGCAGGGGTTTAGATTGAAAAGAAAAACATTGACGAACCCATCATTTCAGCGACAGGGTCTGCCACACGACTGACTGAAATGACTGGTTGGTTTGGGCCCCCACCAAAAAAGAATCAATCAATCTCTCCTTGCACAAACTGGCTCTACAGAGGCAAGATGTCCACCTCATCATCCTCCGATTCCTCACCCCTTTCACTGTGTACATCCCCCTCCTCACAGATTATTAATTCGTCCCCACTGGAATCCACCATCTCAGATCCCTGTGTACTTTCTGGAGGCAATTGCTGGTGAATGTCTCCACGGAGGAATTGATTATAATTAATTTTGATGATCATCATCTTCTCCACATTTTCTGGAAGTAACCTTGTACGCCGATTGCTGACAAGGTGAGCGGCCGCACTAAACACTCTTTCGGAGTACACACTGGAGGGAGGGCAATTTAGGTAGAATAAAGCCAGTTTGTGCAAGGGCCTCCAAATTGCCTCTTTTTCTCCACCATTCTTTCAAAGGTGACAGAATCATATGCAGTGACAGTAGACGACATGTCAGTAATCGTTGCCAGGTCCTTCAGTCTGGACCAGATGTCAGCACTCACTCCAGACTGCCCTGCATCACCGCCAGCGGGTGGGCTCGGAATTCTTAGCCTTTTCCTCGCACCCCCAGTTGCGGGAGAATGTGAAGGAGGAGCTGTTGACGGGTCACGTTCCGCTTGACTTGACAATTTTCTCACCAGCAGGTCTTTGAACCTCTGCAGACTTGTGTCTGCCGGAAAGAGAGATACAATGTAGGTTTTAAATCTAGGATCGAGCACGGCGGCCAAAATGTAGTGCTCTGATTTCAACAGATTGAATCCTGGTTAAGCAAATTAAGGGCTCCATCCACAAGTCCCACATGCCTAGTTGAATCGCTCTGTTTTAGCTCCTCCTTCAATGTCTCCAGCTTCTTCTGCAAAAGCCTGATGAGGGGAATGACCTGACTCAGGCTGGCAGTGTCTGAACTGACTTCACGTGTGGAAAGTTCAAAGGGTTGCAGAACCTTGCACAACGTTGAAATCATTCTCCACTGCGCTTGAGTCAGGTGCATTCCCCCTCCTTTGCCTATATCGTGGGCAGATGTATAGGCTTTAATGGCCTTTTGCTGCTCCTCCATCCTCTGAAGCATATAGAGGGTTGAATTCCACCTCGTTACCACCTCTTGCTTCAGATGATGGCAGGGCAGGTTCAGGAATGTTTGGTGGTGCTCCAGTCTTCGGCATGCGGTGGCTGAAGGCAGAAAGTGGCCCGCAATTCTTCGGGCCACCGACAGCATCTCTTGCACGCCCCTGTCGTTTTTTAAATAATTCTGCACCACCAAGTTCAATGTATGTGCAAAACATGGGACGTGCTGGAATTTGCCCAGATGTAATGCACGCACAATATTGGTGGCGTTGTCCGATGTCACAAATCCCCAGGAGAGTTCAATTGGGGTAAGCCATTCTGCGATGATGTTCCTCAGTTTCCGTAAGAGGTTGTCAGCTGTGTGCCTCTTATGGAAAGCGGTGATACAAAGCGTAGCCTGCCTAGGAACGAGTTGGCAATTGCGAGATGCTGCTACTGGTGCCGCCGCTGCTGTTCTTGCTGCGGGAGGCAATACATCTACCCAGTGGGCTGTCACAGTCATATAGTCCTGAGTCTGCCCTGCTCCACTTAACCACAGACAAGTGGACATTGGGTACAACTGCATTTTTTAGGACACTGGTGACTCTTTTTCTGAGGTCTGTGTACATTTTCGGTATCGCCTGCCTAGAGAAATGGAACCTAGAGGGTATTTGGTACCGTGGACACAGTACCTCAATCAAGTCTCTAGTTGCCTCTAAATTAACGATGGATACCGGAACCACGTTTCTCACCACCCAGACCTGAGTTATCCGCTTTGCAGCAGGATGACTGCTGTGATATTTCATCTTCCTCGCAAAGGACTGTTGGACAGTCAATTGCTTACTGGAAGAAGTACAAGTGGTCTTCCGACTTCCCCTCTGGGATGACGATCGACTCCCAGCAGCAACAACAGCAGCGCCAGCAGCAGTAGGCGTTACACTCAAGGATGCATCGGAGGAATCCCAGGCAGGAGAGGACTCGTCAGACTTGCCAGTGACATGGCCTGCAGGACTATTGGCTCTCCTGTCTAAGGAGGAAATTGACACTGAGGGAGTTGGTGGTGTGGTTTGCAGGAGCTTGGTTACAAGAGGAAGGGATTTAGTGGTTAGTGGACTGCTTCCGCTGTCATCCAAAGTTTTTGAACTTGTCACTGACTTATGATGAATGCGCTGCAGGTGACGTATAAGGGAGGATGTTCCGAGGTGGTTAACGTCCTTATCCCTACTTATTACAGCTTGACAAAGGCAACACACGGCTTGACACCTGTTGTCCGCATTTGTGTACAGGATGCATACCTTCATGTCCCCATTTATCCACCTCATCAGGCGTAACTCAGATTTGCGGTACAGGACTGTCATTGCCAATTTCAGACGTTGCTGTTTGGTCTCTCCATGGCCCTGAGAATTTTCACCAAGGTAATGGCGGAAATGATGGTGCTCCTGTGCAAGCAAGGTGTCACAATTATCCCGTACTTGGGCGATCTCATAAAAGCGAGATCAAGAGAGCAGTTGCTGAACAGCGTATCACTTTCACTGAAAGTGTTACAGCAACACGGCTGGATTCTCAATATCCCGAAGTCGCAGTTGATTCCTACTACTCGTCTGTCTTTCTTGGGCATGATTCTGGACACAGACCAGAAGAAGGTTTATCTCCTGATAGAAAAGGCCCAGGAACTCATGACTCTTGTCAGGAACCTATGGAAACCAAAACAGGTGTCAGTGCATCACTGCACTCGAGTCCTGGGAAAGATGGTGGCATCATACGAGGCCATTCCATTCGGCAGGTTCCATGCGAGGACTTTCCAATGGGACCTACTGGACAAGTGGTCCGGGTCACATTTACAGATGCATTGGTTGATCACCCTGTCCCCCAGGGTCAGGGTATCACTCTTGTGGTGGCTGCAGAGTGCTCACCTTCTCGAGGGATGCAGATTCAGCATTCAGGGCTGGATCCTGGTGACCACAGACGCAAGCCTCCAAGGTTGGGGAGCAGTCACACAGGGAAGAAATTTCCAAGGTCTTTGGTCAAGTCAAGAGACTTGTCTTCACATCAACATCCTGGAACTAAGGGCCATATACAATGCCCTACGTCAAGCGGAGACCTTACTTTGCGACCAACCGGTTCTGATCCAGTCAGACAACGTCACCGCAGTGGCTCATGTAAACCGCCAAGGCGGCACAAGAAGCAGAGTGGCGATGGCACAAGCCACCAGAATTCTTCGCTGGGTGGAGAATCACGCAAGCGCACTGTCAGCAGTGTTCATTCCGGGAGTGGACAACTGGGAAGCAGACATCCTCAGCAGACACGACCTACATCCGGGAGAGTGGGGACTTCATCAGGAAGTCTTTGCACAGATTACAAGTCGGTGGGAACTGCCACAGATAGACATGATGCCGTCCCGGCTCAACAAAAAGCTACAGAGGTATTGCGCAAGGTCAAGAGACCCTCAGGCAGTAGCTGTAGACGCCCTAGTGACACCGTGGGTGTTCCGGTCGGTCTATGTATTTCCTCCTCTTCCTCTCATACCCAAGGTGTTGAGGATAATAAGACAAAGAGGAGTGAGAACAATCCTCATTGTTCCAGATTGGCCACGGAGGACCTGGTATCCGGATCTGCAGGAAATGCTCACAGAAGATCTGTGGCCTCTCCCTCTAAGACAGGACCTGTTGCATCAGGGGCCCTGTCTGTTCCAAGACTTACCGCGGCTGCGTTTGACGGCTGAATGCCGGATCCTAGCATTCCGGTTGAGGTCATCCCTACGCTGATAAAGGCTAGGAAGGATGTAACATTAAAACATTACACCGTATATGGCGAAATTATGTTTCTTGGTGTGAGGCCAGGAATGCTCCTACGGAAGAATTCCATCTGGGCCGTTTCCTTCACTTCCTACAAACTGGAGTGAATTTGGGCCTAAAATTAGGCTCTATTAAGGTCCAGATTTCGGCCTTATCCATTTTCTTTCAAAAAGAATTGGCTTCTCTTCCAGAAGTTCAGACTTTTGTAAAAGGAGTGCTGCATATTCAGCCTCCTTTTGTGCCTCCGGTGGCACCTTGGGACCTTAACGTGGTGTTAAGTTTTCTAAAATTACACTGGTTTGAACCACTTAAAACAGTGGAGTTAAAATATCTCACATGGAAGGTGGTCATGTTATTAGCCTTGGCTTCGGCTAGGCGAGTGTCGGAATTAGCGGCTTTGTCACATAAAAGCCCATATTTGGTATTCCATGTGGATAGAGCGGAATTGCAGACCCGTCCTCAATTCCTACCAAAAGTGGTCTCATCTTTTCATATGAACCAACCTATTGTGGTGCCTGTGGCTACGCGTGACTTGGAGGATTCCGAGTTACTTGATGTGGTTAGGGCTTTGAAAATTTACGTGGCCAGGACGGCTAGAGTCAGGAAAACTGAAGCGCTGTTTGTCCTGTATGCAACCAACAAGATTGGTGCCCCTGCTTCAAAGCAGGCTATTGCTCGCCGGATTTGTAACACGATTCAGCAAGCGCATTCTATGGCTGGATTGCAGTTACTGAAATCGGTCAAGGCCCATTCCACGAGGAAAGTGGGCTCTTCTTGGGCGGCTGCCCGAGGGGTCTCGGCACTACAGCTGTGTCAAGCTGCTACTTGGTCGGGTTCACACACCTTTGCAAAATACTATAAGTTTGATACCCTGGCTGAGGAGGAACTCATGTTTGCTCAATCGGTGCTGCAGAGTCATGCGCACTCTCCCGCCCGTTTTGGAGCATTGGTATAATCCCCATGGTCCTTACGGAGTCCCCAGCATCCTCTAGGACGTTAGAGAAAATAAGATTTTAAACCTACTGGTAAATCTTTTTCTCGTAGTCCGTAGAGGATGCTGGGCGCCCGTCCCAAGTGCGGACTACTTCTGCAATACTTGTATATAGTTATTGCTTCAATAAGGGTTATGTTATAGTTGCATCGGTCCTGCACTGATGCTATGTTGTTTTTTCATACTGATAACTGGGTAGTTTATCACAAGTTATACGGTGTGATTGGTGTGGCTGGTATGAATCTTGCCCTGGATTAACAAAATCCTTTCCTCATACTGTCCGTCTCCTCTGGGCACAGTTTCTCTAACTGTGGCATAGAGGGAGGAGCCAGTGCACACCCAGAACTAAAGTCTTTCTTAAAGTGCCCATGTCTCCTGTGGATCCCGTCTGTCCCCATGGTCCTTACGGAGTCCCCAGCATCCTCTACGGACTACGAGAAAAAGATTTACCGGTAGGTTTAAAATCTTATTTTCTACTTTATTCTTTTCTATCCTAGTTTATTACGACCAACTCTCATCCAAGGAGTTTGATATTCTACTACCTGCATGCAATTTAAATTGCTTAAATTGTTTATATGGTTGATTTGTCCTTCACAATCCATAATCTGCAACTTGGATGTACTTGTGTCATTGAAAATCTTATAATAAAAATGTATATACAGATACTCAACCTGTATATTGAAAAAAAAAAAAAAGTTATAAGACATATGCATTCAATATTTGAAGAAACAAAATAAAATAAAGCTATCTATTGGGTTTCACTAACAAGCACATTGGAAGACTTGACTACTGTTAAAAGACATGCATTACATGGTATAGAGCCACAAACCACAATGTAGTAAAATAAAAACAAACTTACATGTGTATCAAACCTATGTGAGGTTTACATTGATAGTGCAAGATCTTTTGTGCAATGAGTTTACACTAGCATTTAAAACATTCCACATATCCATCCAATCAGCTGTCGGCGGAGACACCACATTCATTTGCTCCCGCTCCTCTCTAATATAGCCTTCTTCCTTCAGACATGTCGACACACGTGTACCGACACACTTCACACACAGGGAATGCTTTTTCTGAAGACAGTTTCCCCACAAGGCCCTTTGGAGAGACAGAGAGAGAGTATGCCAGCACACCCCCCAGCGCTATATAACCCAGGAATAAAACAGTAACTTAATGTTTGCCCAGTAGTGCTGCTGTATGTAATTTGCGAATTATGTGGCCCCCCCCCCCCCTCTTTTCAACCCTCTTGTCTAACGTGGTATAAGCAGGGTAGAGTCCGGGGAGCTTCCTCTCAGCGGTGCTGTGGAGAAAAAATGGCGCTGGTGAGTGCTGAGGGAGAAGCCCCGCCCCCTCGGAGGCGGGCTTCTGTCCCGCTTAAACTGTAAAATTGGTGGGGGCTTATACATATATAAAGTGCCCAGCTGTATATATGTTATATTTTTGCGAAAGAGGTTTATATTGCTGCCCAGGGCGCCCCCCCTGCGCCCTGCACCCTTACAGTGACCGGAGTATGTGAGGTGTATGGGAGCAAAGGCGCACAGCTGCAGTGCTGTGCGTTACCTCAGTGAAGATCATGAAGTCTTCTGCCGCCTCTGAAGTCTTCTTTTCTTCTCATACTCACCCGGCTTCTATCTTCCGGCTCTGCGAGGGGGACGGCGGCGCGGCTCTGGGACGGACGGCGAGGGTGAGATCCTGCGTACCAATCCCACTGGAGCTAATGGTGTCCAGTAGCCTAAGAAGCAGGACCTTGCAACTCAGAGAGTAGGGCTGCTTCTCTCCCCTCAGTCCCTCGATGAGGGAGTCTGTTGCTCCCTGAAAATTAAAAACCTAACAAAATACTTTCTGTCAGAAAGCTCAGGAGAGCTCCTGAAAAGCACCCAGTCTCCACTGGTACAGTATCAAACTAAGGTCTGGAG
This sequence comes from Pseudophryne corroboree, assembly GCF_028390025.1. Lineage (NCBI taxonomy): Eukaryota > Metazoa > Chordata > Amphibia > Anura > Myobatrachidae > Pseudophryne > Pseudophryne corroboree. The sequence continues at coordinate 887,399 of NW_026969146.1, forward strand.
GAGGGGCATAGAGGGAGGAGCCAGTGCACACCCAGAACTAAAGTCTTTCTTAAAGTGCCCATGTCTCCTGCGGAGCCCGTCTATCCCCATGGCCAAACTGAATGGCCTCGTAGGCCGCAACCATCTTCCCCAGCAACTGAATGCATTGATGGATTAACACTCTTGCTGGTTTCAGAATTTGTTTGACCAGACTCTGGATCTCCAGAGCCTTTCCACTAGAAGAAAACCTCTTCTGTGTCCAGTATCACTCCCAAAAACAACAACCGCGTCATTGGGACCAACTGCGATTTTGGCAAGTTTAGGAGCCAACCATGTTGTTGAAGAACTGTCAGGGAGAGTAGATGTTTTGCACCAACTGGTCCCTGGATCTCGCCTTTATCAGGAGATCATCCAAGTACGGGATAATTGTGACTCCTTGCTTGCGAAGGAGAACCATCATTTCCGCCATCACCCTGGTGAAAATCCTCGGAGCCGTGGACAGACCAAACGGCAACGTCTGAAATTGGTAATGACAATCCTGAATTGCAAACCTCAGGTAGCTTGATGCAGTGGCTAAATGGGAACATATAAGTAGGCATCCTTTATGTCTACCAAAACCATGAAATCTCCTTTATCCCCCGGACTGGAGATCACTACCCTGAGAGATTCCATCTTGAAATTGAATTTCTTTAGGTAGAAATTAAGGGATTTCAGATTTAAGATTGGTCTGACTGAGCCGTCCGGCTTCGGGACCACGAAGAGGCTTGAATAAAAACCTTCTCCCTGCTGACTAAGGCTGATTTGAACAATCGGTTAGGGGGAACGTCTTGAAACCCCAGTTTGTACCCTTGGGACACTATTTGTAAAGCTCACGAGTCCAGGTCCCAATGAATCCAGAACTGACTGAAGAGTTTTAGACGTGCCCCCCACTGGTGCGGGCTCCTGCAAGAGAGCCCCAGCGTCATGCAGTGGATTTGGCAAAAGCAGAGGACGATCTCTGCTCCTGCGATCTTGAAGAGGCTACAGACCTCTTCCCTCTTTTCCTTCCTCTACCTGCAAAGAAAGGGGAATCTTAACTTCTTGCATATCTATTGGGCCGAAATGACTGCGTCAGATAATGATGCGTCTTCATCCGTTGAGAGGGAACATAGGGCAAGAAGGATGACTTACCTGCGGGAGCTGCCGAGATCAAATTAACTAGGCCGTCGCCAAACAAGGCTTCACCTTCATAGGGAAGAGACTCCCTTTCTTCTTGGAGTCAGCATCAGCATTCCCTTGGTGAATCCACAATGCCCTCCTATCCGAGACTGCCATGAAATTGGCCCGTGAGCACTTGTGCCCGGTGTAGGATTTTTAAATATGTGTAGTTTACTGTATGCAAAGGTTTAAAACCTTTTAGGAACTGAGATCTAAGGTGTATTACATGTAGTTTAAAAAAAACAAAAAAGGTTTATTTTATGGCAGTAGTTTCCAAACTGGGGTTCTTGCACTGGTAGCATAGTTTGGTGGTCCAGGACCAATTAAAATTATTTATACTTTATTAAATTGGCAAAACCATTCCCTCACAACATAACTGAACCTGAGGATGACATGCTATAAACACAATTTACTTAATTTTATATTTTTTTCTGAATTTCTCAATAAAAAAAACTTTGGCCTAGGGGTGCCGTGAAACAAATTTTGATACTCTAGGGCAGGGGTGTCAAACCCATGGGCCGCATGCCGCCCCCAATGCATCCTTTTGTGGCCCACAGGCCGGGGTCCGACAGGGGTCCTTTTGTGGCCCGATCACCTTGCTTAGAGCGAGGGCAGGAGAGTGCAGCCAGAGTCTTTGCTTTCTATGTGCGGCACCATCTTCCCGAAGAGATCACCGGGAAGATAGTGCCCCTTCCACTGGCTACAGCACAGGTATACTGGGGTGGGGTAGCAAACTGGGGGCCCCAATGGGCCCCTCCAGCAGTCCCTCTACCAAAACACGTCTTTTGGTGGTTTTGCGGTGTTGTTATAACTACATGGTGACGATACTGTAGCACAGAGATTTTCAACCATTTACAACTCACGTCACACAGAATAAGATTTAAATATTGACAAGGCACACTGAAATATAATGGTGATGCATGGTGCAGTATCGTGTCCTAGGATGTCATGTCGCAGCTTCTCCATAGGTAACGCCTGAACAGGCCCGGTGACAGGAGGGACAAAGGGGACACTTGTTCAGGGCTCCAAGTATTAAGAACAGAAATAATGGGGCCACAGTGCCAATATTGCTTTTTAAAGTGTATCCACCAACTGCTCAATTTAAGCAGGAAAACAATTAACAGGCCAACTAAACCCTCCCCCCTCCTTTTACCCCATCACTTTGTCCAGTCCCTGTGGTCCATACTGTATTGCCATTATTATGCATGTTGCTGTGCTGGCCCTTTTCTGAATGTCCCTGCCACCGCCACCGAAGAGCTGGATAGCCCCGTATGAAAACCACCTGCCGGCCTCACTGACGGTCCGAGTCAAAGGCTCCATTTTTTTTTAAAGATCCCTCTGCCAAGTTAAGGGGGGGTTGAGGGGGCCCCAGAGATATCAGTGTACTGGGCCCCGAGATTTCTGTTGCTGGCCCTGACCCTCAGGGGCGTATCTACCCCTTGGCCAGGATGGCACTTGCCAGGGGCACCATCCAGCTGTGCCAACCGTGGCTAAGGGATAGAGTTCTGCAGTCTCGAAAGGGCGCTATGGCAATCAGCGTGGGACTGACCAATTAGACGGTGAGGGAAGGATACTGAAATTGTCCCAACCCTGTTACAGTTTGAAACGCCCCTCAACTGCTGTCCACTGCTTCACTCCTAGCTCTGCCCCTTTGAAATTATTAATCCCTACCCCCCGGTAGGCGGAGTTCTCCAGGCCCATACTCAGGAGTCACCACTGCTGTACATTATGTGCCGGTTGTAGAGGCAGAGCGGGGAACATCAGAGAACGCCACAAATTACACAGTGGGCAAGGAGATGGCTGGAGACAGCTGCACAGCCATGCCTTGCAAGTTCGAGAGAGCTGTTGAATTTCAGCACTTCAAGTCAGAGCCTGCCCCCTGCTGCCCAAGCAGTCCGTGACAGTTAGTGTCGAGGAGGGGGGGATTTGTGCATGTGTGCTATCAGTGTGTGTGTGGGGGGGTGGAGGATGTGTGTGACTGTGAGGGAGCTGTCAGTGTCAGTGGGGAGAGGAGCAGGAGGGAGTTGTCAGTGTGTGGAAGTGATGAGAGTTGTCAGTACTGGGGAAATGTGTGTGTGTGTGTACTAGATTTAGGAGTGTGTGTTTGTGAGAGGTTTCAGTTGGGGAATTAGAGTTCATACAGTAATTAAATGTTTTCATATTGAGAACTACATCTCCCAGCATATACAGTGTGCTGGGGATGCTAACAAGCTTTATTTAAAAGTTTAAAAAACATTGCTTTTATGACTGCAATGGTTAAAAAGGGAGAGCTATAAATCAATTTATCAGTGAATGATCGCAGTTTGAGCTGTTACATTTTACTGAACCACCTATCCCTCCACACTCACTACCTGTCCTCAGGATACATTTACCATCCCGGCAGACGGTATACCGGCGGTCATTTGACCGATGTTGGAATCCTGACACCACTTGGGAGACTGGTGCCGGCACACAGACAGCCAACATCCCGAAGGCGAGTATTGGAGGGAGGGTTAGGACCGGGGGAGGGGGTGTTAGGGAAGGCACTAGGAGGTGGGGGGGGGGTTAGTCCTAGCTGCCACCCCCTGAGGGTTAGCCCTATCCGCCACCCCCCCCAGAGGGTTAGGATTAGGATTAGGTATCATGTGACTGCTGGAATCCCGAGCGCCGGATGCCATACCCAACCCCCTTTACTTTTTCAGGCATTTCTATCTCTCCTCTCTCTATGGTGTTCCGATTGCCCACTTTCCCTTGTGCTTTTCTCTCTCTCTCTCTCTCCTTTGGTTAGAGCATCAGTTTCTGTAGTCCACTTTATCCTTATTTTCTCTAACGTCCTAAGTGGATGCTGGGGACTCCGTAAGGACCATGGGGAATAGCAGCTCCGCAGGAGACTGGGCACATCTAAAGAAAGCTTTAGGACTAGCTGGTGTGCACTGGCTCCTCCCCCTATGACCCTCCTCCAAGCCTCAGTTAGATTTCTGTGCCCGACGAGAAGGGTGCACACTAGGGGCTCTCCTGAGCTTCTTAGTGAAAGTTTTAGTTTAGGTTTGTTATTTTCAGTGAGACCTGCTGGCAACAGGCTCACTGCATCGAGGGACTAAGGGGAGAAGAAGCAAACTCACCTGCGTGCAGAGTGGATTGGGCTTCTTGGCTACTGGACATTAGCTCCAGAGGGACGATCACAGGTCCAGCCTGGATGGGTCCCGGAGCCGCGCCGCCGGCCCCCTTACAGAGCCAGAAGAGCGAAGAGGTCCGGAAAAATCGGCGGCAGAAGACGTTCCTGTCTTCAATAAGGTAGCGCACAGCACTGCAGCTGTGCGCCATTGCTCTCAGCACACTTCATACTCCGGTCACTGAGGGTGCAGGGCGCTGGGGGGGGCGCCCTGAGACGCAATAAAACACGACAGAAATACCTTACATGGCAAAAAATACATCACATATAGCTCCTGGGCTATATGGATGCATTTAACCCCTGCCAAAATATACAAAAAAACGGGAGATAAGGCCGCCGGAAAGGGGGCGGAGCCTATCTCCTCAGCACACTGGCGCCATTTTCCCTCACAGCTCAGTTGGAGGGAAGCTCCCCTGGCTCTCCCCTGCAGTCACTACACTACAGAAAGGGTTAAAAAAGAGAGGGGGGCACTAATTAGGCGCAGTATTAAAACATACAGCAGCTATAAGGGGAAAAACACTTATATAAGGTTATCCCTGTATATATATAGCGCTCTGGTGTGTGCTGGCATACTCTCTCTCTGTCTCCCCAAAGGGCTAGTGGGGTCCTGTCCTCTATCAGAGCATTCCCTGTGTGTGTGCTGTGTGTCGGTACGTTTGTGTCGACATATATGAGGAGAAAAATGATGTTGAGACGGAGCAGAGTGTCTGTAACAGTGATGTCACCCCCTAGGGGGTCGACACCTGAGTGGATGTACTGTTGAAAATTACGTGACAGTGTCAGCTCTATATAAAAACAGTGGTTGACATGAGACAGCCGGCTACTCAGCTTGTGCCTGTCCAGACGTCTCATAGGCCGTCAGGGGCTCTAAAGCGGCCGTTACCTCAGATGGCAGATACAGACGCCGACACGGATACTGACTCCTGTGTCGACGGTGAAGAGACAACCGTGATTTCCAGTAGGGCCACACGTTACATGATTGATACAATGGAAAATGTTTTTATACATTTCTGATAATACGAGTACCACCAAAAAGGGGTATTATGTTCGGTGGGGGAAAAACTACCTGTAGTTTTCCTAAATCTGAAAAATAAGATGAGGTGTGTGATGATGCGTGGGTTTCCCCCCGATAACACTTGATAATTTCTTAAAAAGTATTGGCTGCATACCCTTTCCCGCCAGAGGTTAGGGTGCGTTGGGAAACACCCCCTGGGGGGGATAAGGCGCTCACACGCTTGTAAGAACAAGGGCTCTACCCTCTCATGAGATGGCCGCCCTTAAGGATCCTGCTGATAGAAAGCAGGAGGGTATCCAAAAATGTATTTACACACATACTGGTGTTATACTGCGACCAGCTATCGCCTCAGCCTGGAGGTGCAGTGCTGGGTTGGCATGGTCGGATTCCCTGACTGGAAATATTGATATCCTAGATAAGGATAGTATATTATTGCCTATAGAGCATTTAAAAGATGCATTTCTATATATGCATGATGCACAGCGGAATAATTGCCGACTGGCATCAAGTATAAGTGCGTTGTCCAATTCTACCAGTAAAATGGTCAGGTGATGCGGATTCCAAACGGCATTTGGAAGTATTGCCTTTGAAAGGGGACATTTGGGGTCGGTCCTTTAGACCTGGTGGCCACGGCAACAGCTGGGAAATCCACGTTTGTACCCCAGGTCGCCTCTCAAAATAAGACGCCGTATTATCAGGCGCAGTCCTTTGTTGGCAAGCGGACAAAAGGTTCCTCTTTTCTGCTCGTGACAGACGGAGAGGAAAAAGGCTGCAGAGATCAGCCAGTTCCCAGGAACAGAAACCCTTTCCCGCCTCTGCCAAGCCCTCAGTATGACGCTAGGGCTATACAAGCTCAGGCACGGTGGGGGCCCGTTCTCAATGAATTTCAGTGCGCAGTGGGCTCACTCGCAAGTAGACCCCTGGATCCTTCAGGTAATATCTCAGGGGTACATATTGGAATTCGAGACGTCTCCCCCTCGCCGTTTCCAAAAGTTGGCTTTACCGACGTCTCCCTCTGACAGGGAGGCAGTTTTGGAAGCCATTCACAAGCTGTATTCCCAGCAGGTGATAATCAAGGTACCCCTCCTGCAACAGGGAACGGGGTATTATTCCACACTATTGTGGTACCGAAGCCAGACGGCTCGGTGAGACCGATTCTAAATCTAAAATCTAAAATCTTTGAACACTTACATACAGAGGTTCAAATTCAAGATTGAGTCACTCAGAGTAGTGATTGCGAACCTGGAAGAAGGGGACTACATGATGTCTCGGGACATCAAGGATGCTTACCTTCATGTCAAAATTTACCCTTCTCACCAAGGGTACCTCAGGTTATGGTACAGAACTGTCACTATCAGTTCAGACGCTGCCGTAGGGATGGTCCACGGCACCCCGGGTCTTTACCAAGGTAATGGACGAAATGATATCCCTTCGAAGGAAGGGAATTTTAGTTATCCCTTACTTGGACGATTCCCTGATAAGGGTAAGATCCAGGGAACAGTTGGAGGTCGGTGTAGCACTATCTCAGGTAGTGTTGCGGCAGCACGATTGGATTCTCAATATTCCAAAATCGCAGCTGGTTCCGACGACTTGTCTTCTGTTTCCTAGGGATGATCCTGGACACAGTCCAGAAAAAAGGTGTTTCTCCCGGAAGAGAAAGCCAGGGAGTTATCCGAGCTAATCAGGAACCTCCTAAAACCGAACCAAGTCTCAGTGCATCAATGCACAAGGGTTCTGGGAAAAAAATGATGGCTTCATACGAAGCAATCCCATTCGTTAGATTCCACGCAAGAACTTTCCAGTGGAACCTACTGGACAAATGGTCCGGGTCGCATTTTCAGATGCATCAGCGGATAACCCTGTCACCAAGGACAAGGGTATCCATCCTGTGGTGGTTGCAGAGTGCTCATCTTCTAGAGGGCCGCAGATTCGGCATTCAGGACTGCGAGGCTGGGGAGCAGTCACACAGGGAAGGAATATCCAGGGCTTAGGGTCAAGCCGGGATACATCACTTCACATAAATATCCTGAAGCTAAGGGCCATTTACAATGCTCTAAGCTTAGCAAGACCTCTGCTTCAAGGTCAGCCGGTGTTGATCCAGTCGGACAACATCATGGCAGTCACCCACGTAAACAGACAGGGTGGCACAAGAAGCAGGAGGGCAATGGCAGAAGCTGCAAGGATTCTTCGCTGGGCGGAAAATCATGTGATAGCACTGTCAATAGTATTCATTCCGGGAGTGGACAACTGGGAAGCAGACTTCCTCAGCACGACCTCCACCCGGGAGAGTGGGGACTTCACCCAGAAGTCGTCCACATGATTAAAAAACTCTACAGGTATTGCGCCAGGTCAAGAGACCCTCAGGCAATAGTTGTAGACGCTCTGGTAACACCGTGGGTGTACCAGTCAGTATATGTGTTCCCTCCTCTGCCTCTCATACCCAAGGTACTGAGATTGATAAGATGGAGAGGAGAAAGCACTATATTCGTGGCTCCGGATTGGCCAAGAAGGACTTGGTAACCGGAACTTCAAGAGATGCTCACGGAGGATCAGTGGCCTCTACCTCTAAGAAGGGACCTGCTCCAGCAAGGACCCTGTCTGTTCCAAGACTTACCGCGGCTGCGTTTGACGGCATGGCGGTTGAACACCGGATCCTGAAGGAAAAAAGGCATTCCGGATGAAGTCATCCCTATCCTGATCAATAGCCAGGAAGGATGTAACCGCAAAAAACATTATCACCGCAATTGGCGAAAATATGTTGCGTAGTGCGAGGCCAGTAAGGCCCGACGGAGGAAATTCAACTGGGTCGATTCCTACATTTCTTGCAAACAGGAGTGTTTATGGGCCTGAAATTGGGGTCCATTAAGGTTCAGATTTCGGCCCTGTCAATTTTCTTCCATAAAAGAACTAGCTTCAGTCCCTGAAGTTTAGACGTTTGTAAAAGGGGTACTGCATATACAGCCTCCTTTTGTGCCTCCAGTGGCAATTTGGGATCTCAATGTAGCTTGGGTTCCAAAAGTCACATTGGTTTGAACCACTTAAATCTGTGGAGTTAAAATATCTCACATGGAAAGTGGTCATGCTGTTGGCCCTGGCCTCGGCCAGGCGCGTGTCAGAATTGGCGCTTTATCCTGTGAAAGCCCTTATCTGATTTTCCATTCGGACAGGGCGGAATTGAGGACTCGTCCTCAGTTTCTCCCTAAGGTGGTTCCAGCGTTTTCACCTGAACCAACCTATTGTGGTGCCTGCGGCTACTAGGGACTTGGAGGAATCCAGGTTGCTGGATGTTGTCAGGGCCCTGAAAAAGATGTTTCCAGGACGGCTGGAGTCAGGAAATCTGACTCGCTGTTTATCCTGTATGCACCCAACATGCTGGGTGTTTCTGCTTCTAAGCAGACTATTGCTCGTTGGATTGTAGTGCAATTCAGCTTGCACATTCTGTGGCAGGCCTGCCACAGCTAAAATCTGTAAAAGCCCGTTCCACAAGGAAAGTGGGCTCATCTTGGGCGGCTGCCCGAGGGGACTCAGCTTTACAACTTTGCCGAGCAGCTACTTGGTCAGGGGCAAACACGTTTGCTAAATTCTACAAATTTGATACCCTGGCTGAGGAGGACCTGGAGTTCTCTCATTCGGTGCTGCAGAGTCATCTGCACTCTCCCGCCCGTTTGGGAGCTTTGGTATAATCCCCATGGTCCTTACGGAGTCCCCAGCATCCACTTAGGACGTTAGAGAAAATAAGAATTTACTTACCGATAATTCTATTTCTCATAGTCCGTAGTGGATGCTGGGCGCCCATCCCAAGTGCGGATTGTCTGCAATACTTGTACATAGTTATTGTTACAAAAATCGGGTTATTATTGTTGGGAGCCATCTTTTCAGAGGCTCCTCTGTTATCATACTGTTAACTGGGTTCAGATCACAAGTTATACGGTGTGATCGGTGTGGCTGGTATGAGTCTTACCCGGGATTCAAAATCCTTCCTTATTGTGTACGCTCGTCCGGGCACAGTATCCTAACTGAGGCTTGGAGGAGGGTCATAGGGGGAGGAGCCAGTGCACACCAGCTAGTCCTAAAGCTTTCTTTAGATGTGCCCAGTCTCCTGCGGAGCCGCTATTCCCCATGGTCCTTACGGAGTCCCCAGCATCCACTACGGACTATGAGAAATAGAATTATCGGTAAGTAAATTCTTATTTTTTCCAGTGTTTCACTATCTCTCTGATGTAATGAGGATGTATGGTCTAGAGGGATCAGTAATGCATTGTACTGTATAGAGGCGTCAGGGATGTAGCGTAGGGTATAGAGGCATCAGGGATGTAGCGTAGGTTATAGAGGCATCAGGAATGTAGCGTAGGGAATAGAGGCATCAGGGATGTAGCGTAGGGTATAGAGGCGTCAGGGATGTAGCATAGGGAATAGAGGCGTCAGGGATGTAGCGTAGGGAATAGAGGCGTCTGGGATTTAGCTTAGGGAATATAGGCATCAGGGATGTACTAGCAGGTATATAGAGGTCAGTGTACTGTATAGAGGGTAGAGATGAGCGGGTTCGGTTCCTCAGAATCCGAACCCGCCCGAACTTCAGGTTTTTTTACACGGGGCCGAGCGACTCGGATCTTCCCGCCTTGCTCGGTTAACCCGAGCGCGCCCGAACGTCATCATCCCGCTGTCGGATTCTCGCGAGGCTCGTATTCTATCGCGAGACTCGGATTCTATATAAGGAGCCGCGCGTCGCCGCCATTTTCACACGTGCATTGAGATTGATAGGGAGAGGGCGTGGCTGGCGTCCTCTCCGTTTAGACTAGAGTACTAGAGAGAGACACAAATTTTGGGGAGCATATTATTAGGAGGAGTACTACTTGCTGCTGATAGTGTGACCAGTGACCACCAGTTTAATTAATCCGTTCTCTGCCTGAAAAAAAACGATACACAGTGTGACACAGTCACATACCATATCTGTGCTCAGCCCAGTGTGCTGCATTATATGTAATACTGTATATCATTATCTGACTGTGCTGAGTGCTCACTGCTCACACAGCTTAATTGTGGGGGAGACTGGGGAGCAGTTATAGCAGGAGTACATATTTTAAGTACAGTGCACACTTTTGCTGCCAGAGTGCCACTGCCAGTGTGACTGACCAGTGACCACTGACCACCAGTATTGTGATTGTCTGCTGACCACCAGTATATTGTGATTGTCTGCCTGAAAAAGTTAAATACTCGTCGTGTGGTGTTTTTATAAACGCATTCTGCAGACAGTGTCCAGCAGGTCCGTCATTACATAATATATACCTGTCCGGCTGCAGTACTAGTGTGATATATATATATATATTTTAATTTTACCTCATTATCATCCAGTCTATATTAGCAGCAGACACAGTACGGTAGTCCACGGCTGTAGCTACCTCTGTGTCGGCAGTCGCTCGTCCATCCATAATTGTATACCACCTACCCGTGGTTTTTTTTTTCTATCTTCTTGATACTAGTAGCTTACTTTAGGAGTCTGCAGTGCTGAGTCTGACAGACAGTGTCCAGCAGGTCCGTCATTACATAATATATACCTGTCCGGCTGCAGTACTAGTGTGATATATAATATATATATATTTTAATTTTATCTCATTATCATCCAGTCTATATTAGCAGCAGACACAGTACGGTAGTCCACGGCTGTAGCTACCTCTGTGTCGGCAGTCGCTCGTCCATCATTAATTGTATACCACCTACCCGTGTTTTTTTTTTTTTTTCTATCTTCTTGATACTAGTAGCTTACTTTAGGAGTCTGCAGTGCTGACAGACAGTGTCCAGCAGGTCCGTCATTACATAATATATACCTGTCCGGCTGCAGTACTAGTGTGATATATATTTTAATTTTATCTCATTATCATCCAGTCTATATTAGCAGCAGACACAGTACGGTAGTCCACGGCTGTAGCTACCTCTGTGTCGGCAGTCGCTCGTCCATCCATAATTGTATACCACCTACCCGTGTTTTTTTTTTTTCTATCTTCTTGATACTAGTAGCTTACTTTAGGAGTCTGCAGTGCTGACAGACAGTGTCCAGCAGGTCCGTCATTACATAATATATACCTGTCCGGCTGCAGTACTAGTGTGATATATATATATATTTTAATTTTATCTCATTATCATCCAGTCTATATTAGCAGCAGACACAGTACGGTAGTCCACGGCTGTAGCTACCTCTGTGTCGGCAGTCGCTCGTCCATCCATAATTGTATACCACCTACCCGTGGTTTTTTTTTTTTCTATCTTCTTGATACTAGTAGCTTACTTTAGGAGTCTGCAGTGCTGACAGACAGTGTCCAGCAGGTCCGTCATTACATAATATATACCTGTCCGGCTGCAGTACTAGTGTGATATATATATATTTTAATTTTATCTCATTATCATCCAGTCTATATTAGCAGCAGACACAGTACGGTAATCCACGGCTGTAGTTACCTCTGTGTCGGCAGTCGCTCGTCCATCCATAATTGTATACCACCTACCCGTGGTTTTTTTTTTTTCTATCTTCTTGATACTAGTAGCTTACTTTAGGAGTCTGCAGTGCTGACAGACAGTGTCCAGCAGGTCCGTCATTACATAATATATACCTGTCCGGCTGCAGTACTAGTGTGATATATATATATTTTAATTTTATCTCATTATCATCCAGTCTATATTAGCAGCAGACACAGTACGGTAGTCCACGGCTGTAGCTACCTCTGTGTCGGCAGTCGCTCGTCATCCATAAGTATACTAGTATCCATCCATCTCCATTGTTTACCTGAGGTGCCTTTTAGTTGTGCCTATTAAAATATGGAGAACAAAAATGTTGAGGTTCCAAAAATAGGGAAAGATCAAGATCGACTTCCACCTCGTGCTGAAGCTGCTGCCACTAGTCATGGCCGAGACGATGAAATGCCAGCAACGTTGTCTGCCAAGGCCGATGCCCAATGTCATAGTACAGAGCATGTAAAATCCAAAACACCAAATATCAGTAAAAAAAGGACTCAAAAATCTAAAATAAAATTGTCGGAGGAGAAGCGTAAACTTGCCAATATGCCATTTACCACACGGAGTGGCAAGGAACGGCTGAGGCCCTGGCCTATGTTCATGGCTAGCGGTTCAGCTTCACATGAGGATGGAAGCACTCAGCCTCTCGCTAGAAAAATGAAAAGACTCAAGCTGGCAAAAGCACAGCAAAGAACTGTGCGTTCTTCGAAATCCCAAATCCACAAGGAGAGTCCAATTGTGTCGGTTGCGATGCCTGACCTTCCCAACACTGGACGTGAAGAGCATGCGCCTTCCACCATTTGCACTCCCCCTGCAAGTGCTGGAAGGAGCACCCGCAGTCCAGTTCCTGATAGTCAGATTGAAGATGTCAGTGTTGAAGTACACCAGGATGAGGAGGATATGGGTGTTGCTGGCGCTGGCGAGGAAATTGACCAGGAGGATTCTGATGGTGAGGTGGTTTGTTTAAGTCAGGCACCCGGGGAGACACCTGTTGTCCGTGGGAGGAATATGGCCATTGACATGCCTTGTGAAAATACCAAAAAAATCAGCTCTTCGGTGTGGAAGTATTTCAACAGAAATGCGGACAACAGGTGTCAAGCCGTGTGTTGCCTTTGTCAAGCTGTAATAAGTAGGGGTAAGGACGTTAACCACCTCGGAACATCCTCCCTTATACGTCACCTGCAGCGCATTCATAATAAGTCAGTGACAAGTTCAAAAACTTTGGGCGACAGCGGAAGCAGTCCACTGACCAGTAAATCCCTTCCTCTTGTAACCAAGCTCACGCAAACCACCCCACCAACTCCCTCAGTGTCAATTTCCTCCTTCCCCAGGAATGCCAATAGTCCTGCAGGCCATGTCACTGGCAATTCTGACGAGTCCTCTCCTGCCTGGGATTCCTCCGATGCATCCTTGCGTGTAACGCCTACTGCTGCTGGCGCTGCTGTTGTTGCTGCTGGGAGTCGATGGTCATCCCAGAGGGGAAGTCGTAAGCCCACTTTTACTACTTCCACCAAGCAATTGACTGTCCAACAGTCCTTTGCGAGGAAGATGAAATATCACAGCAGTCATCCTGTTGCAAAGCGGATAACTGAGGCCTTGACAACTATGTTGGTGTTAGACGTGCGTCCGGTATCCGCCGTTAGTTCACAGGGAACTAGACAATTTCTTGAGGTAGTGTGCCCCCGTTTACCAAATACCATCTAGGTTCCACTTCTCTAGGCAGGCGATACCGAGAATGTACACGGACGTCAGAAAAAGACTCACCAGTGTCCTAAAAAATGCAGTTGTACCCAATGTCCACTTAACCACGGACATGTGGACAAGTGGAGCAGGGCAGGGTCAGGACTATATGACTGTGACAGCCCACTGGGTAGATGTATGGACTCCCGCCGCAAGAACAGCAGCGGCGGCACCAGTAGCAGCATCTCGCAAACGCCAACTCTTTCCTAGGCAGGCTACGCTTTGTATCACCGGTTTCCAGAATACGCACACAGCTGAAAACCTCTTACGGCAACTGAGGAAGATCATCGCGGAAGGGCTTACCCCAATTGGACTCTCCTGTGGATTTGTGGCATCGGACAACGCCAGCAATATTGTGTGTGCATTAAATATGGGCAAATTCCAGCACGTCCCATGTTTTGCACATACCTTGAATTTGGTGGTGCAGAATTAGCAAAGGATAGTTTCAATCTGCCTATCTCTGGGTTATGGGCCCAGCATGTTTCCATTGCAGTACTCTGCTGCACATGTAAGTGCAAGAGATCCTGAAGCACTCACTCATCATGGGAAAGTACCAATGTGTTTCTTCATTGGTTGATGGAAGAAACATCTTACAAAAACTCTCCAGATTATTGACTTTTTAAAGTTTTTCTAGGAAACGTTCTTGATGAATGCTTATTAGCCTTTGTCAGTATGTACTCTTTGCAAAGTGTCTCTGTGGTGCAATTGGTTAGTGTGTAAGGCTATTAACCAAAAGGTTTGTGGTTCAATCCCACCCAGGAACGTAATTGACCTTGTGATCAGATTTTGGTGATATTTAAGTAGACAAGTCAAAATTTCAAACCCCCTCTTATTGTGTAGGGTACCTGGCCTTCTCTGATGTAATCAGAGTTAGATTTGATTCAGTGATTTTATAAAAAAACAGCTAGGAAGCACAATTTAGCAGTGGGTTGCAGAGAAAAAAAATATGCTGGCAAAAAAAAATCCAATTGAGTGATTAAACAGCTCTTCATTTTCTGGCTTTATTTTTATGCTAACAAATTTGTTCTCTGAAAAGTGTCCACAAAGCCAAGTCTCTGATTAACACCTTTGTAGGGATGGTTTTTCACCTATTACTAAATTAAACTTGCTTCATTGGAAAGGCAGCAAGATGCATCCTCATTTCAATGTCTACTGAAATAATACAAGTTGACACCAGGAAACATTAACGCCACTGCATCCTTGCTGCTTTCTCATGTGGAAGTCTGTTTAATGCGAAAACAAGGTGATATCTAATTAGCACACAGGTAAGGAATTAAGAAAATCTTTATTTAAGGGTGAAGATGTTTCTCACAAAATCGTTGCCCCAATGCATCATTGAAATTCAAGCTGGAAAGATGATTTTAATATATCACTTGTACATTTTGTATTGCTCTTCTGGTGACAGTGTAGTTTGTTTTTGTCAATTACCATTTTAATAATAGGGTAAAGAAAATTAAGTGGATTTTTGAAAGAAAACAATACTGTCAATATACTATTAAAACAAATTAAAATGGTAAAAGTTATTGTACTTTAAGTAAAAATAAAAGAGCCAAAATATCAATCCCAGTTTTGGATTACTTTAATTAAAAAAAAAAAGCATACAGCAGAGGATAGTTTCAATCTGCCTACCTCTGGGTTATGAGCCCAGCATGCTTCCATTGCTGTACTCTGCTGCACATGTAAGTGCAAGAGATCCTGAAGCACTCACTCATCATGGGAAAGTACCAATGTGTTTCTTCGTTGGTTGATGGAAGAAACATCTTACAAAAACTCTCCAGATTATTGACTTTTTAAAGTTTTTCTAGGAAACGTTTTAGATGAATGTTTATTAGCCTTTGTTAGTATGCACTTTCACAAAGTGTCTCTGTGGCGCAATCAGTTTATGTGTACGGCTATTAACTAAAAGGTTGGTGGTTCAATCCCACCCAGGGATGTAATTGATCTTGTTATCAGATTTTGGTGATCTTTAAGTAGACAAGTCAAAATTTCAAACCCCCTCTTATGGTGTAGGGTACCTGGCCTTCTCTGATGTAATCAGAGTTAGATTTGATTCATTGATTTTATAAAAACAGCTAGGAAGCACAATTTAGCAGTGGTTTGCAGAGAAAAAAAATATGCTGGCAGAAAAATCCAATTGAGTGATTAAACAGCTCTTCATTTTCTGGCTTTATTTTTATGCTAACAAATTTGTTCTCTGAAAAGTGTCCACAAAGCCAAGTCTCTGATTAACACCTTTGTAAGGATGGTTTTTCACCTATTACTAAATTAAACTTGCTTCATTGGAAAGGCAGCAAGATGCATCCTCATTTCAATGTCTACTGAAATAATACAAGTTGACACCAGGAAACATTAACGCCACTGCATCCTTGCTGCTTTCTCATGTGGAAGTCTGTTTAATGCGAAAACAAGGTGATATCTAATTATCACACAGGTAAGGAATTAAGAAAATCTTTATTTAAGGGTGAAGATGTTTCTCACAAAATCGTTGCCCCAATGCATCATTGAAATTCAAGCTGGAAAGATGATTTTAATATATCACTTGTACATTTTGTATTGCTCTTCTGGTGACAATGTAGTTTGTTTTTGTCAATTACCATTTTAATAATAGGGTAAAGAAAATGAAGTGGATTTTTGAAAGAAAACAATACTGTCAATATACTATTAAAACAAATTAAAATGGTAAAAGTTATTGTACTTTAAGTAAAAATAAAAGAGCCAAAATATCAATCCCAGTTTTGGATTACTTTAATTAACAAAAAAAAAAGCATATAGCAGAGGATAGTTTCAATCTGCCTACCTCTGGGTTATGGGCCCAGCATGCTTCCATTGCTGTACTCTGCTGCACATGTAAGTGCAAGAGATCCTGAAGCACTCACTCATCATGGGAAAGTACCAATGTGTTTCTTCGTTGGTTGATGGAAGAAACATCTTACAAAAACTCTCCAGATTATTGACTTTTTAAAGTTTTTCTAGGAAACATTTTAGATGAATGCTTATTAGCCCTTGTCAGGATATACTTTTGCAATGTGTCTCTGTGGCGCAATCAGTTAGTGTGTAGGGCTATTAACCAAAAGGTTGGTGGTTCAATCCCACTCAGGTACGTAATTGACCTTGTTATCAGATTTTGGTGATCTTTAAGTAGACAAGTCAAAATTTCAAACCCCTTGTTATGGTGTAGGGTACCTGGCCTTCTCTGATGTAATCAGAGTTAGATTTGATTCAGTGATTTTATAAAAACAGCTAGGAAGCACAATTTAGCAGTGGGTTGCAGAGAAAAAGAAATATGCTGGCAGAAAAATCCAATTGAGTGATTAAACAGCTCTTCGTTTTCTGGCTTTATTTTTATGCTAACAAATTTGTTCTCTGAAAAGTGTCCACAAAGCAAAGTCTCTGATTAACACCTTTGTAGGGATGGTTTTTCACCTATTACTAAATTAAACTTGCTTCATTGGAAAGGCAGCAAGATGCATCCTCATTTCAATGTCTACTGAAATAATACAGGTTGACACCAGGAAACATTAACGCCACTGCATCCTTGCTGCTTTCTCATGTGGAAGTCTGTTTAATGTGAAAACAAGGTGATATCTAATTAGCACACAGGTAAGGAATTAAGAAAATCTTTATTTAAGGGTGAAGATGTTTCTCACAAAATCGTTGCCCCAATGCATCATTGAAATTCAAGCTGGAAAGATGATTTTAATATATCACTTGTACATTTTGTATTGCTCTTCTGCTGACAATGTAGTTTGTTTTTGTCAATTACCATTTTAATAATAGGGTAAAGAAAATGAAGTGGATTTTTGAAAGAAAACAATACTGTCAATATACTATTAAAACAAATTAAAATGGTAAAAGTTATTGTACTTTAAGTAAAAATAAAAGAGCCAAAATATCAATCCCAGTTTTGGATTACTTTAATTAACAAAAAAAAATGCATATAGCAGAGGATAGTTTCAATCTGCCTACCTCTGGGTTATGGGCCCAGCATGCTTCCATTGCTGTACTCTGCTGCACATGTAAGTGCAAGAGATCCTGAAGCACTCACTCATCATGGGAAAGTACCAATGTGTTTCTTCGTTGGTTGATAGAAGAAACATCTTACAAAAACTCTCCAGATTATTGACTTTTTTAAGTTTTTCTAGGAAACGTTTTAGATGAATGCTTATTAGCATTTGTCAGGATGTACTTTCGCAAAGTGTCTCTGTGGCGCAATCAGTTAGTGTGTACGGCTATTAACCAAAAGGTTGGTGGTTCAATCCCACCCAGGGACGTAATTAACCTTGTTATCAGATTTTGGTGATCTTTAAGTAGACAAGTCAAATTTCATACCCCCTGTTATTGTGTAGGGTACCTGGCCTTCTCAGATGTAATCAGAGTTAGATTTGATTCAGTGATTTTATAAAAACATCTAGGAAGCACAATTTAGCAGTGGGTTGCAGAGAAAAAGAAATATGCTTGCAAAAAAATCAAATTGCGTGATTAAACAGCTCTTCATTTTCTGGCTTTATTTTTATGCTAACAAATTTGTTCTCTGAAAAGTGTCCACAAAGCCAAGTCTCTGATTAACACCTTTGTAGGGATGGTTTTTCACCTATTACTAAATTAAACTTGCTTCATTGGAAAGGCAGCAAGATGCATCCTCATTTCAATGTCTACTGAAATAATACAGGTTGAAACCAGGAAACATTAACGCCACTGCATCCTTGCTGCTTTCTCATGTGGAAGTCTGTTTAATGTGAAAACAAGGTGATATCTAATTAGCACACAGGTAAGGAATTATGAAAATCTTTATTTAAGGGTGAAGATGTTTCTCACAAAATTGTTGCCCCAATGCATCATTGAAATTCAAGCTGGAAAGATGATTTTAATATATCACTTGTACATTTTGTATTGCTCTTCTGGTGACAATGTAGTTTTTTTTGTCAATTACCATTTTAATAATAGGGTAAAGAAAATTAAGTGGATTTTTGAAAGAAAACTATACTGTCAATATACTATTAAAACAAATTAAAATGGTAAAAGTTATTGTACTTTAAGTAAAAATAAAAGAGCAAAAATATCAATCCCAGTTTTGATTACTTAAATTAACAAAAAAAATGCATATAGCAAAGGATAGTTTCAATCTGCCTACCTCTGGGTTATGGGTCCAGCATGCTTCCATTGCAGTACTCTGCTGCACATGTAAGTGCAAGAGATCCTGAAGCACTCACTCATCATGGGAAAGTACCAATGTGTTTATTCGTTGGTTGATGGAAGAAACATCTTACAAAAACTCTCCAGATTATTGATTTTTTAATGTTTTTCTAGGAAACGTTCTAGATGTATGCTTATTAGCCTTTGTCAGTATGTACTTTTTGCAAAGTGTCTCTGTGGCGCAATCGGTTAGTGTGTTCGGCTATTAACCAAAAGGTTGGTGGTTCAATCCCACCCAGGGATGTAATTGACCTTGTGATCAGATTTTGGTGTTATTTAAGTAGACAAGTCAAAATTTCAAACCCCCTCTTATTGTGTAGGGTACCTGGCCTTCTCTGATGTAATCAGAGTTAGATTTGATTCAGTGATTTTATAAAAAACAGCTAGGAAGCACAATTTAGCAGTGGGTTGCAGAGAAAAAAAATATGCTGGCAGAAAAATCCAATTGAGTGATTAAACAGCTCTTCATTTTCTGGCTTTATTTTTATGCTAACAAATTTGTTCTCTGAAAAGTGTCCACAAAGCCAAGTCTCTGATTAACACCTTTGTAAGGATGGTTTTTCACCTATTACTAAATTAAACTTGCTTCATTGGAAAGGCAGCAAGATGCATCCTCATTTCAATGTCTACTGAAATAATACAAGTTGACACCAGGAAACATTAACGCCACTGCATCCTTGCTGCTTTCTCATGTGGAAGTCTGTTTAATGTGAAAACAAGGTGATATCTAATTAGCACACAGGTAAGGAATTAAGAAAATCTTTATTTAAGGGTGAAGATGTTTCTCACAAAATTGTTGACCCAATGCATCATTGAAATTCATGCTGGAAAGATGAATTTAATATATCACTTGTACATTTTGTATTGCTCTTCTGGTGACAATGTAGTTTGTTTTTGTCAATTACCATTTTAATAATAGGGTAAAGAAAATGAAGTGGATTTTTGAAAGAAAACAATACTGTCAATATAATATTAAAACAAATTAAAATGGTAAAAGTTATTGTACTTTAAGTAAAAATAAAAGAGACAAAATATCAATCCCAGTTTTGGATTACTTTAATTAACAAAAAAAAATGCATATAGCAGAGGATAGTTTCAATCTGCCTATCTCTGGGTTATGGGCCCAGCATGCTTCCATTGCAGTACTCTGCTGCACATGTAAGTGCAAGAGATCCTGAAGCACTCACTCATCATGGGAAAGTACCAATGTGTTTCTTCATTGGTTGATGGAAGAAACATCTTACAAAAACTCTCCAGATTATTGACTTTTAAAAATTTTCTAGGAAACGTTCTTGATGAATGCTTATTAGCCTTTGTCAGTATGTACTTTTTGCAAAGTGTCTCTGTGGTGCAATTGGTTAGTGTGTATGGCTATTAACCAAAAGGTTGGTGGTTCAATCCCACCCAGGAATGTAATTGACCTTGTGATCAGATTTTGGTGATATTTAAGTAGACAAGTCAAAATTTCAAACCCCCTCTTATTGTGTAGGGTACCTGGCCTTCTCTGATGTAATCAGAGTTAGATTTGATTCAGTGATTTCATAAAAAACAGCTAGGAAGCACAATTTAGCAGTGGGTTGCAGAGAAAAAAAATATGCTGGCAAAAAAAATCCAATTGAGTGATTAAACAGCTCTTCATTTTCTGGCTTTATTTTTATGCTAACAAATTTGTTCTCTGAAAAGTGTCCACAAAGCCAAGTCTCTGATTAACACCTTTGTAGGGATGGTTTTTCACCTATTACTAAATTAAACTTGCTTCATTGGAAAGGCAGCAAGATGCATCCTCATTTCAATGTCTACTGAAATAATACAAGTTGACACCAGGAAACATTAACGCCACTGCATCCTTGCTGCTTTCTTATGTGGAAGTCTGTTTAATGCGAAAACAAGGTGATATCTAATTAGCACACAGGTAAGGAATTAAGAAAATCTTTATTTAAGGGTGAAGATGTTTCTCACAAAATCGTTGCCCCAATGCATCATTGAAATTCAAGCTGGAAAGATGATTTTAATATATCACTTGTACATTTTGTATTGCTCTTCTGGTGACAATGTAGTTTGTTTTTGTCAATTACCATTTTAATAATAGGGTAAAGAAAATTAAGTGGATTTTTGAAAGAAAACAATACTGTCAATATACTATTAAAACAAATTAAAATGGTAAAAGTTATTGTACTTTAAGTAAAAATAAAAGAGCCAAAATATCAATCCCAGTTTTGGATTACTTTAATTAAAAAAAAAAAGCATACAGCAGAGGATAGTTTCAATCTGCCTACCTCTGGGTTATGAGCCCAGCATGCTTCCATTGCTGTACTCTGCTGCACATGTAAGTGCAAGAGATCCTGAAGCACTCACTCATCATGGGAAAGTACCAATGTGTTTCTTCGTTGGTTGATGGAAGAAACATCTTATAAAACTCCAGATTATTGACTTTTTAAAGTTTTTCTAGGAAACGTTTTAGATGAATGCTTATTAGCCTTTGTCAGTATGTACTTTCGCAAAGTGTCTCTGTGGCGCAATCAGTTAGTGTGTACGGCTGTTAACTAAAAGGTTGGTGGTTCAATACCACCCAGGGATGTAATTGATCTTGTTATCAGATTTTGGTGATCTTGAAGTAGACAAGTCAAAATTTCAAACCCCCTCTTATGGTGTAGGGTACATGGCCTTCTCTGATGTAATCAGAGTTAGATTTGATTCAGTTATTTTATTAAAAAAAACAGCTAGGAAGCACAATTTAGCAGTGGGTTGCAGAGAAAAAAAATATGCTGGCAGAAAAATCCAATCGAGTGATTAAATAGCTCTTCATTTTCTGGCTTTATTTTTATGCTAACAAATTTGTTCTCTGAAAAGTGTCCACAAAGCCAAGTCTCTGATTAACACCTTTGTAAGGATGGTTTTTCACCTATTACTAAATTAAACTTGCTTCATTGGAAAGGCAGCAAGATGCATCCTCATTTCAATGTCTACTGAAATAATACAAGTTGACACCAGGAAACATTAACGCCACTGCTTCCTTGCTGCTTTCTCATGTGGAAGTCTGTTTAATGTGAAAACAAGGTGATATCTAATTAGCACACAGGTAAGGAATTAAGAAAATCTTTATTTAAGGGTGAAGATGTTTCTCACAAATTTGTTGACCCAATGCATCATTGAAATTCAAGCTGGAAAGATGATTTTAATATATCACTTGTACATTTTGTATTGCTCTTCTGATGACAATGTAGTTTGTTTTTGTCAATTACCATTTTAATAATAGGGTAAAGAAAATGAAGTGGATTTTTGAAAGAAAACAATACTGTCAATATACTATTAAAACAAATTAAAATGGTAAAAGTTATTGTACTTTAAGTAAAAATAAAAGAGCCAAAATATCAATCCCAGTTTTGGATTACTTTAATTAACAAAAAAAAATGCATATAGCAGAGGATAGTTTCAATCTGCCTACCTCTGGGTTATGGGCCCAGCATGCTTCCATTGCTGTACTCTGTTGCACATGTAAGTGCAAGAGATCCTGAAGCACTCACTCATCATGGGAAAGTACCAATGTGTTTCTTCGTTGGTTGATAGAAGAAACATCTTACAAAAATGCTCCAGATTATTGACTTTTTTAAGTTTTTCTAGGAAACGTTTTAGATGAATGCTTATTAGCATTTGTCAGTATGTACTTTTGCAAAGTGTCTCTGTGGCGCAATCAGTTAGTGTGTACGGCTATTAACCAAAAGGTTGGTGGTTCAATCCTACCCAAGGACGTAATTGACCTTGTTATCAGATTTTGGTGATCTTTAAGTAGACAAGTCAAATTTCATACCCCCTGTTATGGTGTAGGGTACCTGGCCTTCTCTGATGTAATCAGAGTTAGATTTGATTCAGTGATTTTATAAAAACATCTAGGAAGCACAATTTAGCAGTGGGTTGCAGAGAAAAAGAAATATGCTGGCAAAAAAATCAAATTGCGTGATTAAACAGCTCTTCATTTTCTGGCTTTATTTTTATGCTAACAAATTTGTTCTCTGAAAAGTGTCCACAAAGCCAAGTCTCTGATTAACACCTTTGTAGGGATGGTTTTTCACCTATTACTAAATTAAACTTGCTTCATTGGAAAGGCAGCAAGATGTATCCTCATTTCAATGTCTACTGAAATAATACAGGTTGACACCAGGAAACATTAACGCCACTGCATCCTTGCTGCTTTCTCATGTGGAAGTCTGTTTAATGTGAAAACAAGGTGATATCTAATTAGCACACAGGTAAGGAATTAAGAAAATCTTTATTTAAGGGTGAAGATGTTTCTCACAAAATCGTTGCCCCAATGCATCATTGAAATTCAAGCTGGAAAGATGATTTTAATATATCACTTGTACATTTTGTATTGCTCTTCTGGTGACAATGTAGTTTGTTTTTGTCAATTACCATTTTAATAATAGGGTAAAGAAAATGAAGTGGATTTTTGAAAGAAAACAATACTGTCAATATACTATTAAAACAAATTAAAATGGTAAAAGTTATTGTACTTTAAGTAAAAATAAAAGAGACAAAATATCAATCCCAGTTTTGGATTACTTTAATTAACAAAAAAAAATGCATATAGCAGAGGACAGTTTCAATCTGCCTACCTCTGGGTTATGGGCCCAGCATGCTTCCATTGCAGTACTCTGCTGCACATGTAAGTGCAAGAGATCCTGAAGCACTCACTCATCATGGGAAAGTACCAATGTGTTTCTTCATTGGTTGATGGAAGAAACATCTTACAAAAACTCTCCAGATTATTGACTTTTTAAAGTTTTTCTAGGAAACGTTTTAGATGAATGCTTATTAGCCTTTGTCAGTATGGACTTTTGCAAAGTGTCTCTGTGGCGCAATCAGTTAGTATGTACGGCTATTAACCATAAGGTTGGTGGTTCAATCCCACCCAGGGACCTAATTTCCCTTGTTATCAGATTTTGGTGATCTTTAAGTAGACAAGTCAAAATTTCAAACCCCCTGTTACGGTGTAGGGTACCTGGCCTTCTCTGATGTAATCAGAGTTAGATTTGATTCAGTGATTTTATAAAAACAGCTAGGAAGCACAATTTAGCAGTGGGTTGCAGAGAAAAAAAATATGCTGGCAGTAAAATCCAATTGAGTAATTAAACAGCTCTTCATTTTCTGGCTTTATTTTTATGCTAACAAATTTGTTCTCTGAAAAGTGTCCACAAAGCCAAGTCTCTGATTAACACCTTTGTAAGGATGGTTTTTCACCTATTACTAAATTAAACTTGCTTCATTGGAAAGGCAGCAAGATGCATCCTCATTTCAATGTCTACTGAAATAATACAAGTTGACACCAGGAAACATTAACGCCACTGCATCCTTGCTGCTTTCTCATGTGGAAGTCTGTTTAATATGAAAACAAGGTGATATCTAATTAGCACACAGATAAGGAATTAAGAAAATCTTTATTTAAGGGTGAAGATGTTTCTCACAAAATCGTTGCCCCAATGCATCATTGAAATTCAAGCTGGAAATATGATTTTAATATATCACTTGTACATTTTGTATTGCTCTTCTGGTGACAATGTAGTTTGTTTTTGTCAATTACCATTTTAATAATAGGGTAAAGAAAATGAAGTGGATTTTTGAAAGAAAACAATACTGTCAATATACTATTAAAACAAATTAAAATGGTAAAAGTTGTTGTACTTTAAGTAAAAATAAAAGAGCCAAAATATCAATCCCAGTTTTGGATTACTTTAATTAACAAAAAAAAATGCATATAGCAGAAGATAGTTTCAATCTGCCTACCTCTGGGTTATGGGCCCAGCATGCTTCCATTGCTGTACTCTGCTGCACATGTAAGTGCAAGAGATCCTGAAGCACTCACTCATCATGGGAAAGTACCAATGTGTTTCTTCGTTGGTTGATGGAAGAAACATCTTACAAAAACTCTCCAGATTATTGACTTTTTAAAGTTTTTCTAGGAAACGTTTTAGATGAATGCTTATTAGCCTTTGTCAGTATGTACTTTTGCAAAGTGTCTCTGTGGCGCAATCAGTTAGTATATACGGCTATTAACCAAAAGGTTGGTGGTTCAATCCCACCCAGGGACCTAATTGACCTTGTTATCAGATTTTGGTGATCTTTAAGTAGACAAGTCAAAATTTCAAACCCCCTGTTATGGTGTAGGGTACCTGGCCTTCTCTGATGTAATCAGAGTTAGATTTGATTCAGTGATTTTATAAAAACAGCTAGGAAGCACAATTTAGCAGTGGTTTGCAGAGAAAAAAAATATGCTGGCAGAAAAATCCAATTGAGTGATTAAACAGCTCTTTATTTTCTGGCTTTATTTTTATGCTAACAAATTTGTTCTCTGAAAAGTGTCCACAAAGCCAAGTCTCTGATTAACACCTTTGTAAGGATGGTTTTTCACCTATTACTAAATTAAACTTGCTTCATTGGAAAGGCAGCAAGATGCATCCTCATTTCAATGTCTACTGAAATAATACAGGTTGACACCAGGAAACATTAACGCCACTGCATCCTTGCTGCTTTCTCATGTGGAAGTCTGTTTAATGTGAAAACAAGGTGATATCTAATTAGCACACAGGTAAGGAATTAAGAAAATCTTTATTTAAGGGTGAAGATGTTTCTCACAAAATCGTTGCCCCAATGCATCATTGAAATTCAAGCTGGAAAGATGATTTTAATATATCACTTGTACATTTTGTATTGCTCTTCTGGTGACAATGTAGTTTGTTTTTGTCAATTACCATTTTAATAATAGGGTAAAGAAAATGAAGTGGATTTTTGAAAGAAAACAATACTGTCAATATACTATTAAAACAAATTAAAATGGTAAAAGTTATTGTACTTTAAGTAAAAATAAAAGAGCCAAAATATCAATCCCAGTTTTGGATTACTTTAATTAACAAACAAAAAAATGCATATAGCAGAGGATAGTTTCAATCTGCCTACCTCTGGGTTATGGGCCCAGCATGCTTCCATTGCTGTACTCTGCTGCACATGTAAGTGCAAGAGATCCTGAAGCACTCACTCATCATGGGAAAGTACCAATGTGTTTCTTCGTTGGTTGATAGAAGAAACATCTTACAAAAACTCTCCAGATTATTGACTTTTTAAAGTTTTTCTAGGAAATTTTCTTTCTAGTGTCCTTCGTTTGGGAGAAAAATGCAAAGGTACAAGACAGCTTTTCCTTGCCAATATCTCTCTTTTGCAAAGAGCTGCGCATTGGAAAATTCATGGCTATGCCGTGTAGATGATGGTCTAACAGGAGGCTTTAAAATTTTCTTTCTAGTGTAATTCGTTTGGGAGAAAAATGCAATGGTACAAGACAGCTTTTCCTTGCCAATATCTCTCTTTTGCAAAGAGCTGCGCATTGGAAAATTCAGGGCTATGTCGTGTAGATGATGGCCTAACAGGAGGCTTTAAAATTTTCTTTCTAGTGTCCTTCGTTTGGGAGAAAAATGCAAAGGTACAAGACAGCTTTTCCTTGCCAATATCTCTCTTTTGCAAAGAGCTGCGCATTGGAAAATTCAGGGCTATGTCGTGTAGATGATGGCCTAACAGGAGGCTTTAAAATGTTCTTTCTAGTGTCCTTCGTTTGGGAGAAAAATGCAAAGGTACAAGACAGCTTTTTCTTGCCAATATCTCTCTTTTGCAAAGAGCTGCGCATTGGAAAATTCATGGCTATGCCGTGTAGATGATGGTCTAACAGGAGGCTTTAAAATTTTCTTTCTAGTGTAATTCGTTTGGGAGAAAAATGCAATGGTACAAGACAGCTTTTCCTTACCAATATCTCTCTTTTGCAAAGAGCTGCGCATTGGAAAATTCAGGGCTATGTCGTGTAGATGATGGCCTAACAGGAGGCTTTAAAATGTTCTTTCTAGTGTCCTTCGTTTGGGAGAAAAATGCAAAGGTACAAGACAGCTTTTCCTTGCCAATATCTCTCTTTTGCAAAGAGCTGCGCATTGGAAAATTCAGGGCTATGTCGTGTAGATGATGGCCTAACAGGAGGCTTTAAAATTTTCTTTCTAGTGTCCTTCATTTGGAAGAAAAATGCAAAGGTACAAGACAGCTTTTCCTTGCCAATATCTCTCTTTTGCAAAGAGCTACGCATTGGAAAATTCAGGGCTATGTCGTGTAGATGATGGCCTAACAGGAGGCTTTAAAATTTTCTTTCTAGTGACCTTCGTTTGGGAGAAAAATGCAAAGGTACAAGACAGCTTTTCCTTGCCAATATCTCTCTTCTGCAAAGAGCTGCGCATTGGAAAATTCAGGGCTATGTCGTGTAGATGATGGCCTAACAGGAGGCTTTAAAATTTTCTTTCTAGTGTCCTTCGTTTGGGAGAAAAATGCAAAGGTACAAGACAGCTTTTCCTTGCCAATATCTCTCTTTTGCAAAGAGCTACGCATTGGAAAATTCAGGGCTATGTCGTGTAGATGATGGCCTAACAGGAGGCTTTAAAATTTTCTTTCTAGTGACCTTCGTTTGGGAGAAAAATGCAAAGGTACAAGACAGCTTTTCCTTGCCAATATCTCTCTTTTGCAAAGAGCTACGTATTGGAAAATTCAGGGCTATGTCGTGTAGATGATGGCCTAACAGGAGGCTTTAAAATTTTCTTTCTAGTGTCCTTCGTTTGGGAGAAAAAAATGCAATTTTTTAGGCCATCATCTGATGGCCTAACAGGAGGCTTTAAAATTTTCTTTCTAGTGACCTTCGTTTGGGAGAAAAATGCAAAGGTACAAGACAGCTTTTCCTTGCCAATATCTCTCTTTTGCATAGAGCTGCGCATTGGAAAATTCAGGGCTATGTCGTGTAGATGATGGCATAACAGGAGGCTTTAAAATTTTAATTCTAGTGTCCTTCGTTTGGGAGAAAAATGCAAAGGTACAAGACAGCTTTTCCTTGCCAATATCTCTCTTTTGCAAAGAGCTGCGCATTGGAAAATTCAGGGCTATGTCGGGTAGATGATGGCCTAACAGGAGGCTTTAAAATTTTAATTCTAGCCCAGGAGCTCTATGTGATGTATTTTTTGCCATGTAAGGTATTTCTGTCGTGTTTTATTGCGTCTCAGGGCGCCCCCCCCAGCGCCCTGCACCCTCAGTGACCGGAGTATGAAGTGTGCTGAGAGCAATGGCGCACAGCTGCAGTGCTGTGCGCTACCTTATTGAAGACAGGAACGTCTTCTGCCGCCGATTTTTCCGGACCTCTTCGCTCTTCTGGCTCTGTAAGGGGGCCGGCGGCGCGGCTCCGGGACCCATCCAGGCTGGACCTGTGATCGTCCCTCTGGAGCTAATGTCCAGTAGCCAAGAAGCCCAATCCACTCTGCACGCAGGTGAGTTTGCTTCTTCTCCCCTTAGTCCCTCGATGCAGTGAGCCTGTTGCCAGCAGGTCTCACTGAAAATAACAAACCTAAACTAAAACTTTCACTAAGAAGCTCAGGAGAGCCCCTAGTGTGCACCCTTCTCGTCGGGCACAGAAATCTAACTGAGGCTTGGAGGAGGGTCATAGGGGGAGGAGCCAGTGCACACCAGCTAGTCCTAAAGCTTTCTTTAGATGTGCCCAGTCTCCTGCGGAGCTGCTATTCCCCATGGTCCTTACGGAGTCCCCAGCATCCACTTAGGACGTTAGAGAAAATAAGGATAAAGTGGACTACAGAAACTGATGCTCTAACCAAAGGAGAGAGAGAGAGAGAGAAAAGCACAAGGGAAAGTGGGCAATCGGAACACCATAGAGAGAGGAGAGATAGAAATGCCTGAAAAAGTAAAGGGGGTTGGGTATGGCATCCGGCGCTCGGGATTCCAGCAGTCACATGATACCTAATCCTAATCCTAACCCTCTGGGGGGGGTGGCGGATAGGGCTAACCCTCAGGGGGTGGCAGCTAGGACTAACCCCCCCCCACCTCCTAGTGCCTTCCCTAACACCCCCTCCCCCGGTCCTAACCCTCCCTCCAATACTCGCCTTCGGGATGTTGGCTGTCTGTGTGCCGGCACCAGTCTCCCAAGTGGTGTCAGGATTCCAACATCGGTCAAATGACCGCCGGTATACCGTCTGCCGGGATGGTAAATGTATCCTGAGGACAGGTAGTGAGTGTGGAGGGATAGGTGGTTCAGTAAAATGTAACAGCTCAAACTGCGATCATTCACTGATAAATTGATTTATAGCTCTCCCTTTTTAACCATTGCAGTCATAAAAGCAATGTTTTTTAAACTTTTAAATAAAGCTTGTTAGCATCCCCAGCACACTGTATATGCTGGGAGATGTAGTTCTCAATATGAAAACATTTAATTACTGTATGAACTCTAATTCCCAAACTGAAACCTCTCACAAACACACACTCCTAAATCTAGTACACACACACACACATTTCCCCAGTACTGACAACTCTCATCACTTCCACACACTGACAACTCCCTCCTGCTCCTCTCCCCACTGACACTGACAGCTCCCTCACAGTCACACACATCCTCCACCCCCCCACACACACACTGATAGCACACATGCACAAATCCCCCCCTCCTCGACACTAACTGTCACGGACTGCTTGGGCAGCAGGGGGCAGGCTCTGACTTGAAGTGCTGAAATTCAACAGCTCTCTCGAACTTGCAAGGCATGGCTGTGCAGCTGTCTCCAGCCATCTCCTTGCCCACTGTGTAATTTGTGGCGTTCTCTGATGTTCCCCGCTCTGCCTCTACAACCGGCACATAATGTACAGCAGTGGTGACTCCTGAGTATGGGCCTGGAGAACTCCGCCTACCGGGGGGTAGGGATTAATAATTTCAAAGGGGCAGAGCTAGGAGTGAAGCAGTGGACAGCAGTTGAGGGGCGTTTCAAACTGTAACAGGGTTGGGACAATTTCAGTATCCTTCCCTCACCGTCTAATTGGTCAGTCCCACGCTGATTGCCATAGCGCCCTTTCGAGACTGCAGAACTCTATCCCTTAGCCACGGTTGGCACAGCTGGATGGTGCCCCTGGCAAGTGCCATCCTGGCCAAGGGGTAGATACGCCCCTGAGGGTCAGGGCCAGCAACAGAAATCTCGGGGCCCAGTACACTGATATCTCTGGGGCCCCCTCAACCCCCCCTTAACTTGGCAGAGGGATCTTTAAAAAAAAATGGAGCCTTTGACTCGGACCGTCAGTGAGGCCGGCAGGTGGTTTTCATACTGGGCTATCCAGCTCTTCGGTGGCGGTGGCAGGGACATTCAGAAAAGGGCCAGCACAGCAACATGCATAATAATGGCAATACAGTATGGACCACAGGGACTGGACAAAGTGATGGGGTAAAAGGAGGGGGGAGGGTTTAGTTGGCCTGTTAATTGTTTTCCTGCTTAAATTGAGCAGTTGGTGGATACACTTTAAAAAGCAATATTGGCACTGTGGCCCCATTATTTCTGTTCTTAATACTTGGAGCCCTGAACAAGTGTCCCCTTTGTCCCTCCTGTCACCGGGCCTGTTCAGGCGTTACCTATGGAGAAGCTGCGAAATGACATCCTAGGACACGATACTGCACCATGCATCACCATTATATTTCAGTGTGCCTTGTCAATATTTAAATCTTATTCTGTGTGACGTGAGTTGTAAATGGTTGAAAATCTCTGTGCTACAGTATCGTCACCATGTAGTTATAACAACACCGCAAAACCACCAAAAGACGTGTTTTGGTAGAGGGACTGCTGGAGGGGCCCATTGGGGCCCCCAGTTTGCTACCCCACCCCAGTATACCTGTGCTGTAGCCAGTGGAAGGGGCACTATCTTCCCGGTGATCTCTTCGGGAAGATGGTGCCGCACATAGAAAGCAAAGACTCTGGCTGCACTCTCCTGCCCTCGCTCTAAGCAAGGTGATCGGGCCACAAAAGGACCCCTGTCGGACCCCGGCCTGTGGGCCACAAAAGGATGCATTGGGGGCGGCATGCGGCCCATGGGTTTGACACCCCTGCCCTAGAGTATCAAAATTTGTTTCACGGCACCCCTAGGCCAAAGTTTTTTTTATTGAGAAATTCAGAAAAAAATATAAAATTAAGTAAATTGTGTTTATAGCATGTCATCCTCAGGTTCAGTTATGTTGTGAGGGAATGGTTTTGCCAATTTAATAAAGTATAAATAATTTTAATTGGTCCTGGACCACCAAACTATGCTACCAGTGCAAGAACCCCAGTTTGGAAACTACTGCCATAAAATAAACCTTTTTTGTTTTTTTTAAACTACATGTAATACACCTTAGATCTCAGTTCCTAAAAGGTTTTAAACCTTTGCATACAGTAAAGCAGTGGTTCTCAAACTCGGTCCTCAGGACCCCACAGGGTTCACGTTTTCCATGTCACCCAACAGCTGCACTGTGTATCACCAACTGTCATATTTTAAAAATCTACAGGTGACCTGCAAAACATGAACCGTGTGGGGTCCTGAGGACCGAGTTTGAGAACCTGTGCAGTAAACTACACATATTTAAAAATCCTACACCGGGCACAAGTGCTCACGGGCCAATTTCATGGCAGTCTCGGATAGGAGGGCATTGTGGATTCACCAAGGGAATGCTGATGCTGACTCCAAGAAGAAAGGGAGTCTCTTCCCTATGAAGGTGAAGCCTTGTTTGGCGACGGCCTAGTTAATTTGATCTCGGCAGCTCCCGCAGGTAAGTCATCCTTCTTGCCCTATGTTCCCTCTCAACGGATGAAGACGCATCATTATCTGACGCAGTCATTTCGGCCCAATAGATATGCAAGAAGTTAAGATTCCCCTTTCTTTGCAGGTAGAGGAAGGAAAAGAGGGAAGAGGTCTGTAGCCTCTTCAAGATCGCAGGAGCAGAGATCGTCCTCTGCTTTTGCCAAATCCACTGCATGACGCTGGGGCTCTCTTGCAGGAGCCCGCACCAGTGGGGGGCACGTCTAAAACTCTTCAGTCAGTTCTGGATTCATTGGGACCTGGACTCGTGAGTAGAGATGAGCGGGTTCGGTTTCTTTGAATCCGAACCCGCACGAACTTCACTTTTTTTTTCACGGGTCCGAGCGACTCGGATCTTCCCGCCTTGCTCGGTTAACCCGAGCGCGCCCGAACGTCATCATGACGCTGTCGGATTCTCGCGAGACTCGGATTCTATATAAGGTGCCGCGCGTCGCCGCCATTTTCACACGTGCATTGAGATTGATAGGGAGAGGACGTGGCTGGCGTCCTCTCCATTAGAATAGATTAGAAGAGAGAGAGAGAGAGAGAGAGAGATTGTGCAGACAGAGTTTACCACAGTGACCAGTGCAGTTGTTGTTAAGTTAACTTTTATTTAATATATCCGTTCTCTGCTATATCCGTTCTCTGCCTGAAAAAAACGATACACAGCAGTCACACAGTGTGACTCAGTCTGTGTGCACTCAGCTCAGCCCAGTGTGCTGCACATCAATGTATAAAAGCTTATAATAATTGTGGGGGAGACTGGGGAGCACTGCAGGTTGTTATAGCAGGAGCCAGGAGTACATAATATTATATTAATTTAAAATTAAACAGTGCACACTTTTGCTGCAGGAGTGCCACTGCCAGTGTGACTAGTGGTGACCAGTGCCTGACCACCAGTATAGTAGTATATTGCTGTATACTATCTCTTTATCAACCAGTCTATATTAGCAGCAGACACAGTACAGTGCGGTAGTTCACGGCTGTGGCTACCTCTGTGTCGGCAGTCGGCACTCGGCAGGCAGTCCGTCCATCCATAATTGTATAATTATATACCACCTAACCGTGGTATTTTTTTTTCTTTCTTTATACCGTCGTCATAGTCATACTAGTTGTTACGAGTATACTACTATCTCTTTATCAACCAGTGTACAGTGCGGTAGTTCACGGCTGTGGCTACCTCTGTGTCGGCAGTCGGCAGGCAGTCCGTCCATCCATAATTGTATTATTATAATATATACCACCTAACCGTGGTTTTTTTTTCATTCTTTATACCGTCATAGTGTCATACTAGTTGTTACGAGTATACTACTATCTCTTTATCAACCAGTGTACAGTGCGGTAGTTCACGGCTGTGGCTACCTCTGTGTCGGCAGTCGGCAGGCAGTCCGTCCATCCATAATTGTATTATAATATATACCACCTAACCGTGGTTTTTTTTTCATTCTTTATACCGTCATAGTGTCATACTAGTTGTTACGAGTATACTACTATCTCTTTATCAACCAGTGTACAGTGCGGTAGTTCACGGCTGTGGCTACCTCTGTGTCGGCACTCGGCAGGCAGTCCGTCCATCCATAATTGTATTATAATATATACCACCTAACCGTGGTTTTTTTTTTATTCTTTATACCGTCATAGTGTCATACTAGTTGTTACGAGTATACTACTATCTCTTTATCAACCAGTGTACAGTGCGGTAGTTCACGGCTGTGGCTACCTCTGTGTCGGCACTCGGCAGGCAGTCCGTCCATCCATAATTGTATTATAATATATACCACCTAACCGTGGTTTTTTTTTCATTCTTTATACCGTCATAGTCAGTCATACTAGTTGTTACGAGTATACTACTATCTCTTTATCAACCAGTGTACAGTGCGGTAGTTCACGGCTGTGGCTACCTCTGTGTCGGCAGTCGGCAGGCAGTCCGTCCATCCATAATTGTATTATTATAATATATACCACCTAACCGTGGTTTTTTTTTCATTCTTTATACCGTCATAGTGTCATACTAGTTGTTACGAGTATACTACTATCTCTTTATCAACCAGTGTACAGTGCGGTAGTTCACGGCTGTGGCTACCTCTGTGTCGGCAGTCGGCAGGCAGTCCGTCCATCCATAATTGTATTATAATATATACCACCTAACCGTGGTTTTTTTTTCATTCTTTATACCGTCATAGTGTCATACTAGTTGTTACGAGTATACTACTATCTCTTTATCAACCAGTGTACAGTGCGGTAGTTCACGGCTGTGGCTACCTCTGTGTCGGCAGTCGGCAGGCAGTCCGTCCATCCATAATTGTATTATAATATATACCACCTAACCGTGGTTTTTTTTTCATTCTTTATACCGTCATAGTCAGTCATACTAGTTGTTACGAGTATACTACTATCTCTTTATCAACCAGTGTACAGTGCGGTAGTTCACGGCTGTGGCTACCTCTGTGTCGGCACTCGGCAGGCAGTCCGTCCATCCATAATTGTATTATAATATATACCACCTAACCGTGGTTTTTTTTTTATTCTTTATACCGTCATAGTGTCATACTAGTTGTTACGAGTATACTACTATCTCTTTATCAACCAGTGTACAGTGCGGTAGTTCACGGCTGTGGCTACCTCTGTGTCGGCAGTCGGCAGGCAGTCCGTCCATCCATAATTGTATTATTATAATATATACCACCTAACCGTGGTTTTTTTTTCATTCTTTATACCGTCATAGTGTCATACTAGTTGTTACGAGTATACTACTATCTCTTTATCAACCAGTGTACAGTGCGGTAGTTCACGGCTGTGGCTACCTCTGTGTCGGCAGTCGGCAGGCAGTCCGTCCATCCATAATTGTATTATAATATATACCACCTAACCGTGGTTTTTTTTTCATTCTTTATACCGTCATAGTGTCATACTAGTTGTTACGAGTATACTACTATCTCTTTATCAACCAGTGTACAGTGCGGTAGTTCACGGCTGTGGCTACCTCTGTGTCGGCAGTCGGCAGGCAGTCCGTCCATCCATAATTGTATTATAATATATACCACCTAACCGTGGTTTTTTTTTCATTCTTTATACCGTCATAGTCAGTCATACTAGTTGTTACGAGTATACTACTATCTCTTTATCAACCAGTGTACAGTGCGGTAGTTCACGGCTGTGGCTACCTCTGTGTCGGCACTCGGCAGGCAGTCCGTCCATCCATAATTGTATTATAATATATACCACCTAACCGTGGTTTTTTTTTCATTCTTTATACCGTCGTCATACTAGTTGTTACGAGTATACTACTATCTCTTTATCAACCAGTGTACAGTGCGGTAGTTCACGGCTGTGGCTACCTCTGTGTCGGCACTCGGCAGGCAGTCCGTCCAACCATAATTGTATTATAATATATACCACCTAACCGTGGTTTTTTTTTCATTCTTTATACCGTCGTCATACTAGTTGTTACGAGTATACTACTATCTCTTTATCAACCAGTGTACAGTGCGGTAGTTCACGGCTGTGGCTACCTCTGTGTCGGCACTCAGCAGGCAGTCCGTCCAACCATAATTGTATTATAATATATACCACCTAACCGTGGTTTTTTTTTCATTCTTTATACCGTCGTCATACTAGTTGTTACGAGTATACTACTATCTCTTTATCAACCAGTGTACAGTGCGGTAGTTCACGGCTGTGGCTACCTCTGTGTCGGCACTCGGCAGGCAGTCCGTCCATCCATAATTGTATTATATACCACCTAACCGTGGTTTTTTTATACCACCTAACCGTGGCAGTCCGTCCATAATTGTATACTAGTATCCAATCCATCCATCTCCATTGTTTACCTGAGGTGCCTTTTAGTTCTGCCTATAAAATATGGAGAACAAAAAAGTTGAGGTTCCAAAATTAGGGAAAGATCAAGATCCACTTCCACCTCGTGCTGAAGCTGCTGCCACTAGTCATGGCCGAGACGATGAAATGCCAGCAACGTCGTCTGCCAAGGCCGATGCCCAATGTCATAGTACAGAGCATGTCAAATCCAAAACACCAAATATCAGAAAAAAAAAGGACTCCAAAACCTAAAATAAAATTGTCGGAGGAGAAGCGTAAACTTGCCAATATGCCATTTACCACACGGAGTGGCAAGGAACGGCTGAGGCCCTGGCCTATGTTCATGGCTAGTGGTTCAGCTTCACATGAGGATGGAAGCACTCAGCCTCTCGCTAGAAAACTGAAAAGACTCAAGCTGGCAAAAGCACCGCAAAGAACTGTGCGTTCTTTGAAATCCCAAATCCACAAGGAGAGTCCAATTGTGTCGGTTGCGATGCCTGACCTTCCCAACACTGGACGTGAAGAGCATGCGCCTTCCACCATTTGCACGCCCCCTGCAAGTGCTGGAAGGAGCACCCGCAGTCCAGTTCCTGATAGTCAGATTGAAGATGTCAGTGTTGAAGTACACCAGGATGAGGAGGATATGGGTGTTGCTGGCGCTGGGGAGGAAATTGACCAGGAGGATTCTGATGGTGAGGTGGTTTGTTTAAGTCAGGCACCCGGGGAGACACCTGTTGTCCGTGGGAGGAATATGGCCGTTGACATGCCAGGTGAAAATACCAAAAAAATCAGCTCTTCGGTGTGGAGGTATTTCACCAGAAATGCGGACAACAGGTGTCAAGCCGTGTGTTCCCTTTGTCAAGCTGTAATAAGTAGGGGTAAGGACGTTAACCACCTCGGAACATCCTCCCTTATACGTCACCTGCAGCGCATTCATAATAAGTCAGTGACAAGTTCAAAAACTTTGGGTGACAGCGGAAGCAGTCCACTGACCAGTAAATCCCTTCCTCTTGTAACCAAGCTCACGCAAACCACCCCACCAACTCCCTCAGTGTCAATTTCCTCCTTCCCCAGGAATGCCAATAGTCCTGCAGGCCATGTCACTGAAATGATGGGTTGGTTAAAGTGTGCATGTCCTGTTTTGTTTATACAACATAAGGGTGGGTGGGAGGGCCCAAGGATAATTCCATCTTGCACCTCTTTTTTCTTTTCTTTTTCTTTGCATCATGTGCTGATTGGGGAGGGTTTTTTGGAAGGGACATCCTGCGTGACACTGCAGTGCCACTCCTAGATGGGCCCGGTGTTTGTGTCGGCCACTAGGGTCGCTAATCTTACTCACACAGCTACCTCATTGCGCCTCTTTTTTTCTTTGCGTCATGTGCTGTTTGGGGAGGGTTTTTTGGAAGGGACATCCTGCGTGACACTGCAGTGCCACTCCTAGATGTGCCCGGTGTTTGTGTCGGCCACTAGGGTCGCTAATCTTACTCACACAGCTACCTCATTGCGCCTCTTTTTTTTCTTTGCGTCATGTGCTGTTTGGGGAGGGTTTTTTGGAAGGGACATCCTGCGTGACACTGCAGTGCCACTCCTAGATGTGCCCGGTGTTTGTGTCGGCCACTAGGGTCGCTAATCTTACTCACACAGTCAGCTACCTCATTGCGCCTCTTTTTTTCTTTGCGTCATGTGCTGTTTGGGGAGGGTTTTTTGGAAGGGCCATCCTGCGTGACACTGCAGTGCCACTCCTAGATGGGCCCGGTGTTTGTGTCGGCCACTAGGGTCGCTAATCTTACTCACACCAGCTACCTCATTGCGCCTCTTTTTTTCTTTGCGTCATGTGCTGTTTGGGGAGGGTTTTTTGGAAGGGACATCCTGCGTGACACTGCAGTGCCACTCCTAGATGGGCCCGGTGTTTGTGTCGGCCACTAGGGTCGCTTATCTTACTCACACAGCGACCTCGGTGCAAATTTTAGGACTAAAAATATATTGTGAGGTGTGAGGTATTCAGAATAGACTGAAAATGAGTGTAAATTATGGTTTTTGAGGTTAATAATACTTTGGGATCAAAAATGACCCCCAAATTCTATGATTTAAGCTGTTTTTTAGTGTTTTTGGAAAAAAAACACCCGAATCCAAAACAACACCCGAATCCGACAAAAATAATTCGGTGAGGTTTTGCCAAAACGCGTTCGAACCCAAAACACGGCCGCGGAACCGAACCCAAAACCAAAACACAAAACCCGAAAAATTTCAGGCGCTCATCTCTACTCGTGAGCTTTACAAATAGTGTCCCAAGGGTACAAACTGGGGTTTCAAGACGTTCCCCCTAACCGATTGTTCAAATCAGCCTTAGTCAGCAGGGAGAAGGTTTTTATTCAAGCCTCTTCGTGGTCCCGAAGCCGGACGGCTCAGTCAGACCAATCTTAAATCTGAAATCCCTTAATTTCTACCTAAAGAAATTCAATTTCAAGATGGAATCTCTCAGGGTAGTGATCTCCAGTCCGGGGGATAAAGGAGATTTCATGGTTTTGGTAGACATAAAGGATGCCTACTTATATGTTCCCATTTAGCCACTGCATCAAGCTACCTGAGGTTTGCAATTCAGGATTGTCATTACCAATTTCAGACGTTGCCGTTTGGTCTGTCCACGGCTCCGAGGATTTTCACCAGGGTGATGGCGGAAATGATGGTTCTCCTTCGCAAGCAAGGAGTCACAATTATCCCGTACTTGGATGATCTCCTGATAAAGGCGAGATCCAGGGACCAGTTGGTGCAAAACATCTACTCTCCCTGACAGTTCTTCAACAACATGGTTGGCTCCTAAACTTGCCAAAATCGCAGTTGGTCCCAATGACGCGGTTGTTGTTTTTGGGAGTGATACTGGACACAGAAGAGGTTTTCTTCTAGTGGAAAGGCTCTGGAGATCCAGAGTCTGGTCAAACAAATTCTGAAACCAGCAAGAGTGTTAATCCATCAATGCATTCAGTTGCTGGGGAAGATGGTTGCGGCCTACGAGGCCATTCAGTTTGGCCATGGGGATAGACGGGCTCCGCAGGAGACATGGGCACTTTAAGAAAGACTTTAGTTCTGGGTGTGCACTGGCTCCTCCCTCTATGCCCCTCCTCCAGACCTTAGTTTGATACTGTACCAGTGGAGACTGGGTGCTTTTCAGGAGCTCTCCTGAGCTTTCTGACAGAAAGTATTTTGTTAGGTTTTTAATTTTCAGGGAGCAACAGACTCCCTCATCGAGGGACTGAGGGTAGAGAAGCAGCCCTACTCTCTGAGTTGCAAGGTCCTGCTTCTTAGGCTACTGGACACCATTAGCTCCAGTGGGATTGGTACGCAGGATCTCACCCTCGCCGTCCGTCCCAGAGCCGCGCCGCCGTCCCCCTCGCAGAGCCGGAAGATAGAAGCCGGGTGAGTATGAGAAGAAAAGAAGACTTCAGAGGCGGCAGAAGACTTCATGATCTTCACTGAGGTAACGCACAGCACTGCAGCTGTGCGCCTTTGCTCCCATACACCTCACATACTCCGGTCACTGTAAGGGTGCAGGGCGCAGGGGGGGCGCCCTGGGCAGCAATATAAACCTCTTTCGCAAAAATATAACATATATACAGCTGGGCACTTTATATATGTATAAGCCCCCACCAATTTTACAGTTTAAGCGGGACAGAAGCCCGCCTCCGAGGGGGCGGGGCTTCTCCCTCAGCACTCACCAGCGCCATTTTTTCTCCACAGCACCGCTGAGAGGAAGCTCCCCGGACTCTACCCTGCTTATACCACGTTAGACAAGAGGGTTGAAAAGAGGGGGGGGGGGGGGCACATAATTCGCAAATTACATACAGCAGCACTACTGCGCAAACATTAAGTTACTGTTTTATTCCTGGGTTATATAGCGCTGGGGGGTGTGCTGGCATACTCTCTCTCTGTCTCTCCAAAGGGCCTTGTGGGGAAACTGTCTTCAGAAAAAGCATTCCCTGTGTGTGAAGTGTGTCGGTACACGTGTGTCGACATGTCTGAGGAAGAAGGCTATATTAGAGAGGAGCGGGAGCAAATGAATGTGGTGTCTCCGCCGACAGCTGATTGGATGGATATGTGGAATGTTTTAAATGCTAGTGTAAACTCATTGCACAAAAGATTAGACAAGGCAGAAGCTTTGGGACAGTCAGGGTTTCAACCCATGCCTGATCCTATGTTTCAGGGACTGTCAGGGTCTCATAAGCGCCCACTATCCCAGATTGTTGACACAGATACCGACACGGATTCTGACTCCAGTGTCGATTACGATGATGCAAAGTTACAGCCAAAATTGGCAAAATCCATTCGATTTATGATTATGGCAATAAAAGATGTTTTGCACATCACAGAGGAACCCCCTGTCGCTGACAAGAGGGTACATATGTACAAGGGAAAGAAGCCTGAGGTATCCTTTCCCCCCTCACACGAGCTGAACGAGTTATGTGAAAAAGCTTGGGAATCTCCAGATAAAAGACTGCAGATTTCCAAAAGGATTCTTATGGCGTATCCTTTCCCATCAACGGATAGGTTACGATGGGAATCCTCCCCTAGGGTGGACAAAGCATTAACAC
This sequence comes from Pseudophryne corroboree, assembly GCF_028390025.1. Taxonomy (NCBI): domain Eukaryota; kingdom Metazoa; phylum Chordata; class Amphibia; order Anura; family Myobatrachidae; genus Pseudophryne; species Pseudophryne corroboree. The sequence goes on from NW_026969146.1 coordinate 927,243, forward strand.
GCTTATCCAAGAAGGTAGCCCTCCCGTCCCAGGATACGGCTACCCTCAAAGAGTGTGCTGACTGCAAACAGGAGATTACCCTGAAGTCCATTTATACACATTCAGGTACCTTACTCAGACCGGCAATTGCGTCGGCCTGGGTGTGTAGTGCTGTAGCGGCATGGACAAATACCTTATCTGAGGGGATGGATAGCCTAGACAAGGATACTATTTTATTGACCCTGGGGCATATAAGAGATGCTGTCCTATATATGTGTGTATGCAAACTACAGGTGGTGCTGCAGGGCCCCACACCCTTTTACTTGTCTTGTAGAGCAGCTCTGAAGCTGTTACAGTGCCCAGCTGCTGCAAGAAATCAGCTTGAATGCTTCAGGGGCTTGGGCATGGCCAACATGAGCCCCACACCGAAGGAGGGTGGGGGTGTTTAATGCAAACTTGGGGTTATCCAAGCGCCGCAAAAGGCCGCCATGCCCTGCATGCCCCTTTTCTCTTTTCATATACAGATGAGGGTTCCAGCCAACTTTGGCCCACTGCTTGGATGACATCACCGTATGCAAATCCGTCTGCTGCAGACCTTCCCCCAGGAATGCTTGCAATAGTTGTTGCATATGGTTTAATGTCTGAGGGTGCTTCAGTATTAGGCAGCCTTCCGCCCTCCCATGTTCATCTGAAAAGATGTGGTCTCCCTGCAGTTGTTGTCCCCAGACGAGAGTTCCCTTGTGCTTCCTCAGTTAAATCTCCTTAACTTGACGGGGGTGTGCCCGAGCAGCCACCCTCCCCAGCCCTATCCCAACACATACTTATCTTGCATATGAGATCTCTTGATCATGAAGATAGTTCTCACAGGTTGAGGCTCATCCCGCTCCCCGCTGGAGAGGGCTTCAGCAGAAGGGTGAGTACGTGTGGCCAGAGACCTCCCTTCCCATGCGCAGGCCTGCAGAGTCTGCCGCGCAGGATGGGGCATGTGGCACTCTCCCTCCCAGGGGCTCTTCCAGATGTAGCTCCTCAGCAGTATTTTTCCCGGGCTGCGCGGCGCTCTCTCCCGACTGGCATCCTCAACGCAACATCAGCAGGGGGCCCTGGCCTCATCACCATCCCAGGTCTTTCTCATGTATGTATCATGTATGTGTGTGTGATATATGTATGAATCATATATGTTTGTGATATATATATATATCTATCTATCTATCTATCGTATGTGTGTGTGTATATATATGTATCTATCATGTATGTATGTATGTATGTATCTATCTTGTATGTATGTGTTCTATCTATCTATCTATCTATCTATCTATCTATCGTGTGTGTGATATATGTATGTATCTATCATGTATGTGTTATATGTATGTATCACACCTTCCTCTATACATATACATACATACATACACACACACACACACACCTATATCTGTACGTACACTGACATACACACACCAACATCTTATACATTAACACGCTGACCCCTAAACGTACACCAACGTACCCAACACCTGCATCTATACCTACACATGCTGACACGTGGACGTACACCGGCTTACCCACATGTGAATCTATACATACATGTGCTGACACCTGGACATACACTGATGTACCCACACCTAACATCTATACATACACATGCTAACACCTGGACGTATACAGACGTACCCACATTTGCATCCATGCATATATAGATGTAGGTGTGTGTACGTCAGTGTACGTCCAGGTGTCAACGCGTGTATGTATAGATGCAGGTGTGGGTACGTCTGTGTATGTCCAGGTGTCAGAATGTGTATGTATAGATGCAGGTGTGGGAAGGTCAGTGTAGGTTCAGGTGTCAGCGCCGTGTATGTATAGATGCAGGTGCTTGTATGTCCAGATGTCAGTGCATGTATGTATAGATGCAAGTGTGGGTACGTCGGTGTATGTCCATTTGTCAGCGCGTTGTATATATAGATGCAGGTGCTTGTATGTTGGTGTATGTCCAGGTGTCAGCATGTGTATGTATAGATGCAGGTGTGGGAATGTTGGTGTATGTCCAGGTGTCAGGGCGTGTATGTATGGATATTAGGTGTGGGTACATCAGTGTATGTCCAGGTGTTAGCGCATGTATGTATAGATGTATATACACACACACATACGATAGATAGATAGATAGATAGATAGATAGATAGATACATATTATAAGGGCACGGTCGTGCCCTTATATTTAGGCTGAATCGAAACAAACGGAATTCTCCCATAGGGAACTTCTGAGATGGGGGCATGGTGTTTGAGGGGCTACACCTCAAACAACTGATTGGACGTACTGAGCTGAAATTTGGCATGGGCGTGTAGAATCGTCACCCGGTGCTGCATGCCAAATTTCAGGGCAAAATAATAAAAAATGAGGAATTGGGAGAGTAACCTAAAGTTCCAACTGTCAGTTTTTTTCTGTGACTTCCTTTGTGGCTTTTTGACACCGTTTTCCTATAGAGTGAATTAGATATTTTTTGGGGAAGGCATAACTCCGGATAGAGGACGAATTAAGACTTGGGGTTTGTTTTACTAGATAGAGTATGCCCCAGTGTAGTGCCTTTTGGGGTTGTGGTTTTTCAGAAAGTTATAGGGTTTTTTTAATTAAGAGAAATATGCCCCATTATAGAGATAGGGCTTTTCAATTTGTTGCGGCTGCGCAGTGGCCGCCAGGAGAGCGAGCGAGAGTGAGTGAGGGAAGGGGTCTCGTGCAGGCTGAGGTTATAAAAGTAGCTGCTGGCGGCGGGAGGAGAGCCAGCGGTTCCTGGGTGTGTGCACCTGCGGTCCCTTACAGACTGCAGCGACCCATTAGGACTGTGGAGGAGAGGGGGTAGCGGCATAGCAGCCGCAGGCTTACTGAAAGTGCTCACTACTGAGCAATATGGTCCCCTTACCCGAAGTGGGAGCAGCAGCGGGAGGAATAGCTGGAGTTTGCGCCGCAGGAGAAAGTCAGAGGACATCCAGAAGAGACATCCGGTGCAGCGCTGACTCCTGACTGACAGCGCTTTCCTACTGAGCGGTGTGGTACCCCACACCTGAAGCGGGTGCGGGAGCGGCAGCGGCAGCCGGAGAAGACAGCTGTGCTGCACGGAAGAAGTCAGGCATGCAGCAGCACCAGCGGGCTGAGGTGGGGAGGATCAGTATGGTCCCTTACGTGCGGCTCACATTCAGATCCATCCGGCTCCCTTCCCCCTCCTCCCCTGCACCCTTAGCAGCCTGCCCCCACATCTCATTCACCCACCGCCGCAGACTCCTCCCCCCACACGGTTATTATAATAAGGCTACCCCCTTCCCTCCCTGCTGTGTGTCCAGCCACCCCCCCCCCCTCACCTGCTGTGTGTCCGGCCTACCCCCCCCCTCACCTGCTGTGTGTCCAGCCCCCCCCCCCTCACCTGCTGTGTGTCCAGCCCCCCCCCCCTCACCTGCTGTGTGTCCAGCCTACCCCCCCCCCTCCCTGCTGTGTGTCCAGCCACCCCCCCCCCTCACCTGCTGTGTGTCTGGCCTACCCCCCCCCCTGCTGTGTGTCCAGCCCCCCCCCCCCTCCCCTGCTGTGTGTCCGGCCTACCCCCCCCCCCCTCCCTGCTGTTTGTCCGGCCTACCCCCCCCCTCCCTGCTGTGTGTCCAGACCCCCCCCCTTCACCTGCTGTGTGTCCAGCCACCTACCCCCCCTCACCTGCTGTGTGTCCGGGCCTACCCCCCCCTCCCTGCTGTTTGTCCGGCCACCCTCCCCTCCCCTGCTGTGTGTCCGGCGGCCTAACCCCCCCCCCCCTCCCTCCTGTGTGTCCGGCCTACACCCCCCCTCACCTGCTGTGTGTCCAGCCCCCCCCTCACCTGCTGTGTGTCCATCCCCCCCCCTCCTCCCCTGCTGTGTGTCCGGCCTACCCCCCACCCCCCCCTCCCTGCTGTTTGTCCGGCCACCCTCCCCTTCCCTGCTGTGTGTCCGGCCACCCTCCCCTTCCCTGCTGTGTGTCCGGCCACCCTCCACTCCCCTGCTGTGTGTCCGGCCACCCTCCCCTCCCCTGCTGTGTGTCCGGCCACCCTCCCCTCCCCTGCTGTGTGTCCGGCCTACCCCCCCCCTCACCTGCTGTGTGTCCAGCCCCCCCCCCCTCACCTGCTGTGTGTCCAGCCCCCCCCCCCCTCACCTGCTGTGTGTCCAGCCCCCCCCCCCTCACCTGCTGTGTGTCCAGCCCCCCCCCCTCACCTGCTGTGTGTCCAGCCCCCCCCCTCACCTGCTGTGTGTCCAGCCCCCCCCCTCACCTGCTGTGTGTCCAGCCCCACCCTCCTCACCTGCTGTGTCCAGCCCCCCCCCCCTCCCCTGCTGTGTGTCCAGCCCCCCCCCTCACCTGCTGTGTGTCCAGCCCCCCCCCCTCACCTGCTGTGTGTCCAGCCACCCCCCCTCCCCTGCTGTGTGTCCGGCCTACCCCCCCCCCTCCCTGCTTTTTTGTCCGGCCACCCTCCCCTCCCCTGCTGTGTGTCCTGCCTACCCCCCCTCCCTGCTGTGTGTCCAGCCACCCCCCCCTCACCTGCTGTGTGTCCGGCCTACCCCCCCCCCCCTCCCCTCCCCTGCTGTTTGTCTGGCCACCATCCCCTCCCCTGCTGTGTGTTCGGCAACTCCCCCCTCTTCCTGCTGTGTTCGGCCACCCCCTACCCCCTCCCCTCCCTGCCGTGTGTGTCCGGTCACCCTCCCCTCTCTGCTGTGTGTCCAGCCACCACCCCCCCCCTCTCTGCTGTGTGTCCGGCCACCCCCCCCAGACACGCAGCGCCTGACACACACAGACATGCAACGCCTGACACGCATACGCATATGCAGCGCCTGACGCACACGCACACACACAGCACCTGACACACACACACACACACACACACAGCACCTGACACACACGCACACACACAGCACCTGACACACACAGCACCTGACACTCACACGGACCTGACACACGCGCACACACTCACACGCAGCACCTGACACACACGCAGCACCTGACACACGCACACACAGACGCAGCACCTGACACTCACACGGACCTGACACACACGCACACACTCACACGCGGCGCCTGACGCACATAGACAACGCGGCGCCTGGCGCACACGCGGGCGCCTGACGCACACGCGGCGCCTGACAGACACGCGGCGCCTGACAGACACGCGGCGCCTGACACACGCACAGGCAGCGCCTGGCACACACGCACAGGCAGCGCCTGACACACACACGCAGCGCCTGACACACACAGACACGCAGCGCCTGACACAGACAGACACGCAGCACCTGACACACACAGACACGCAGCGCCTGACGCACATGCAGCGCCTGACACACACGCGCCTGACACACGCAGCGCCTGACACACGCAGCGCCTGACACACACACACGCACCTGACACTCACATTCTCCTGACACACGCAGCACCTGACATACTCACACGCAGCACCTGACACACACGCAGACATGCAGCATCTGACACACACACACACGCAGCACCTGACACACACACGCAGCGCCTGACACACAAACACGCAGACACGCAGCGCCTGACACACACGCAGACACGCAGCGCCTGACACACACGCAGACACGCAGCGCCTGACACACACGCAGACACGCAGCGCCTGACACACACGCAGACACGCAACGCCTGACACACACGCAGACACGCAGCGCCTGACACACACGCAGACAGGCAGCGCCTGACACACACGCAGCGCCTGACACACACGCAGCGCCTGACACACACGCAGAGCCTGACACACACGCAGCGCCTGACACACACGCAGACACGCAGCGCCTGACAGACACGCAGCGCCTGACAGACACGCAGCGCCTGACACACGCAGCGCCTGACACACACGCAGACACGCAGCGCCTGACACACACGCAGCGCCTGACACACACGCAGCGCCTGACACACAAGCAGCGCCTGACACACACACAGACACGCATCGCCTGACACACACGCAGACACGCATCGCCTGACACACACGCAGACACGCAGCGCCTGACACACACGCAGACACGCAGCGCCTGACACACACGCAGACACGCAGCACCTGACACACACGCAGACACGCAGCACCTGACAGACACGCACACACACACACACAGCACCTGACACAGATATGCAGCGCCTGACACACACACGCAGACATACAGCGCCTGACACACACACACGCAGACATGCAGCACCTGACACACACATGCAGCACCTGACAGACACACACACCCACACACAGACATGCAGCACCTGACACACCCACACACACACACATGCATCACCTGACACACCCACACACACAGACATGCATCACCTGACACACCCACACACATATACAGACATGCAGCACCTGGCACACATACACACACACACACACACACACAGACATGCAGCGCCTGACACACACACACATACAGACATGCAGCACCTGACACACACACAATCACACATACAAACATGCAGCACCTGACACACACACACACACACACACACGCAGCACCTGACACACATATATACATGTGGCATTTACGCACACACGCACAGCACCTGACACACAATCATATACACTCAAAGCACCTAACACACACATACACTCGCAGCACCTCACACACACTCGTATACACACGCAGCACCTGCCACTCACACATATATACACATGCAGCACCTGCCACTCCCACATACATGAACAGCACCTGACACACACATACACGCGCAGCACCTGACAGTCACACACATACAGATGCGACAGCTGACACAAACACATACACGCTCAACACCTGACACCCACGTGGCAGCTGACGCATACAAATACAGCACCTGAAATACACACATATACACGTGCAGCACCTGAGACACACACATACACGTACAGCACCTGAGACACACACACACACACACATGTATGTACACGCGCGGCTCCAGGCACACACATACGTACGTACACACGCGGCACTTGACACACACACGTACATGCGCGGCACCTGACACACACACACACGTACGTACATGTGTGGCACCTGACACACACACGTATGCACACGTGTGGCTCCTGACACACACGCGCGTTGCTCCTGACACACACACATGTACGTACGCGCTCGGCTCCTGACACACACACGTATGTATACGCGCGGCACCTGAAACCTACACGTATGTACGTATACGCGCGGCTCCTGACACCCTCACGCATGTACACGCGTGGCTCCTGGCACACTGGCACACACACACACACACACGTACACGCGCGGCACCTGACACATACACGCGTGTACGTACACACATGCACAGCACCTGACATACACACATGTAGGTACGCGCCACCTGACACACACACACACACACACACACGTACACGCACGACACCTGACACACACGTACGTACGCGCACGGCACCTGACACACACGTACATACTAGTGATGAGTGGGTTCGGTTCGTCGGAATCCGGACCCCCCGAACTTCACCCATTTTACATGGGTCCGAGGCAGGTTCGAACCTTCCCGCCTTGCTCGGCTAACCCGAGCGCGCCCGAACGTCATCATCCCGCTGTCGGATTCCCGCGAGAATCGGATGTCTGCATTCGTGGAAAGGGGTCCCATGTGTAAACATGGGACCCGTTTCAGTCCGTCTGGTCCGGGTGTTCGGTTTGTTGTTTTGCCAAGTACGTGGAGTTAATCTGGAACCTGGATCAGGTGAGTATAATTATCTTTTATTTTCAGGTACCCGTGGATTCTACTTGGAGAAGAGGACCGACTGCTTCGTGTCAACATAGGTAAGTATGTGTGTGTCGGCAGGTGTGAAATAAAGTTATACTTTCACGGTGTCTGTGTCCTGTTTTTATTTGGGTATTTTTTCCCCAGTAGAACTACAGGTACCAGCGGGCCCGTTTTTCTCCCGCATGCTGGTACTTGTGGTTCTCAAAGTACCAGATTGCGGGGGAGGCTTGCTGGGACTTGTAGTACTACTGGAAAAAACAATATTCTTTCAATTTTCTCAAGGCTATCAGCCTCCCATCCGCAGCCCTTGGATGGGGGGGACAGCCTCGGGCTTCACCCCTGGCCCTTGGGTGGCTGGGGGGGACCCCTTGATTGAAGGGGTCCCCACTCCCCAGGGTACCCCGGCCAGGGGTGACTAGTTGGATATTTAATGCCACGGCCGCAGGGCACTGTATAAAAGTGACCCCCGGCTGTGGCATTATCTGTCCAGCTAGTGGAGCCCGATGCTGGTGTAAAAATAATGGGGGACCCTACTCTTTTTGTCCCCCATATTTTTTGCACCAGCACCAGGCGCAGAGCCCGGAGCTGGTTTTAAAAATACGGGGGATCCCCTGTCCGTTTTTCCCCCGGATTTTTAGAACCAGGACCGGCTCGAAGAGCCCGAGGCTGGTTATGCTTTGGAGGGGGGACCCCACGCAATTTTTCTTTTCCGGGTTTTTCACATTCCATTTAAAAAAAAAAATAATAATAATCTTTTAAAAAATATATAAATAATACTTGTGCCTCCAAAAAAGACAAACCAAGTACCTAATCCCTTCTAATATAAATAGATATGCTATTACCCCAAAAAAATATTATTTTTTATTAGATTCCGCCTGCAAAGTGTGGCGGATTGAAAATGACGAATTTACTGTTTAAAAGCACTGTTGTCGAATTTACAAACTTCAATTGAATATACTTTTGTTGAATTGCCGCATTTGTACCATTGCAGAAAAGTTGAATTTGTCAAATGTCGAATTTTAAAAAGTCGAATTTTGAAAGGATGCAAGAATAGGCCCCGCCCCCTTCTTCACATCAGCCGTCCCCTTCTACCCCTGTACCTTGCTCTCTCCTGTCTGTGCTCTCTCCCGTCTGTAGGACTAGGCCCCACCCCCTTCTTACCCTCCAGTGACTGCTCTCTCCTGACAAGTGGACCAGGCCTGCCCCCTACACGCTGCTGGTGTCTTCATTGTTACTTGGTCTGGAGCTCCGTTGGGGAGAGAACTCACGTGAGCTCATTAAGAATGAGGAACTGGGATGTTTTAATTTTATTGTGAGTAGTGTAGTGTGGTGATGTAGTATGTTGTATGGGGGGTATAGTGTAACTGTGAAGTGCAGCATATGGGAGGGCTATAGCATAGTGATGTAGTGTGGCATATGGGGGGTGGTAGCGCATAGGCGTGCGTACAGGGGGTGCCTGGTGCGCACAGGCACTCCCTAATGTCCAGCACCGCTGCACGCCACGCTTGCTGTGGCACAGTGATCGCTGAGTGTGTGATCGGTGGAGCCTAGCCTGTAGCTCATTTCCGTACCTCCCACCACCGCTGCGCCTGCCCCCCCCTGTGCCTGCTGCTAATACTATGCTGAGTGCATTCGTCGGCGGCCTCACTGGGGGGACTGGTGTCACCTTGCAATGTGACGTGGTGATGTCCGCCTATGCTCTCCTCCCGCCCACCCGTGCTTTCCTCCCGCTGCGGTCTCTCAGTCCTAGTGTGCCGCGGCTGCCACACCACTGGCAGTGTTCCTCTAGGGGGGACTGGGAGCCGCCGGCAGACACATTCTGCTGAGACTTACTTGTCAGTGCGGGTTCCGGATGGCAGGCGGCGGGTGGGAGGGCAGACGGGGAGCAGGTGTCACAAGGAGTGTGTGGGTAACTAATTCACAATACTTCCGCTCAACGTGGCACTGCTGGTCCTTCATCTCCCATGTCTCTTCACCAGGTGGCGGGCGGCCCGGAAATTAAGTGATGTGTTGTGCAGCAGTCAGTGTGAAGTGACTGTGAGTAACACTGATGGTGCTGATGATGCTGCTGCAGAATCGGGAAGCAATTAATTCATAAATATAATGTACTCAGTGTATTATACATACATAAACATGTACATACGTGTATTTGTGTATACATGTATATACATGAGTGTGTGTGCATATATATATATATATATACAGCCAGTTCCCAGGAACAAAAGTCCTCCCCCGCTTCCGCTAAGTCCACAGCATGACGCTGGGGCTCCACTGGTGGAGCCAGGTGCGGTGGGGGCCCGTCTCAAGTGCTTCAGCAATCAGTGAGCTTGCTCACAGGTGGATCCCTGGATTCTACAAGTAGTGTCTCAGGGATTCAAGCTGGAATTCGAGACGTCGTCCCCTCGCCGTTTCCTAAAATCTGCCTTGCCAACATCTCCCTTGGACAGGGAGGCTGTGATAGAGGCAAATTCACAAGCTGTATTTGCAGCAGGTGATAGTCAAGGTACCCCTCCTTCAACAAGGAAGGGGTTACTATTCCACAATGTTTGTGGTACCGAAACCGGACGGTTCGGTGAGACCCATTTTAAATTTTAAATCTTTGAACACGTATATAAAACGGTTCAAGTTCAAGATGGAATCGCTCAGGGCGGTTATCTCAAGCCTGGAGGAAGGGGATTACATGGTATCACTGGACATCAAGGATGCTTACCTGCATGTCCCCATTTACTCTCCTCACCAGGAGTACCTCAGATTTGTGGTACAGGACTGTCATTACCAATTCCAGACGCTGCTGTTTGGTCTGTCCACGGCACCGAGGGTGTTTACCAAGGTAATGGCCGAGATGATGATACTCCTGCGAAAAAAGGGAGTTATAATTATCCCGTACTTGGACGATCTCCTGATAAAGGCGAGGTCCAAGGAACAGTTGTTGATCGGAGTAGCACTTGCTCGGCAGGTGCTACAACAGCACGGCTGGATCCTGAATATTCCAAAGTCGCAGCTGGTTCCTGCAACACGTCTATTGTTCCTGGGGATGGTTCTGGACACAACAGAAAAGGGTGTTTCTCCCGGAGGAGAAGGACAAGGAGTTGTCATCGCTAGTCAGAGACCTCCTAAGACTAAAACAGGTGTCGGTGCACCACTGCACGCGAGTCCTGGGAAAGATGGTAGCTTCTTACGAAGCAATTCCGTTCGGAAGGTTCCATGCACGGATCTTTCAGTGGGATCTGTTGGACAAGTGGTCCGGATCGCATCTTCAGATGCATCAGAGGATAACCCTGTCTGCAAGGACCAGGGTGTCTCTACTGTGGTGGCTGCAGAGTGCTCATCTTCTGGAGGGCCGCAGATTCGGCATACAGGACTGGGTCCTGGTAACCATGGACGCCAGCCTTCGAGGCTGGGGAGCAGTCACACAGGGAAGAAATTTCCAGGGACTATGGTCAAGCCAGGAAATGTCCCTACACATAAATATTCTGGAACTAAGAGCTATTTACAATGCCCTAAGTCAGGCAAGACCCTTGCTTCAAAGTCAGCCAGTACTGATTCAGTCAGACAACATCACGGCGGTCGCCCATGTAAACCGACAAGGCGGCACGAGAAGCAGGATGGCGATGGCAGAAGCCACGAAGATTCTCCGATGGGCGGAAAATCACGTGTTAGCACTGTCGGCAGTGTTTATTCCGGGAGTGGACAACTGGGAAGCAGACTTCCTCAGCTGATACGACCTCCACCCGGTAGAGTGGGGACTTCATCCAGAAGTCTTCCGGCTGATTACAAACCGATGGGAATGGCCACAGGTGGACATGATGGCGTCCCGCCTCAACAAAAAGCTAGAAAACTATTGCGCCAGGTCAAGGGACCCTCAGGCGATAGCGTTGGACGCTCTAGTGACACCGTGGGTGTACCGGTCGGTTTATGTGTTTCCTCCTCTTCCTCTCATACCAAGGGTGCTGAGGATAATAAGAAGGAGAAGAGTAAGAACTATACTAATTATTCTGGATTGGCCAAGAAGAGCTTGGTACCCAGAACTTCAAGAAATGATCTCGGAGGACCCATGGCCTCTACCGCTCAGACAAGACCTGCTGCAGCAGGGGCCTTGTCTGTTCCAAGACTTACGGCGGCTGCGTTTGACGGCATGGCTGTTGAACACCGGATCCTGAAGGAAAAGGGCATTCCGGAGGAAGTCATTCCTACGCTGATCAAAGCCAGGAAGGACGTGACCGCAAAACATTATCACCACATATGGCGAAAATATGTTGCTTGGTGTGAGGACAGGAAGGCCCCAACGGAGGAATTTCAACTGGGTCGATTCCTGCACTTCCTACAGTCAGGGGTGAATATGGGCCTCAAATTGGGGTCCATTAAGGTCCAGATTTCGGCTCTGTCGATTTTCTTCCAAAAAGAACTGGCTTCCCTGCCGGAAGTTCAGACTTTTGTTAAAGGAGTGCTGCATATTCAGCCTCCTTTTGTGCCTCCAGTGGCACCTTGGGATCTCAACGTGGTGTTGGATTTCCTTAAATCACATTGGTTTGAGCCACTTAAAACCGTGGAGTTAAAATATCTCACGTCGAAAGTGGTCATGCTATTGGCCCTGGCTTCGGCCAGGCGTGTGTCAGAGTTGGCGGCTTTGTCATGTAAAAGCCCTTATGTGATTTTCCATATGGATAGGGCGGAATTGAGGACTCATCCCCAATTTCTGCCTAAGGTGGTTTCAGCGTTTCATTTGAACCAACCTATTGTGGTGCCTGCGGCTACTCGGAACTTGGAGGATTCCAAGTTGCTGGATGTAGTCAGGGCCCTGAAAATTTATGTTTCCAGAATGGCTGGAGTCAGGAAAACTGACTCGCTGTTTATCCTCTACGCACCAAACAAGATGGGTGCTCCTGCTTCAAAGCAGACTATTGCTCGCTGGATATGTAGCACAATTCAGCTTGCACATTCTGCGGCGGGACTGCCACATTCTAGATCAGTAAAAGCCCATTCCACGAGGAAGGTGGGCTCTTCTTGGGCGGCTGCCCGAGGGGTCTCTGCTTTACAACTTTGCCGAGCTGCTACTTGGTCGGGGTCAAACACATTTGCAAGATTTTACAAGTTTGACACCCTGGCTGAGGAGGACCTGGAGTTCGCTCATTCGGTGCTGCAGAGTCATCCGCACTCTCCCTCCCGTTTGGGAGCTTTGATATAATCCCCATGGTCCTTACGGAGTCCCAGCATCCACTTAAGACGTCAGAGAAAATAAGATTTTACTCACCGGTAAATCTATTTCTCGTAGTCCGTAGTGGATGCTGGGCGCCCATCCCAAGTACTTGTACATAGTTATTGTTAACAAAAGGGTTATTGTTGAGAGCCATCTGTGCAGAGGCTCCGTTGTTGTCATACTGTTAACTGGGTATAATATCACGAGTTGTACGGTGTGATTGGTGTGGCTGGTATGAGTCTTACCCGGGATTCAAAATCCTTCCTTAGTGTCAGCTCTTCCGGGCACAGTATCCTAACTGAGGTCTGGAGGAGGGTCATAGGGGGAGGAGCCAGTGCACACCAGGTAGTCCTAAAGCTCTCTTTAGTTGTGCCAAGTCTCCTGCGGAGCCGCTATTCCCCATGGTCCTTACGGAGTCCCAGCATCCACTACGGACTACGAGAAATAGATTTACCGGTGAGTAAAATCTTTATATATATATATATATATATATATATATGACTTGGGGTTTGTTTTATTAGATAGAGCATGTCCCTGTGAAGTGCCTTTTGGGGTTGTGGTTTTTCAGAAAGTTACAGGTTTCTTTTAATTAAGAGAATTAAGAGAAATATGCCCCATTATAGAGATCGGGCATTTCAATTTGTTGCGCCTGCGCAGTGGCCGCCAGCAGGGGGTGTACTAGAGTGCCTTCTCTTGAGAGCCGCAATATGGCCGCCTTCTCCCCGGTTATTCTGTAAATAGGAAAATAACCTCACAGGTTCACATAGGGCAGAGTTGCCACTACTAGTGCAGGGCTGTAACTTACAGTACTAAGGAAAAGCCATATACTAAAGCGGCACGGTGACCTCACCCCTCTCAGAGACACCAGGGCGCAGCACACTGGTACACACACCTGTTAGCTCAGGGCAGCACTATAGGACCCTCCTGTAATGCTGTGCTGGCGGCGTGTAGTGATCAGGGCACTGGGAGACTGGCTGGCTGGTCTCCGTCTCTGCTGCCTATAGAACTTCCACCTCTGTTATATATCAGGGCTGCTCTCCTGTTGTTATGATTCCAATACTCTGGTCTGGGGATATCTTATAGCATGGACCTGAGTACTGGAACGTAATGCTTGGAAAGGGAGTGGGAACGGGAATAGCCCCTGGCGCCCTATCTCCGTTGTCTCGCCCGTGCTGTCAGAAATCTCTTGCGAGACTATGGTTGCTTGGGCCCATGGCAGCCGCGTTTGAAGGGCGGATTACGTCTGCCCAACTCCGATGCCCCCTCAGGTCTTAATGGGAGACAAAGAGAAATCCGAGACAGGGTGATAACAAGGGGCCCTCTACTAAACAACAAAGCCAGGGGCTCAAAACTAACTTTAAACTAGAGTATGTGCGGAAAACCGCCAGGGAAAAGGACAACCAAAATACCCACTTGTCCACTCTTCTACCCGGCACCGGCGAGTTCCGGAGAGGAGTGTGGGAGCGTAAACCTCCGCAAATGCACCAACACAGAATACAAAATAAAGCGGCCTAGGCCGCAGCACGCGGCAGAGCCGCCACTCACGAAAACCACACGAGATCCTCTAGCGACTGTTGCGGGTAAATGAGGACTGGAAGACTCCTTGGGAAGAGATGACAACACTAAGATTCAGGAACTCTGAGGACAGGAATGACCGGACACAGCAGAACTGGAACAGACGTCAGCAAACCAAAGCAGCATGCAGGAAGCTATTACCGGCGTCTGTGTGAAGCACTGAGAAGGTATTTAGCAGGGAGTCCTTCAATCAGAAGTTCAGAGCCTGATTAGCACAATGCCGTGCAGCTGCCTTGCTGCACGACCAGAAGACAAGTGTGTGTGTGTAGTTCACTTGATTGACCCTGCAAGGGGAGCGCAGTCCGTCCGTGGCGTCCCCGTTGCTAGGGTCCAGGCGGCTCAGCGCGCCCGGCGTCCTAGCGTTGCTAGGGAGCCGGCGGCTAGCACGCTCGGCGTCCCTAGTTGCTAGGCGCCGGGCCGCGAGGACATCGCGGACCACGGCGCCTAACACCTGTGTGTTCTCTTCCTCTCCTACCTCACACTGGAACTGGCCGCCCAGAGAACGAGAGGGCAGCGGCTGACATCAGAGAGGGTGCAGCAATCTGTGTGGGCAGAGCCCCTCACAGCAAGGTGTCCTTATGCTGTGCCCCGTGTAATCACTGTGATCCATACAGACTCTCACCCTGGTATGCTCTCTATTATTTATTTTTTTACACTGCGGCATGCTCGAGGGAAGGGAGCAGGCACCACCCCACCGCCACTACTCCTCCGCCAGCATCACTGCCGAGCCGGTCAGTGTTCCGGCGGCAATGAGCAGTAGGCAGCCACCAGCAACAACAGTCAGGAAGCTGTTACTCCCGGCAGCAGTAGCGTCAAGCTGCAATTCAGCCAGCGGCACGATGATCCGGGAGACAGTGGCAGCACAGGGAAGCAGTACCCCCTCCAATCGCAGCACCAACTAGGAGACTGAGGCAGCAACCTGCCCCCAGCAGCAGCACCACCCTGATGATAGGTAAGATGCATTTTGGTGTCACAAGAAGGTGGCCGGAGTAGTGGCTGGCTGTGGTCACACCCCGGGGAAAAGTGATAGTGATTTCAGTGTTCCCTTGCGCGGGGATTGGATGTGTAGATGTATGGAGGCTATGTATGTATAGATGTGAGCGGCAGTGTGCGGATGTATGAGAGCGGCAATGTACGGCTGTATAACTGCGTCGGTGTGCGGCTGTATGAGTGCGATGGTGTGCGGCTGTATGCGTGCGGCGGTGTGCTGCTGTAAGAGTGCGGCAGTGTGCGGCTGTAAGAGTACGGCTGTAAGAGTACGGCTGTAAGAGTGCGGCTGTAAGAGTGCGGGGTTGTACGGATGTATGAGAGCGGGGTTGTACGGATGTATGAGAGCGGCAGTGTATGGATGTATGAGAGCAACAGTGTACAGTTGTGTGAGAGCGGCAGTGTGTGGATGTATGAGAGTGGCGGTGTACGGATGTATGAGAGCGGCAGTGTATGGATGGCAGCGTCATAGGGAGGGATGTCGGAATGCTGTTATAGGGTTCCTA
Organism: Pseudophryne corroboree; assembly: GCF_028390025.1. Lineage (NCBI taxonomy): Eukaryota > Metazoa > Chordata > Amphibia > Anura > Myobatrachidae > Pseudophryne > Pseudophryne corroboree. Next base: position 943,208 of record NW_026969146.1, read on the forward strand.
ATACAAAATGCCACGTTGGGCTTGATGGGCAGGTAGTGCGGCAAGCACACCCAAATTGGCATCTGACGTCGCCTGCAGTCCACACTGTTGTGAGGAGTCAGAGTTAATTTTGACTGTGTAGTGTACTCACAGAGGACCTACCGCCCGTCCCCTCCTCGCATCTGAGCAGCAGGTCAGGCTCTTATTTTCTTTTTAATCAGGAGAGGCCGAGTGAACTGTGAGCAGGGGGGCAGAGCTACATGGGACCCAGAGGGGCTGCTGTGCTGTCAGAGAGGGAGAGGAAGAGAGAGATGAAGCTACTGCAGATCCCCAGCTGATTGTGAGGTGCCGGGTTGAAGGGTGATGTGATCACCCTTCTCCCTCGCTGCCGCTGGGGACCGCATCTAGGCTTCCTCCATCGAGGGCATGCGGCGCAGCAGTGGGCAGCGTGTAATGAGTTTGTCTGACTCATTATACTGCTGCCTGTTGTGGACACCTCCGTCCGTACGGACTGGTGTACATGCCCAGCACAGAGGTGACAGTGTTGGTGGAAGTGCTGCCCAGTTCTGACCATGCAGGCCTCCCTGATCTGACTGCGGCCGCTGCTACTGCTGCGGCCCGAAACCCCTGCCGGTCCCCTCCATAGACTTCTGCCTGTCCAGCGCTGAGGTACTAGGGGTATCCCAGCTGCGGGAAGGGTATGTCTCTGGCTTTCTCTCCGGCAGGGGAAGGTGACAGCGGCGGAGGAAGTGTTGCCCACCTCAGACACTGCAGGCCTCCCCGATCCAGCTGCGGCCACAGCTGATGCTGCCAGAACCCCCTGCTGGTCTCCTTTGTTGACTGCCGCATGGCCAGTGCTGAAGTACTGGGGGTAGGCCAGCTACGGGAAGAGTGTATCTGCCTCGGGCTCTCTCTCTCTGTCAGGGGAAGGAAGGGCTGATTCTCTGGCACAACAGGGAGGGCTAGGCTGCAGGAACACAGCACTGGAAGAAACAGGAGGCCGAACTCATGACCAAAAAGTGAGCAGTGCAGTGATCAGCCCCCTAGTCTTTCCCTCTCTCTGGGTGCAGAGCTGTATTCTACAGAGAGAGCTGGGATGGGAAGAAGGGGAACGGCACCTGACACACACATACACGCGCGGCACCTGACACACACATACACGCGCAACACCTGACACACACACATACACGTGCGGCACCTGACACACACACACGTAGCATCAGACACAATAAAATAAACATGCAGCACCTGACCCACACATACACGCGCAACACCTGACACACACACATACACGTGCGGCACCTGACACACACACACGTAGCATCAGACACAATAAAATAAACATGCAGCACCTGACCCACACATACACGTGCAACACCTGACACACACACACACATATACACGTGCAGCACCTGACACACACACGTACCATCAGACACAATAAAATAAACATGCAGCACCTGACACATGGATATACACGCAGCACCTGACACATGCATATACACGCAGCACCTGACACATGCATATACACGCAGCACCTGACACATGCATATACACGCAGCACCTGACACATGCATATACACGCAGCACCTGACACATGCATATACACGCAGCACCTGACACATACATATACACGCACACCATCAGACACACACATACACATGCAGTGCCTTACTCACACACACATAGACACGTGCAGCACCTGAGGCACACACATGTACACGCGCAGCACCTGACGCACACACATGTACACGTGCAGCACCTGACGCACACTCATATACACACGCAGCACCT